>NW_027286126.1:826578-1193789 GCF_022747635.1 Hetaerina americana
TGGATGATGATGGCATAAATAATTGAAACGCCGCTCAAATGAGATTACAATGAGGAGATAACCGAAAAGCAAGCATTCATATAGGTATGGAATATTAAAGTGAATCACTCCATTGGACTTCATCCGTGTAGCATTTTCTTGACTAGGTACAAAATTAGATTAATTTTATCCCGTTTTCACTGCTTCATGAGAAATACGGACATTCTTGCCATATACGTAAAACCCTCAAGTTTTAATAATTCCAATCCCTTTCGCCTACCTAAATTAAAAATCTACCTTTTAATGACCTCCGTTACCACATTGCCCTCTTGCGCAGAGGGAAGACTCGTAATCGAAGATTTGATATCAAAATATTAGCGCCAAACAACGTAAAGATATATTTGACCAGGTCTCAATATAAATCATTTACTCAAATCGAATGGACATTTGAATAGCCAACAGTCTTCCCCCTAACCTTTTGTTGGGGGCAGGATATTTTATAGACTTTTTTTATGGGAACGAAGAATATCATTTTACAAGTGTATTAAACAATAGTATAGTATGAAACGGGTATATACACGATGTAACATACGCTGCTCTTTGAACCATTTCCTTATCCTACAGATAATAACTATTTTTAGCAATTTCTGACAAAAATATTACGAATATTATGCGAGTATTAATAAGCCCTTGCTCGGGAACTATAATTTTTGTCAAAATGGTTACTCGTTTTCGTCAATTCACCGAAAACATATGAAATCAGTTACAGCAATGTTACCAGCATGCATTCAAGGACTGATTTCAGATGCTGCAGAGATATCTAACGAGAGTCAGGAAGGCGAGATGTGGCAAAACAGTTCCTCTTCCCAAATCTCATCCTCCAAACGTCTGTTGGTGACGTTTGCTGCAACCAACTGTAATTACTGAAATATATAAAGGCATAAGTCGGAGGGTGTGCGCAATACTGAGCTATTGAGAGTTCCCCTCCCCTCTACGTAGACGTAGTAGGCGTAGTAGACGTAGCTCCCCTACGCCTATTACGCCTTACCCAAATTTTCTTCGAATTGGGAGAACTCAAGCCCCTATCCGGCACAAGACCATTTTCATTACAACAGCTCTTCAAATTAAGTCGCATGATATCCAAAACCACAATTTAAACCACATCGACAGTAATGCTCGATGCACCACTAGAGATTCACGACGTTTTCACAAACGAATGCGTGTCATACGACATAAATATCCAGGTAAGTGGACATGTTCGACCTAATTGAACTAAATATCATGACGTCCGTAAAGTGCGAATATCTTGAACCGATGCGCTCAAGACGTAACCAGTTCTTTTCGATGTAAGAAGAACCGTGATTGAATTGGCACACTAATTTTCCGTATGATTCCTTAAAAGGCTTTCAGAGTTACACTACACTTTTAAATAATTCCTAGATGGTTCATTTAAACCATTTAAAAATCTTACAACCAAGTAACTTTTTAACTTTTAGAATTCCCTTAACACTTGACCGTCAGAAACATTACACAAATTGGGAAAAAAACAATCAGCGCCCAAATCCTGAGATTTTTAATTGAGGACCATCGCTCCGGACGGCCGTCGACGGCAAGAACCGACACGAATGTGGACAGAGTGAGGACACTGCTGAACACAGACCGACGCTTAACCAGTGAAGAAATTGCAGACCAGTTGGGTCTGACTGCATCCAACGTCCAACGCATTATTTCACAGGATTTGGCCATGCGCAAGGTGTGCGCCAAGATGGTGCCGAAAATTCTGCCATGGCGCGCTCGTCGTCAGACAGCTCCTGACCAAATACGGCGTTGCCACGTTGCCGCACCCGCCCTATTCTCCCGATCTGGCACCACCGGACTTCTTCTTCCCCCTGATAAAAAGACAGCTCAAGGGACGACGTTTTGAGTCGATAAAGGCCGTTCAAGAGGCTTCGACGAGGGTCATCAACGGCATCCCCAAAGAAAATTTCCAGCGGGCGTACGGGGAATGGGAGCAACGTTATACTAAGTGCGTAGCAGCTCAAGGAGCATACTTTGAAGATTATTAAGTCGATGTAAGTATACCGTTAATAAAATTCTTGTAAAAAAAATCAGTCCTACCACTTTTGGGTGCGACCCTGTAGAAACCGGATTGGAACATCATAAGACAATTTTCATAGAGGCGGAGATAGGTAGTGCCGTTGATTAGAGAGGATCAATTTCACTTCTCTACTTAATAACAATTTATTTCCAGGACTAAGCAATTTCTAGAACGTTTTTAAGTTTTTTTGTCATGCGGGACGAACCCAGTGCCATTGCTAGCCACAGTTATGGCAAGTCATTCTTAAATACTTCGCGGGCGAGCTTCCACAAACGATATAAAATAAGTGAAAACATGTAACTGAGTGCAGGTTCACCTTTCAATGGTAATCACATTCACAACTACGTTTTTACTTCGATATAAGTGCCGCAGTATAAACATACCTAACCAGCTTGTATTTTAAATTTCAAAAACATCTGCGATCCTTCCATTACATAGACAGGCAAGAGTGGAGTGTTTCCGGTAGCTACATATGAAGACTCCAACAACACCGCCAGGCCGCCTGGAAGCATCCACATCCGCACATATCGTGCATGTCGCCACAAGGCCGACAAATATTTTCTTTTTTTTCCGATTCGAATTTTCAAGCAAAACTCATGAAATTAAGCCTAAAAATAGAAAGGCAACACTGGTAGGCTGGATAAAAATTCAACCACATTCATAACCTTGCTATGATTCGAAGGATAGTGGAGAAGATGATATATTTATTAAAGATAAAAAGAAGAAACGTGGGCACGCCGATGAAATATTTACGTATTTTCACACCAACGAAATCCTTCATTTACTTACGCAAGCTTGACACCTTAGCAAATCAATAGCATTTTTTAAACTGTTCACTATTGAATCTAAGAAGGCACTAATTTTGTAAAGAAAAAATAATCAAAATGAAGTCTCGATTTGAAGGATTTATATTGAGGTGACATCCATGGTTCAAACCGTTCTCTCTGGCACGAAATGAACGAGTCACACCGTCGGAATAGCCCTACCGTTTCCTACGCCAACATATGGAGTGATGTAACAGTTTTACTCAACTTTTTTATCAGAGGGGAAAGATAAGGCTTCCTTTGCGGTTACCAGACACGCATTTTGGCCGAAACAGATTTGATAGAGCAAGGAAGCTATGGCAGCCGAGTCAGAAGCCTGTAATCGTCGTGAGGGTTTTTTACCCAATGAATTTCCCAACCATTTCTGCCACAGCCTATACATTCTTACAGATTCTCCAGTAACTCCCTCACATCTCATACAAGGGTCACCACGATTATATCGATGAAAAGATAAAAGAAATTCCGAGTTACAATAATTTAAGGCGAACCAGCCCATGTCAAAATCCATCCAAGTTATCAATAAATGCGAAAAATTGGCAAGAATGGTGAACAGCATGGGAACCTTCATAGCTACGACGGAACCACTCCTTAAATTTCATGATGTCAGTTTAAATTTTCTCGGGGAAGTATTTTTTAAATGTATCCCTAACCAACCAAATGTTTGCAAATTTCAAGTCCTATTATAATTTTCCATTGCCTTATTTAAACCGAGGCGGTGGCTGCAACGTGGAAAAAATCCACCCATTGTCATTTTTCAAAATAAGATATTTGATTGAAAGTCAAACCACACTCGAGGAAAAAATATAAGCCGCGCGAGAAGCAATGGCAACACTGCACGATAGCAGTCTAAAGGAAATATAAATGGGAGTGGTTGAAGGTGATAAAAAAAGCAAGGGGAGAGAGGCTAGAGAGATAGCGAATGACATGTCATATTTCCAGCAGAATGATATGAAAGCTGTAAAAGCTAGTAGCAATACAATATCTAACAATTAATAGATATAAATATTTATTTATTCTCCAACAGAGCATAAATAAACAATCCGTGCTAATAATATCAGGTTAAACGTGAAATAGCAGGCTATCAAGTGGAGACGAAAAAGGATTTCTCTACAATATGACACTTTTGAGGGAAAAATGAAATCAATGAACCGTTTCTTTCGGGGAAAGCAACATCTGAAATTATGATTTTACACTATCTTAGGGCCCTCTTTCGGACTTCCCTATTCCCCTGTCCCTGCATACGCTTTTTCAGCGATCATTTCCATAAATTCCTTCATTCGCGATCCTGAAACTTCTAATATTCCTCGTTTTGTATGCACCTTCGATCTCGCACAGCTTTATCGGTCTACTTTTTCCGACTTCTCTCAATAACTTGAGACATGAAACTACATTTGGAGTCGAGCACACAAATGGGAACGGTCCCTTACCCGCTGTGCCTAAAGGAATCGTTACGTGAAAAGATGATTGGCGTTTAACCTTCAAATCGAAGTCATCAAATTGACCAATTACGAGCGAGTCCTTCAAGTTCACCGACAACCAACGATCCACGCTCGTGCTTGAGCGTCTCGAGGGAGAAACATTACAATACCCCCGTCAACAATGGACATCGGAGTCGACATTGATAAAGACTGGTGAGAGAGAAATCCTATCTCAAAGGGGGAAAAAACGACTAGCTATTTTTACGAGTCCCACACACAATTTTGAAGAGCCATCACATGACTCTTCAAAATTCATCTCGAATATCAACCGTGAAATACATCCAAACACTGAATTTGAAAAAAAGAGCATCGCACAATAGATTGGCCTGTGCCAACCAATCAATGTTAAAGAAAAGTTTACTAATTACCAGAGCTTGTTTGATTAAATCATCGTGAACGACGCCAGGAAAGTCCTTGCACAATCTACGTGAAACGGCCGTCCTTATCATACCTTTACTCTTATCCCATTTAACTATTTAGCGATCTCACGCTAATCCATCCTCGCAAAAATGAACGAGAGAGGCACATTTTTTTCAGCCTCATCGACCAGGGGCGAATTTTTTCCAAATTTTTATATACATCATTCATTTCTTGTCTTATTTCTCCATGCCGAAGTTACACTTCCATTCAATAATGTACAATTTTGCTAAGGTAAAAAAGCAATTTTTCCATAATCCACTTAACACCAACACCCTTCTGTCATAGTTCACACACTTGTCTTCAACAATCCTGCTGTCCATGGCATATATTTTGAAAATAAATAGAAAATCATTTACAAGTTCAATTTCTAACCGTCTAAATTCTCTAAGTAATCATTCTCGCCATTTTTCTTAGGACACACATCTTCTTTCGTTTTAGAGCATTTATCTATGTAATGTTTATATGTAGGCAATCAATCAGCAATGAAACATCGCCTACGCATTGAAAACGGGTGACGTAATCTCACAAACCACTATGCTTACGTTATCCTTGCATACATTACCAGCCACGGTGATGACGCAAGGAATCCTTGTTTTACACTGTGCTGTAGTTCAAACCAGTCACCCTAGATCCCATTCACCCTTACACTTGACGTACCATTTGCCACCACAATACGTAACCTGAAGTTTTGCTGTATAAGTGAGGGTAGAATTAACCTTATACTAAGTTGGTATATGAAATTCACACTTGAAGGTAGGGGGGTCAGTTCCTTTCTCTTCCCCGCCTATGGTTTCCCAGGAAGGTCTGGTACCCAAAAAATGATAGCTTGGATGAAGATTCGCATATATGGCTTAAACAACATTCAACTTCAGCTAATTTAATTAAAGTTTTTTTTCACAACCTTCCAAAACTTTTCTCAATTTACCCTGTCATATGCTTTTTACAAATCCACTAATGCAAACTGTACCCTAATTCTCACATCCACACACTTTTAAATCATCTCCTAAAATGCAAACGGATGATCCATACTGGCTCTATTAGTTGTTTAAAATATTTATTTCCCATATTTTATCCCATCGTAACTTTTTGCGCTTCCTTTCAACCAAAAATTACCTGTCATTACGAAGACTTGTTGCATTTTAATTCTTACAATCGTTTGACTGCATAATGATGTCTGCAAAAATACTAAAAAATGCACACACGCACATGTATATCTTGTACTGAAGTCTCTGTGAAGTCCCTGACCTCTTATATCACTACCATGTAATCATTTCCACGGTCTAATATATTAATTTTACTTGCACTGCCTACGCCTGTATCATACACGAGTAAATCCTCAAAGTACTCCCCGACACATTCCTAATTCTGTATTCACTTGAGGTAGAGTCACCATACTTATTCTTCGCTGCACTTATTTCTTTGCGCTGACCTTGCTCTGACCTATCTGCAGATTTCCAAAACGGCTTCCCATTTCCATACAACCCGTTTGCATTTTTTTTCGGTTTCTTCCGTTCAGATTCTTTTCTTACTTTCCTTGACAACATTTTTGCATCTTAAGTTTTCCTCTTGGCAAACACATGATCTTCATCGCCTATCGTATGCCTCCTTCGATTTTCTCCCACAGTAAGTTTCCCTTCTTCATTCGATCAGACATAAAATTTCATTTCCCCTATCGCATATTTACCCCAAAAACTTTCAACGAATTCGACAAACATTCCCTTCTAAATTTTCCATGTTCCGTAAATTTATTCTATTCCACCAGATTCGAATTCAGTCTTTCCTCAAACCTTCAACATTCACAATGCAATCTCAAATCTTTCACTCGCAGCGTAACTAATTTAACTCTCACTTGCTCTTGAGCTGTTAACGCTCCTCGTCACCCACTTCCAACTAAGACTCCAACCTTCGAAACTACCTAACAATGGTCTGTTTCACATACATCACTTATTATTTCTGTCGTGTCCTCCACCAACTCTCATTCTCAGTCTTCATGTTAAATTACGTCAATCACTTTCCTGGAATCATCCCATGGTACAGATTTAAATCGATTCGCGTTTACACTACGCATTCGAGACAATTCATTTTCCATGCCCACATTGGACCAGATAAATCCGTTACCATTCACTCTGTAGTCAAAAAATGGCCTCCCATATTTTCGGAGAAATCCCTCTCTCATTAACCAAACCTTTCACGGCTAACTTTCATCGGAAAACAGACAATCTAGTGGGATTCTAACTGGCATTTTTTACGGACATCTTAACTCTTTCGTTCAGAAGCGAACCACCCTCAAACAGTAGTGTACATTGTCGTTAACTCCTAATCACGCATCTTTTCCCATCAACTTCACCAATATCGTTCGCCTTCATAATCCGACAGTTTCAAATATCCATCGGACTTCCATTCGTCTCGCAGCCACATCATTCATTACGTCATGCCCCTTTTCATGATTATAACACATATTCAAATGCCAATAGTATGTAGACAAAAAAACACAACATTTCCTTTTTGATCTTAAATGACATGATTAGACCTCGTAAAGTTCAACGCCTTATTGACTTTTACTTAAAATGAACGTACCTACGGTCGTCAAACAATAGAAAATGTAAAAGCCAGGACGGCAAACTTGTGGTCTTGGCTTTTTCGTCTTCCAACTTATAGATGACCTCGATGAAGAAAAATAAAGTGAAAAAATATTTACGATCTATTTTATGAAAAGCCACTTGCAACACTGCCATATCCGTCTCTTAACGGGCAAATTCCGTGCGAAATACGTCGCACATGGCTTCGGTCGTCCCAAGGTTTACGCCCGACTTATCTGAGCAATGAAAGATTACGCATGCATGGATACCAGCCCTTGTAGAACCAGTGCCATGCGCAATATTCCCGACTAACGATTGGAGAATAATGTGCGATTTACAATTATTCGCATATGCAGAGGATATCATTCTCCAAATTCTTTAATAACATGGTTCAAAATGCCTTCAGTAATTTTACATAGCTGACACTTGACGAAATATGGGCGAATTAACAATAAAGGTGTGAATTGCAGGCGTACAGGATACAGATTGATGCAGAATCACCAAGATGGCATAATCACCATTAATCCATCTAAAAACGTTATTCTTCTCCCAATCGAGCGTGAAACTGTAGAGTTCTCAAGCAGCGGAATGCTAAAACAGCTAACGCCATGCCGGGGGGAAAATAGTAGTGGGCATATTCTAATTTATTAACAACCATAATACGCTCATTTTGGACAGGGTTCTTAAATTTTACGATCTTGTCTTCAAAAGCCGAAACTTAAGTCGGCTCACTCAAATGAATTTAACGAATCAAACAAGTAGAACCTAAAATGCTACCAGAGAATAAAAAAGCGACTTCAAGGCGACTTCGTAGGCTTGAGTAGAAGTCCTCTGCACTTAAAGAAAACGGAAAATAATGGAACATTGATTCGAATCCCACCGTCCATTTTATATGTTGCGAGTCGAAAATGATATTTTTTAACTGATTAAGCATATACTGTCAGTATATTAGACAAGCGTACAGTAAAACCCAATTAGGGAATACCGCCATCACAACAACAAGAATATGCACGCTGAATACTCCGCATAACTTAGATCAATGTCTAAATTCAATCAATCCACGTCTTGATCAATGTCCATGTCTTATGGTACGAACACAAGGTGCGAGATACGTTCAAAAATATCCCCAATTAGTAAATAAAAAAACGAACTGTAACTACTCGATTTATTGATCGCTGTATCATTAAAAATTGTTCGCTTCTGTGACAATAATCCAAGGGCTTCTGCCACTTTTGATAGCATCACTTAGAACTTTTGCTTCAACTCTGAGGAGAACTCATTTTCGGATTGGAATTTGAGTCACTGAATACTGGCATGCTTAAGCGGCAGTCTCCCTGAAATTATAAAAAATTACGCCCACGGGTTGTTTTCATTTAATTTTAAAATGAGAAAAATCGCATACGCATTTTTTCGGAAAATCAACTAAAAGAAATAGGGGCTGTAGATGCCAACTTAAGGAATTATTTGTTGTATCCCATATGAATATTAATGTATAAAACATGAAATTATACAAACAATGAATGCATAGAATGTATTTATTTTGCAACACTTCATCCATTCATATAAATGGGTCTTTTTTGTTGCGTCAGCAGCCATTCTTCGAGTTCTTCCTAAGAAACTAATTACAGTTATTTTCAAACATAAATTCAACAGGCAATTAATTGTACACCTAGGGCCCTGGGTACACAAATGAAGAAACTAATACAATATAAGGTTGGCTAGGGTGAATCTAGCACAATATTTAAGTGTTTCATCCAATTTCTGTATATATTGTTTCGAGCAGTATTGGTCTATCGCCACAGAGAATAAATAATAGCTTCAATATTTCATAGATGTATATGCAACTTAGAGGAAGTAATTTTAATAAACATTGGAAATAAACGCTCGTGACGGCATTTTAGACTTAAAGCTCTAATAATTCTCTTATAAAAGCTAACAACGTTACCTAAAAAAAACCTCGGTAGTAATAAGTAAATAAGGGAATTTTACATCAACTAGAGTCCAGTTTGGTAACAAATTAAATATATCACCAAAGCACGTGCATGGACTAAAATTAATCGAACCCAGCGCAGCACTACTAGTCGGGGAACGTTTTAACAACATCTCCCACGCCTTAGGAACTTCTTACCATTAGTTTCTTGGGACTATTTATCGTAAGACACTGATTCATCGACCACAAGGCTTTTCCTACTTCCAAAACGAGTACTGAAAATGGCCGAGGGGTAAACATTCTGATGGAATAAAAAGTCTGAATTTATTCAATGAATTTTAAATTCCCCGCTAAAGAATATACAATTCCTATTAGCATTGAAATTGCCAGATTGTTACAGCATCACGATTACGGAGTACTTATCTTAAGCCTCCCAGTTGCGCGATTAAAACAGTGCAAATAATTAAGATAACCGAAAGGACTTGGTCATTCATATCGTTTTGCGGTTTGCTGACTCCGCAGAAGTCAAGGTCATGGAGTTCCTCAAAGCTTGAACGGGGCCCATCGCTTTGACTTGAGCATCGCAGTTGACATCTTTATGGCGCCCGGACAGACCGGGGCAATATTATTTTAAGCCCGTATCACACGGTCAATTTTTTTACGAACAAGATCTGGGAACATTTAAACTATGGCTCATCTGGGTTAGCTCCGGCTATCAATTTTTGGGCCACTATCATTTCGCTCTCCCTGCTCGAATCACTTCCAGTCCGTCGACAATCGATTCATTTCGTCTATATTTTGCTACGGAAAAACACCAAATGAATTACAAAATTCGAGCATATTTTTCAATGGCTAATCAGTGATAACTAAAAGCAGCATTATTAATAGTTTTATAATTATAAATTCAGGTGAAGCTGATTTGTCAGGCCCACAGAAGTACAGTTGCTGCCGTCGGTTGGAGAGACTAAAACTTGTATTTTGACACGAAGTCTGTGTTACATCGTATTAAAACTAGATTTAAGTACTTTCACACAAAATAAAACGTTAAACGGCTGTCAAAATCTTCAGGGAGAAGAAATGTTGTACCTGAAGTTAACTCCAGGCGTACACACACACACACGTTTATGGAAACGTTTTTATAGAAAAGAGCTCATATCCTTAACAGTTTCAGGTTTAACTTTGTGGAATTCCTTCATTATGAGGGTAAAACATCTTTATTGTGGAAGTGTTAAGTTTTTTTTTACCCTCATAAGCTCCTATCCTTTTTATATGAATTCCCTCCACCACACCAAGGCGGAAACTTTGGATCTTAGACTTGGGTATTAGTACCAAGATAACACCAGCTGTGTTTCCGATAATATAACAGCAGTACTCCGCATTATTATCTCCGAAGCAATAGCAAAAGTTAAACAAGAGACAAATTTCTCCCCATCGTATTGGTTTGGAGGATATTCAACCGTGACGTCACAGACGCTAATTACTTCCGCAAATATACAGATGATGTGATTGGATTCGTGATGGCGTGATTGGATGAAAAAGAGTCTTTTAGGTCTACAGGGACAGAAAATGGAACCCCTTACATGACCTAGGCAGGCATGTTAATCC
Organism: Hetaerina americana; assembly: GCF_022747635.1. Taxonomy (NCBI): domain Eukaryota; kingdom Metazoa; phylum Arthropoda; class Insecta; order Odonata; family Calopterygidae; genus Hetaerina; species Hetaerina americana. The sequence continues at coordinate 837,492 of NW_027286126.1, forward strand.
CTGTCATTGCTTCTGTCTCTCACTATGATCCAATCCGTCATCCGATTTAATAGCAACAGTAAAGCTCTTACTATCATTGCACTTGTGGATAAAAGGATCGATGTGATATAAGGCTTCATAGAAGGGAAAACGAACATCATCGGTTTCAGAGCTTATACATACCCGCGATCATAATTCAATCTACCATCTCTTTCAGCTACTTCGTCCATGTGCTCTAAGGTAGTACAATAATAATAATAATAATGTAATAATAATTATTAAGTAATCTACCGGTTAAAGTACTTTTGGATGGACAAAACTACCAAGTAAATATTTTGCGACTCCTAAAAAACACAATCCGGCAGCCTACTCTACATAAAATCCTCCTCCATCTGTGCGTACTTCGTTCCTCCCTTCATCCCGTCCAACATCCCTATCCTGTTCATCCAACTTCCTCGTTTGCCTAACATTCTCCCCTCTATTACACTCTTCAACATCCCACTGCCGATCAATACGCCCCTCAACCATTTTCCTACCTCCGTGGTATTTCTCCCAGCAAACCCCTCTCCTCGCCCATCATACCTAGTACTTACTCATTTGTTTTCCTTTCGGTCAACCTACTATCTCCGTCGATCCTCCTGCATCAGTGACCACGTCCCCGCACCGTAGACAGACAAGTACAGGTTGCGTATTAGTCTCATGTCCCTCCATTCTATTCCCATTTTCTGCAATGTACTCATTAGTTTTTCCCAATTCATTATACCAAACGCCTTTCAGAAATCTACGAAACAGGCAAATACATCCTCATTGTATTCTATATTCCTCTCGATTAGTGAACTCATTACAGCAATGGCATCGCCCTTCCTAAACCCAAGAGAGATGGTGCGGGGGCTAACGTACTGGCTTCCCACCCAGAGGGAGCGGGTTCAAATCCCGGCGGTGTTGAATATTTTTCAGAGGTATCTCGATCCCTACTTGAGGTGCTTTGTAGAGGGCACTTTGAGTGAGTACGCCGTCCGTCGGATGGGACGTTAAGCTGCTGACCCCCTGGCGCCTTTCGTAAAGCGCGGTCTGATGCCGAAGCCGGGTTTCTCTCTACCCTTCATCCTTTCCTGTCCATCCCCTATGGCACAAATGACCTCAGTAGTCGGTCGCCTCCCCTAACAACTACTACATTAATCAATTCAACCTACACTCATTTCAGCAAAAATATTACCTCACTGACGTGAAATGTCACAGCATACGAAAAATGACATTCTCTAAGGCATTCTCTTGTCAATTTTTCAATACGAGGCCTTTGACTAATGGAATGGCATTAGGGGAATAAAATAAATTGCAAACCTATCTCCTGGTGTATACAGGGTTCGTCCGGAAAATAAGTGTACTGAGCTCAGGAAAAAAAATTATTACACGTTTACATATCTTAAGCTAATATTCCTCAAAATAGGACCCTTGTGAGTCGATACACTTGTTCCAGCGGCGTTCCCATTCCTGGAACGCTCCCGCGAAGGCATCATCGGGAACCTCTCGAAGACTCGTCGTCGACCTCTTCTCTGCCCTCCACGAACATCTTGTGCCACCGAAAGATCATGTTTCTGGACATGGCTGACTCCCCGTAAGCCTGGTTAATCATACCGATAGTTTCGGTAGACGATTTCCCAAGCTTTACCGCAAATTTGATGGAATAACGCTGCTCCAAAAACTTCAGCATCGCGTTCCGTGACGTGGGTCGAAGCGTGGAGGTTCGCGTTAACAGAGCTCCTCACTACACCACAGCTCAGAGCCGACTGCCTTTTTCAGCGTCGCTTGCCAACATACCCCCCTCCAATCGCAGCCCGTCAGAGCGGTGCTGGGCTCGCCTGGAGCGGCGCGCCCAGCCCAGGAGTCAGTACACTTATTTTCCGGACGAACCCTGTATTCTTGCTTAATATACCTTCTTTCGACTTGAGAGTGAATTACTTAGTGTAATAATGTTTTCGATAAAGAGTCCTCACTACTGCTCCTAAAATTACACAAAATATTCCACTAAAATGGGCTCCAACCTTGCAAAACTGAGTTTATGCATTCACTCTGATATTCCCATTTTCACGACGATATGTTTTTGTTTTTAATTCAACCACCAAGACTAATGCATACACTATTGATTTAATACACGTATTTCCACGAATCCAGCTTTTTAAAGTCCTTGAGATTTACCTCCCATTATGGCAGAACACAAAATTCCATTTGATAAACAACATGATCAATTTCACATTGTATTGTAGGGATGTAAAAACGTAATGACTAGTAAGGAGCATTGAAAATGCCAAATTCATTTTTTTTATACCTTCACATTACCACCAAACATCTCACTGCTGGTAGCAATTTCCTGTAAATGTGTACAAATACGTGTACACATTTGTGTATGTGTATGAATACATTTGTCAGTCAAAATCAAATCCCGAATCTTAATTTTTTCCAATACTCTCCCCGAGTTGTCAATTATCCACTATTTCTCGTTATAACCAAGGTTATCAACCCGAAGGTCAAGTTGATAGGTAGTACACAATCCGTACAGCATGTGAAATTCGCACATGAGGGTTGGATGCCCGCTCATTCCCCTGGGGTAAATGGAACTTAAGGCTTCCCAAGATCTCGCACCCAAAAAATCACTGAGCTTGGGTGAAGCCGAGGGTGCCCAAAGGCGTCACCCGGAATCGAACAAAGATCTTCACGTGAGTATCCACGCACCCACTGGACCACTACATTCCCCATTTCTAGTAATATGTATGACGTTGGTTAGACATGTTTACCACTTGTAATCAAGTATTTCTAAAAAGGGAGGACCATCAAGAAGTCTCTGCTTCAATTTTTACAACGAAAATCAGCTTCATGAATGACAGGAACAAGTAGGCAACTTCAATTAAGTGTATTAAACTAAGCTTCACGTCAATGGTAAACCACTTGATTCATTGACTCATCGTAAGATTTGCTACATCTCTTAAAACATGTCATAATTTTCAATGATAGTCGAAACAAAACTTCTAAGGTGACACACTTCCATTAAGATATTTTACTTATGTACACATAAAAGTTAGATTTAGCTACCCACTTTGACTTACTTTTATAATATTCTGGTTTATAGCCTTTTGTTTAATTTAATGAACCACTTGCGCGAATCATAATGCCAACATAATGGTAAATAACAAATTTGACAATGAAATGCATGTTTCCCATTTAATGGACTACTACGAAATAACACTGGCTATACAAAGCGCTCCAAGTTCCACGTGAAGTGAATGCAAACTAATGTATCACGTCATAAAACGCTTTCCGTATCTCAATCACCGTTGCAGGAAAAACTTCCAAGTATCTTGGCAATCAATTTTCACCACATGCGTATACATGTACGTATGACGGTCTACGTAAAGAAACTTAGTCACGAAGCTGGTTAACAATGCCAGTTAAATGTACTTAGTTCGTGGGTTCGTAGTTCAATATTTGTTCCTTGGAAAACGAACCAATATATAAACAAATGTAGATACTACCTACATGTCCCGGGAAAGACCCAAGAGTTGGCCAAATAAAAAACTGGTGGTGCAGGTGTCAGGAAGAGAACGGATCTTACAAAAGAAACTTATTTTGAAATTAAGTAGCGTTGCCAGCACCTTCAACTGAAGGAAGGAGAGGACTCCGCAGCACCCAGGTGATGCCCAACACAGTTTGTACTCGTACAGATCACCTAATTCCGGTCAATATGCACGTCAAATCTACGAATTTATTGACCAATGGTGAGCGGTGTCCCAAAAAATAAGGATAACATAACTACTCACCATCTATCCAAACAAATTTCTATTCATTTCGACGTTTACGCATGGAAATTTAAATTCAAAATGAAAAATTAACATTTGTACGTAAAATTGAAGTTGATAACCAGTCACAACTTATCTCCCGGACAGGCGACAGCACTTTCAATACAAACCCACGAGGATGGGGAAAATAAAAATTGATTTAGACCAAGCGTAATAAATGTTCTCAGCCTGTGTGTATTAATCAACCGAAAAACTCACTTCCAGCTTCTAGATATCAAATACACTACAAAGAGTGATATAACCAAGTGCTTCGTTAAGAATTCCATCAGGCAGTAAAATTAGAAGGGCACTCACGAAGCTTGCTACTTCAACGGTTAGCGACCTCAAAATTAATGAGTCCCGACTTAAGAGGAGTTAAAGAGACTAGCTCCATTGCTGGCGTAGCGAGGCGGCTTTCACACTCAGGGCCTAATGAGAAGCAGCCGGAATATCGATCATAAATCCCGCGGGAAGTTCATGAACTTCAGTTTCCGCAAAAAGTCATTCCCTCGACTCTCGAGAAATATAAATGTGTGGCAAAAATGTAACATAACCTGAACATTGTTCTGGAATATGCAACTAGACTGCTGACACAGCATTCCTCATTCCCGGTAACCGGTTTTACCATCAACGAAAATACATTTGTACTAGGCACGTCAATGTAAGCTCCTCATGAAGACCGCTGCCAACGCTCTTACGCTTGCGTTTTTCGGAAGGGTGTCCACTACTCCCAGGAGTCTTAAACATGTTACAGGCTCAAGAGACTGCGAGAAAAATCGATACCACGCGGCAGACGAAGACACGACCATGGAGCGTACACCAATTTATTGGAAGGTCGCCCTTTCGGCACAGGATGCTAGCATCTGAGTCACAGTGGGGCAGTTATTGGGGAAACCACGCCGATGAATCCGAATGGAGTGCTTCCTATTGCTGCCCGAGCGTCACATCCGCCTGCTCGAGAGATACAACTTCACTCACCACTGCCGCCTACGGACTGCGTTGCTTTACATAAAACCGTCGTTTATGAGGCATTTCAACGAACGAAACGAAGTGAAGATATTCATTTACAACATTTTCTAGTGTTTATTTTCGTTTATACTCATGAATGGGCTTAGACATCACAGTAAAATTATCTAAAAAGCACAGGAATCGATGGAAAGATCGGTTTGGTATGATTGAGTAGATCTCACCACGTACTAAACCTTTAAAGTGGTTAAAAATTCCTAGATACAGGTTTGGGATCCAGTTCCTTTACCTGTGATTTCTCAGAAAAATCTTGAACCCAGAAAACCACACCGGTTAATAAGCCAAATGGTAGCATTCAGAACTCTTTTGATATATTAATTGGTGACCCATACCTGTGATGCTTACAATGCAAATTGCTTTTTGGAACAGCATAGCAAAATAATCACTATTCATAGCAACTGATATCCAGTCGCCGGCTAGTCCGACGTCGCAGATTCCAATCTAGTCTTGGGTTTCTATGCTATCATTAGTACTCCCAAGTGTATTGTCTGAAGGTAGATGCTACTCACCTTCAAAATATGACGAATTCGGGATGAACAAACAGCGCAAGCTTTTCTCTCGAGCAATTCTTCTACATGAATCGTTCTCATAACGCTATTTCTACCGCGGAATTTGACAGATTTTGAGTTATGGATTAAATGTAGCAATTAGATATCGTCATAGCCTCTTCCAAATAATAACATGTACCAACAAATTATTACCTAGGTACTTAATGATAATACTTCCACCAATTAAATGGAAGGACTATGACACCAAGTAACTACCTATAGCATTTCTTTCTCCTTAATCATCATTGATATTTTTAATTATTCAGGGGGACAAAGGGAACCCACAAATTGTCTTCCTTTAAGTTAGCGAATTGTTCAAGGCTGCTGCTTCGTTCTAGATACACGTGACTACAGAAAAAAATAAATAAAGAGGTACCAAGACTCAAGTGACATGAAAAGTCAACCAATTAATTAAATTGGAAAAACTGCCAACTTAATTAAAACTATTATATATATATATATATATATATATATATATATATATATATATATATAATAGTTTTAATTAAGTACATTATATATATAATATGTATATATGTATATTAATGAAAACATTAAATGCCAAAAATGTCAATTTAAATCTTTTTGATAACCATGATCGAATATCTACAACCACCATGCACAAAAATTACAATTATAATCTTAATACCAGTAGATAAATTACCAACAAAGAAAAATCTTCAAGAAGGAAAAAGTACCGGGCACTGCAAAGTTTTGCTTATCCACGATCCTTTACAGGCCTTTTCCTTATACGCAAAAGATTAAAACCAAATAAAGCAATCTAGAATTTACGCCATCCGTCCCAATGGTGGATTTTCATTTGAAATTCATTAAAAAACTAAGCAATCTAAAACTTAAGCATTCTTAAAACAAAGCAAACAAAAACTAGACATTCTATAACTACAGCACTCTACAAATAATACAAAAAAATTTTATATGACCGTCACACCACTGAGTACCATTATTTTCAATATCGGCCATAAAAAAGGCTGCGTATGTCATAAAATAGTGCTATTACGAAAGCATATACATCAAAAACAATTTCCTAATAAAGTACTCAATGAAAATGGACCCAGCAGGAGCCTACAGTTTTTTTAGGTTGTGGGACGTACCAACGGAAAAGTATGCGAACCAATACCCATGTCCAAATCTAGCACAAGGACACCACTCTGGCATCAAACAGACGCATTCCTTTTCATTGCAACACAATTTCGAAGAACCTTACAAGTTCAACCCGAGCTCTCGACGACAAGGCGCAAAACTCGAGAGAGCTACGTATCGCCGGAACAAATAATTTTACTAAGCTGATGCCGCTGCCCAGAAATGCGACTGCTATTGGCATTCTAAGTGAGGGCACATAACACTCAAGTCTCTTTCAGTTAATGAACTGAAGCCTTGGCTCACTTGGAAGACAGCCGTGGAATTAAATCCCATTCGTTCTCCAGAAGATGATGTCAGCTTATGCGCAACGACATGGCTTCTTCAACATCGGGAAGTCGTGTTAACAAGTACTCGTGCGCTAGTAAACTGATAAGGGCTTAAATACTGCGTTGCTAACTAAGGAGTTTCACCAACGTCATTCGCATCCATCAGTCCCAAATACGGTATGAAACCTATTCTTTCCATTCCCATGCACAATTGTTCCTTATACTACATTCGAGAAAATAAATCGCAGGGCCAGTATTATTTTTCCTCGATTTATTTTTACCCCCTGGAAGTAGTAACATTGATTAAATCCTCAAATAAAAACCCACACAAAGACCCGGCCAAGTAAAACTAATAGGAACAATTTTCCCAAAAACCTTTAGCCGAATAAAACCCGGGACTAAGTGCTAAAAACCGAAATTAATCGGATAAGTATAGAGGTATAGTATGATCAACCAAACGTCGTTAGGGATACTTCATTATTTTCAAATAAGGAAGAAATGAGAACTAGGAAAAATATAGCTGCGTAAATTCCTCTCGGGTCCTCCACCGGGTCATATCGTCCATCTACGGCATAGGCCGTCCACCTCGGACGAGATGGACGATATAACCCGGTGGAGGACCCGAGAGGAATTTACGCAGCTGATACGCCGGGAAAATACCAAATCAGGAAAAATATAGTTTATTACCGTAGAACTACGATTTTCAATATTTTATGTCTCATAGAACACGTAAACTAATTACTACAATTCGACCGCACATCCAAATGTATATTTTCTCTATGTCCATTTTGCTTTACGTTTCATTCTAAAATAAATATTATCATTTGCATCGTAATTCCTTTTTACCGTGGACTTCATAGTCAAGTTAAATTTCTATTCAATGAGCTTTATTAAATATCTTTCGGAATATCGGTTGAAATTCAATGTCATTGAGTTTTTAAACTTACAAGAGACAGCGCTGTTTCAGAGATAGATGAACTGAGTTGTTTCGGGAGAAGTAGAATGATAGACATAAGTATCGATAAAAATACTTCAATATGTCCCTAGTCCTTCAATACGTCCTTATAAAATCCAAGAGTTGGCGCTCGCAGTACCGGGAAAGGCCAGCTTTTATTTTTTTAAATGGGGACGTCCAGGGGAAGTGACTTCCTCCGAAATGATCGACAAAAACCATGATGAGGTTTACAGTTATCGGCGAATCAAGGCCCGCGAGGCCACACGCATGTCACAAGATACACTGTTTTCATTATTGCACGAAATATTGGGCATGAAAAAATCTCTGAAATATAATCTCTCTCTAATGTAGGGGTGCCGCGATTGCTCAGTGGAGAATAAACACAATCGTGTTGTTGATTCGGAGGCTGGTTTGGCGCTTTTCCGTCCCATTACCGACGAATTTCTTCATCGATACACGATTGTGGACGAGACACGGACACACTGCTACACTCCTGACACAAAGAAATAGTCGAAACATTGGGTTTCTAAAGGTGATTCGGCTTCAAAGGAGGCAATTATGGTGAATTCGACCGACAATGTAATGACCACCGTTTTTTTGGATTGACATGAAATCATCTACATCGATTACTTTCAAAAAGGTCAAACAATAACTGGAGAGTATTGTGCTTCGTTATTGCACAGGTTGAGCAATCAAATCACGTAGAAACGTCCTTATTTGGTAAAGAAAAAAACTCTTCCATTAAGAAAATGCACAGATGCACACCTCCGACAATTATGGAGTAAGAGTTCGACTTATTACTAAATCCTCCGCATTCACCAGATTTGGCCCCTAGTGACCTTATTTTATTTCCGAACTTGAAAAAATTACTCAGCAGATAATGATTCACGTTGAACGAGGAGGTCATCGGCAACACACGCTTTTTGAGGACCTTCAGAATTCCTCCTATTTGGATGGCTCACAAAAAAAAAGAAAACGCTGGGAAAAGTGTATCGAGCTAAACGGAGATAAGGTTAAAAGATTAAAAAATTCACCCAAAATCGTTTTTCCCTTAGGACTTATTGAACAACCCAAGTGCATTAAAATATTTGCGAGTCAGGATAGGGTTGTACGCATGTAGCGCCATGTATTGAGTGTTTCTGAAGCCAATGACATTGTTTTGAAGGAGTAGTTGTTTGTCATCGGTGAATTCAGATAATAACGTCCGCGAAAATCGTTGCCCCCGCCAGTGGTGAAGTGTGTGATGCTTCGATTTTTGTGAGCAAAAGGATCATTAGCTACCCGCATTCATCGGAAGTGGTACCTTGTTTTTGGCGCTACAGTAACGAGTTCAGGAATGGTTAGGACAATGGTGTCGAAACTTATAAATGGCCGCATGATAAAGGGCCGATTGGCAGGCCCAGGATCCAGACCGATGAAATCGTTCAACCAGCGGACCAATAACTGCGATCTGATTGACCTTGACGCTTAGTGCTCCGGCTGATAAGTTTCCTCTTGTTGCACTCACCACTACTTACACGACTATCACGGAAAAGCTCGAGTATCAATAATTGAGTGCAAAGGGGTTACCGAAAATGCTTACCGACCAACACAAAGAGTAAAGCATGTTGAATAGATGAGCGTTTGTGGACCGCTATCGACAACACGGAGATAACTTGACCTCGCACCAAGCGAATTTCCTCTTCTTACACATGAAACAATGTCGAGGTGGAGAACGGTTTGAAGACAACGATGAACACCTGATGTTGAAGGGTTAAAGAAGCTGGTGCAGCACCATGAAAAGTTGTTAGAAGTGAACGGCGATTATGTAAAAAAAAGAAGCAAGTTTGAAGGAAACTAAAACCGTGGATAAAATGTTTTCCTGACAAACATTATTAAAACCAAATGACCCTTACTTTTCCAATACGCATTGTATTTTCTACAAATAAGAATTGCTGAATGTAACGAAATTCTTATTTTATAAGCTCCATACTAAGGCTTTTTAGATCTAGAACACTTCCAAAATAGGTAAAGTAGTCAAATTGCTAACCTTTATGGCCTCCAAATTTCGCTTAAACGAACCATACTTACTTCTTAAGAACCTTTATCTCAGTTTTCTTAAGAATGTGTGTGAAGTGGGTGATTGAGTCATACCTATTACACTGATCCAGCAATGAACTCAGCAATGACCTCTTAGATTAATTGTTACGTATATTATTAGCAGTCAAATATGCAAATTTAGCTCCATGGATTACTTCCCTAATGGCTTTAATTCCTACCTCTAGTCCTTAACATACCTCATACTTGAAATTTCCCCCGCCGAGGTGTTCAAAAGCACGGGTGATAACGGAAAACGCTGTCTTAACTACCCTCCCTACAACAGACATTCTTGATTGATAATCTAACACCCGAACTTGTACAGTCTTGAGGCATTGTCAGGTTTTGGCACAATCTCTCTATTCGTCTAAATTAAAAGGCAAAACGTCTTTGGCATATAATTATTCCACGTGTTATGCCATCTTGCCTGACATTCCTTCACCTCTAACTAATAATTCTCCTCTCTCATGTCTCTCATATGTGTACAGATCTTTATTATTAAATATGTAGGATCAAATTATTTTTTTATTACCTATTTAAATTCTTCCCCGTTCCTATCGAATTTTACTTAAAAACTCAAATCGATATAGAGCTTTAACCACGGCTACTACTTCAGCGATATTCCATACTATGAAACATATTTTCAATTAGTAAATCAAACACCTAAAATCAAAATTAGATCATATAAACAGTGCTAGACAGACTCATGGTGCCACAGAGCACGCGGTAAGCTGCTGTGCAGAAAACACAGGTTTTAATGAACAGAAAGGGCGTTCCCGCTTTTTTGAGTGCCTAACACGAATTAAGCAAAGAGCAGGGCCCGAATAATTCCTAGGCAGTCCTGCGATTCGGAACTTGCACGGAGGAAACCGGAGGCGCAGGCGGCCGACGGTGAAGGCGGGGGGTGGGATTCTGGCGTAAACTTAGATGGAATTCTCACCCTTCGAGCAAACAACTGCAATTTATTATTCCACGCGTGACGCAACGCCACCCAACCAAAACATTTTCAACCCACCAACCAACCCCCTCCGCGGCGTCGTGCCCTGTAAACCTTACTGGGACCCCACCGACACTGCCCTCGAGAGCTGCCTGCCACGTCCGAACGGGAATGATGGGCCGCGCGCGCGGTTGGGGTCGGCGGGAAGCAGGATGCGGCGGCAGTTGGGGAGACCGACAACGGGGCGGGGAGGGTGGGCGGGTGAGAGGAGGAGAGCGCGTCCGCGCCATCCCTCCTTTTCCTCTCTCGCCCTCTTTCCAACAGGGCTCGCTCGCTCACTCACCACGGCCCCCTGCCGCGGGACACGCGGAGGAGGGATAGGGCCTTAACCGTCCACATCCCGTCGTCGTCGACACCCTCCTGGGAACGCCTCCCCCACTGAGAAATCTATGATAACAAATACCTGACCAAAATAAAAGCATGGAAAGGAAAGGGCAGGGGGGGAAGAAGAAGGAACGACGCAGAAGGATAGGGGAAAGTGCGAAGTGTTCTGGCGATGCCCGAGCGGCATATTCAGGCGAGCACCACAAAGGTACAGGAGCCAGAACCCTAGCGTTCGGGGCCACAGCTGTCCCCTGCGCCGCACCACCCTTTTCCGCCCCCACCCCCTCCGTCCCAACGCAGATGCCTGGGGCCGACCGAAAACTTGCCAAGGCTCACTCTGTTCCACTGGCACGAAACTCGAACGAGTGTATGGCGGCCTTGAGGAGCATTTTTATAGGTTGTGGGATTTTTACATTGGTTATGAGGTACTTGGGTGCCAGAGATCGTCACCGTCAGCAGCAACGGAGACGACCCAATGACCAGTACGAAACGGGGATTCGATCTCGCGGACTTCCGCGTGTAGTTCGGTGAGCGCGTGCACGCGGAATTGATGGGAGAGTGCGATCTTCGCCCGAAGTTCCTAACTTCAGCAGTCGCCACGCCGGCCTTTGTCCTCACCAATCAATCACGCGAGAGGCGGGGATGGACCTAAGATTCACACTTTCGCGATGAATCATATTGGCCTCATCGATCCGCCGACATTATGAAATCTCCCAAATCGCTTATGTGGACTCTAGGCTCGTCTACGAAAAGGAGATGGGAGAAGGTCTCAAATCTTGAAATTGTACACTGGACCAGAAGAACGAAGCCTGAACACTACTGACTCAAATATAACGGCGCATTGTAACAAAAAATTCCCTTTCCGGAAAGGAAATGAGGAGTCACCTTATCGTCTCCCATGGTCACGCACGGTCATGACCAATGTTCGATTTTGACGGCTCAACGGCTGCCGACTATCGGGGATCTGAGGGGCCACAGGGTCTGGCTTTGAGTCATACAGGCTGTAGACATGTGAATTACCTTCGGAGTGAAGGATATTCTTTCTGGTAAGCAAACAAGACCGACCGACCGGTTGGTATGTTGACGAACTTTTGTTAAACCCGACAATGAAATTTACTGAAAAAAGAATACCACCCACAAATGCAAATCCTAGCATAGACAAGAGAAAGAAAATAAGGCAATAACAGCATGCACTCCCCAAAATCAAGTTCGAAATTCAATAAATAGAAGTTTCCATTTCGCTCATATGCGGCGGGAAGCCTATGCGCACGGGAATAGTTCCTTACGTAAGCTAAAACGAAAAGTGCACGATGTCCAACCATATCTGCCATCAAGAACAGAAAGAAATATGGGACACCGCGTGATATTGACATAAAGTGACATTGATATCCATATTCTTTTTGTCTTCATATCCTTACGTCTTCGGCTCTAAATAAATTAAATTAGCAACACATCACCATGTACCACAATTACTCATACTTTTTATGAAAGTTGGCTCGACAAAAATGAAAAGAGAAACTTAAACCACGATCTCTTTATTAATTACATTACTACACTAAACACCGAACTAATCAAGAATTCATACGAGTCGAAAATCTTAAAGTTAAGCAAAAAATTACATTTAAATTCTAATGTAATGTTTATTTAACGTAGTCTCTGCGAACCGAGATTTAGCGTAAGGAGTGCGTAGCTTCAGGAAAAAGTAATTATTATAACCTAATAAGACGTTCTGACGTACACGTTGAAACATTGTTTTCATAATTCCCTTGAAAAAAATAACGCCCACATTTGTCATAAGAAATAGTTAAAAAAAGATAACGAACATTACTCGAAATATTATCATTACCCAACGTAATTATTTTTTAACAGTAATGGCAGCATGTATTGTCCAGCTCCTGGAAAAATTACAGCCACCACTAATCTACAGAGGGAGAGTTCAACTAAGATTTGAGAAGCGTTCATATGTTGTACACCAAACCAAAACCATTAAATCTTTCTGAATAGCAAAGATAAGTTGAATGGCCGATCGCCTGTCATCTGTAAGCTGATGAGTAAGAGTCTGCAACTTTTGGAGAGCAAGATTTAATCAAGCATTCCCATTTTCAATTCGATTATTTAAAATTCTAGCGAAATCTTATCGGCGACAGAGAGAAAGAGAACAATTATCACGAAAGTAATGACGTTAACCATTATAAATATTAACTCAACGGCATCCCATGGATACAAATCACGACTGATATTCCTGCGATTGAATGTAAGATTAAATAAAGAACCGAATATATATTTCCATCTTCCGACCAACGAGAGTGGTATGTCTTAGCAATAGTGTCAACAAAAGATGACTCCAACGTGACCGCAAACGGATTCAATGTCCAAAGTACGCGTCCTTTGTCTCATTGACTTCTAGATACATTTTTCCCCTCCTCACTATACGCCACCAGCGTTTTATAGTATTATTAGCTCTTCCGAGATTAAAATCCACAAAATGTAGCCGCATCGCATCCACTATGAAAGTCGAGGGGAGACGAAATTTTCAGTAACACTAACGTTTAAATTTACAATCGTTTTTAATTGTTTGGAAACAAATATGAGGATTACGATCGATGAGAGTTGGGGCAATATCTTTAGAGCTTAGACCAATGGGTATAAGGTTTTTGACATTTCTTTACAAATATGGAAGCGTTCAACACCAACTTGCTGTAGCTTGACATTTATGCAATTTGTTTGAGGTATCTTACAAATTCAGGGCAACGAATATATTTTTTTAGCTAATATACGCCTTTTTCAATGCCATTTTAGGAAATACAAACTTAATTTAAGCTTAACTCGCGGCTTTTCTCGAAATGTAAACGACAGTAAAATTGCGTCAACGTTAATAATGAATGAGTCAACGGAAGGAAAAAATTCACTCGCGGGTTCTAGGCCGAAGTAGCGTCACTAATTCATCACATAGAAAGAAGTTTAACCAGTTCACCCTAGCACGCAGGCAGTATACAGATGATCTTTGTGATGAGCACAAACTTCATCGTAATATGCCAGACAAAAGTTGAACCACGAGATCAAAAATGTAAACGGCAAGTCCATATTCAAAGCAAGTTATATAGCGCGACGCCCTGAATTACTCACCCTCATTAAGAATGGAAGTCTCTTTAAGAAAGCCACTGAATCAAAATTGAAAACTTTACATTTGAAGAAATCTTAGTAGATAATTTAAATTAGTTCACCGAAGTTCACTCTCGTCACAAACCCAACATTAATTTTACTGTTTCAAGACCAATTGCTCATGAAACTTTTATTAGGGTTTATCTGTTCGTTAAAAAAGACGACACAACAACCCTAATATGAATATGTTCGCGGATGCGCAAGTATAATAGCCATTACATAGTTTTTTCGTGGGACACTTAACTTTCCAACGTTGGGGATAAAATAAACGAGTGGCATCGTCAACCCGTACGAAGGATAACAGCTATCCAAAAGAGCCCAGAAATACCACTCCCGAATTGTTGTAGTTATCTTTGCTTTGAAATGAAATTTATTGAATCATTAGAAAATGGGTGTGCGCAACATACGTCAACAAGTTTTGCGCACCTAATTCTCTCACAAAAGGGTAGTTTTTTTCGGGCTTGCTTACCAAACTTTGATTGAGGTTTCGAGTTCAACTGATATTAACGGTTTAAAAACGAATAAATATCGTTTCTATTATAAGAGGAGCAAATGAATGACAGCAATATACACTGGCATACTTAAGATTGCAACTACGACTGCAAATATTTCCAAAATGCGGTTAAGCCTTTCAGGCGTCCACCAATTGCAATTAGTGAGCCACCTGATGCGGAGGAACGCCCGCAAGCCCCAACCATTGTGGATAAACGCCGCGGAAACCTCAGATTTCGTCACAGGATGTTTTCATAAATCTTATTCCAAGAATAATATCCAAAATAAATCCTTTATTTTGAATGAGCACTCAATATTCAATTAAATACATTTTAATTTTTTTTCAAATAAGCATACGATGCATCGAAAAGCGGACTTATTTTAATAACTCAATTCTTGGCCAAAATATATCTAACACAAATTGGATACGCAACAGAAATAATAATGTACACATCAAATACATCTATGATCCTTTTTGTTTTAGTATGCCTAGGAAGTGGAATGCAAACGAGAGCGAGATATTCTAGCATTAAGAAATTCTAAAATGAGAAGAAGGGAATTTGTCGAGTTATCCCGTCACTGCATGAGCACTCTCTTAGTACTTGCACGCAGGCTTTTTAGAAAACCATTTCTAACTTCACTAACCGAGAATAGATGTAAACCTGATACCCAGAACACAATCACAAAACTTGGGTGAAAGCTGATATACACAGTGTTACCAAGGAACGAACTCAGCTCCTCCAACCAGTAGACGGGTTCTCGATCCACTAGGCTACCACGCCCCTATGAATAGAGCTACGACTACGACCATCTGACCCGACAACTTCTTTAAAAAGCACAAGCTGACCATCGACAATGTGCAAGAAATAGTCTGAGTTTGAAATACTTGTAACAATCGATTTCAATTCAAATGTATTAAGTCCACAAAACGGCCAAGCGTTCGCCTGGTACGTTGAATATAAAACGGAGATTACCCGCTGCTGGTAACACGACCACAACTTCAACGGATGTAAACTAAATTTTAGCTCCACCCCAACGAGCGTTAAATGGAATCAATAACAAGTCCCCGTAGAGTGCATGAAGGCGAAGACCCGAGCTCTTTTCGCACATTCATCCCTCCGGTTCTTTCATTCGATCTCACGTATTATTATATCCAAGTCAGCGGCTACAATTAGACAATTTTACTCCACTCTAGTTATCGAGCTCCCGGAATGGAGTGTCGAGGACCAGGCACTATGAAGTAGTCAGCAAAAGAGAACGCAGTGTGTCTCCCGAGCAACCAGAAAAACTGTGGGGATATTGGGGGAGTGAGGGATGTAAGCCCTTGCCGCCATGCATCTTCCTCACTAGCGAGATGTTTTAAAAAACATTTTCAAATTATCAAGACGAATGAAATAAATGTTCCTTCACTTGGTTTCCAGCAAAACATTGAATCTGTAGAAAATAATGTCTGATGCGAGTTCATTTATTATATGAGTTTCCCCGAACGTTATTGACACAGTTTAGAGCAATGAAAGACCACCGAGAATAGGTTAAGGCGAAATATGGACTTTCTACCTGATAGTGCATTGTAACTTCATAGGAAAACGTTTAGGTACAATAATGCGGCGTCACGTAAAACACAGGTGAAGACGAACACGGGTAGCGTCAGTACGCACTGTTCATTATTACTCCACCCATCAAGTCTCGTCTCGGATAAAACTATAAAAAATTACAAAAAATGGCAATGGGAAGTGGGTGTGGCTTTCAATTCCCAAAGAGGCAGGTTTTAACCCAAATAAATATCCAAAGAGTCATTAAATATCACACCATTCATTTATTTACTGTGGGCCACCATTATGTAGCTATTCTCTTTCTTTCCGTTACCTTGACCTCTTGTATGCCATTCTGTACGCTTATATCATCCTTAGATAGAACCTGCGTCATTTTTTAACAGGGCCTGTGATGACGCTCGCAATCTTTTAGAAGTCATCTGAATGGAGACAAACAGGAGAATATAAAATCGATATCTTAGTAGCAAATATTACGTGCACATAATCATTCCTGCGTATAAAATATCTTCGCATTTCAGCTTGCAAATCGTGTACTCTGCCGATTGTACGCCACGCCGTTTGCAACCCTCTTCAGTTACAATATGGGAGCTTGGGCTGGGAGCTTCAGACAAGTTGTGAGCTTTGTGTAGGTGAAGTTGATTTTATTCGAAATAAGGAATAAAACTAGAACTTCACCGGACAAAACAAATCCAAGTTATTGGGGGGCATCTTCGTTAACGATATCTTACACTGATAACCATCCACATTCCCGCACTTATGATCCCCTTAAAAAAAAAAGATGAACAAACAACGAGAGAAAGCTTTTTAAGATACCTTTGCATCCTCAATGCATTTATTAATAGGATAATGCCGAGTAGTATAAAAAACCAACTGATAAACACAAATAATCTCACCCACCGAGTGTTAGTAACCATTTATTAATAAAAATTTACAGCGGGGAATACTCAGAAGATTTAGTTTTCAAACAGGTGGGGATGGCGCTTTTCATTAATCCTCGGTAACACCGCTACCAAGAGGCGTAATTTATCAGGAAACAAGTTTCTAATGCCATTCGCAGTGAGCACTCAATATTTTAATAAAACTAAAATAATTAAGCGCCGCCGTGTTCAGAAAGCCAATTAGATTTTGGCCTCCACACAAAAATCAAAGTTATATCTTTGAGACCAAGGGAAGGGATGTGAGTGACGGTGGCGGTACCACACGAAGTTTTGTGGTCCTGCCAAATAAAAATATCCGCTAGCGTGAAACGCAAATCAAGAAAAGTAGAAGGCGGTCGCCCGTCAATTTAATCTAGATTCTGGCAAGTGCTTCAACGATCTGAAATGAAGGATAAAGGAATGGCGAGTGAAATCAAAATGTCTCATGACAAACCAACGACCCCAAAACCTTCCACCCGAACCACCATTTGTGAGTGATGACCCACACGTTATTATCCACTCGCGTCGAACAACTACCAAAGGCGGTCGTTAAGTGAAAGGAGGCGGCTATACGCGTCTAGAACTGTCATTAGATGGGAGTATCTGATTCTAAGCGTTCTATTTGCAAAAATCGATGACGGAGATAATGTATTTACGTAGACAACACGAGAGGAAACGGAAGTTTCCGTAAAAACATTTTCCCTGTGAATGTATTCCTCAGCCATAAAAATTTTCTGGGATCCTTATATTTTGCGATTCTTCCCTGAGCTCATTCCTAAAATGGGAATAATTGAAGTATTTTCTTCCGCGGTCTACTGCCGAGTAAAGTAGGTACGTCCAATTTCTTGGGTAATGTGACGCTATTCACAATGCAACACAATCAATGCAGGCCCATACGCATAAATTAGAACAAAAAAAATTCCTATAAATCAAATTATACCAAAAATTAAGTATCCTTTGGCTGAAAGCATCTCTAATAACCTTCATTAATGTCGTAATGCCAATTTAGAAAAGATTTTAAGCATGCTCTTAGGTCACGGGATTCACAAATTAGTCCTCTACAATTACATGTCACTTGGTTTTCCTACTAAAAAGGTGGTTAGAGTAACACACTCCAAATGAACATCTGACTGCATTGACTGCAGCACAAGTTCACGCGACTCGCCTGATTTTGTGCGAAGTTCCCATGCAAGAGAAGTAGAGAAATTAGGGCTACCATACTATCAACCATAACAATGATTTTTATCCTTTCACTGTAGGGGGCCTGAAACTTAGCAGCTGCTTAAGACACAGAAGTACCCGATTTTAAAACACCCATTGAAATCAAATGGGCAGCATAATAGCCGGGTGGGTTCGGCCAAAGCATGATATAGCATCATGGGGGTTCCCTTCGGAAATTCCCCGGCACAATACCAAACGTGGATAGTATAGGCTGTCTCGGAACTTCGCAGGATAGCCCAGAGTCAAAGGAGAAGCAAAGTCTCCCTGCCCTGAATGAGGGAATTTTATATCCCAAGGACTTGAGGTTGGGTTATAAAGTGTGCTCTACTCATGCTTATCAAAATGACCTCCAATAATGTAGTTTATTTCAATAAAACAACGCTTGAATCAAATTGGCTGCATAGTCCAATTCTATAACCCTTTACGCCGGCGATCTAAGTACGAAAGAATATGCTATCAAAACATTTTCATTGCCCCTTGGGTTACCACCCGAGGCGACAAGAACACGGGCGACGATATGCCTGCTAAGCGAAAAATAAAAAGACTGCTTTCAAAGGCACAGAAACTACATAAGAAAATGTAGAAGAAAGCTGACCCTCGAAATCATTAGCATCCGCATCGGGAAATAAAACTTCGACCTCCCGCTGAAGTACGAAAAAATTGAGGGTCCATCCCAGGAGCACCAATCCGTATAGAAATATATTTCCAAACTGTCCTGAGCACGTGAAATATTCCAGTTCCTTTCCCTAGTTTCGAGCCGACGCATTTTCATTGTTCAGAGAAGAGAAAAATTTGCCAAGAAAAGCTGAATCAATTTGATTACCAAATTTCAAACCGGAAAATACTGCACAGTAAGAGATTTACTAAACACCATGGAAACGGAATAAAGTCATCACGAACTATTAATTGATGCTATCGTTTTGAAGACAACCAAAGACCGTTCACTACCTCAACGGCCAAAAAAAGGAAGGTTCATAACCCCATGTTTCTCGAGAGGGTCTTTCAATCCCTCCATTCACTGCGACTTCCTCCCCACGAGCAGTCATACAGGAACTCACTCACGCCATAAGCAACACTGAGCGCCTTAGGGAGAGCGGATATAAAAGACGAACGTGACAAAGCCTCCCCCTTACCCATTGAGAAACGCAAAAAACGAGTGAAAAACTTCACTAGGGTTGACCGAAAACTAGCCTTGGGTGCCAACCGACCAGTATAATCACTTAACTGTTATATATAGACAACAAAAAATAGTATATTTTTCGATGGTTAGGATTAGCGTTTTCTAGTTTAAAAAATTAAAAAAACGACATTCGAACCTTAAAGTGATTATTATTAGAGATATATCAAAAATGGCAAGAAATTAGCAAAATATATTTGAGCACACCACATTGCTTACAGCAACAAGCACTTCATGACAAACGTACGTAATTGCCAACCAAACGACTGCAACTCTTCATAGCTCGGTCACGCCAGCGACCACTCATGTTGCGCCATTATGATTCGATGACTCATCGGGGAATTCTCGTGCGTATGACAAAGGTGCCACCAAATTTTTCGAACTTTCCGAATATACAAGGCAACAGTCAAAATTGCAGGTGTAATTTAACTAATAAGAACAGAAAGACAAGGTCATTTCCTCAATCTTTCGTTCCGTTCACCAAGTGAATGTAATTCTCAACACGAAAAGTACACTTTGTAAACCGACTGTACGCTGAAAATGTTTCCTTGAATGAAAAGGAATTTTTCAAAATGTTTGCCCGACATAGCTATCGTAATGCTAATTAATATAACGCCAGTTTTATATTATTTCAGTTAACGTCGTAATTTGCATTCCGTTGCCAAAAACATAGATGGATTCAACTACAAAAATGTGACCATAAGCATCGTCCTCGGTTAAAAATAACTCATTTGTTCATTCCTTGGACCAAAAATCTTCAAAATTAGTCAAAATTAAAACAAATTAACCCTCGCAACCCTTGGAATGAGTGGTGGAAACTTTGAAGCGGGAGGATCAAAGGCTATCTACAAACTAAAGATAAATTTCCGCTCACTTTCTCTGATTACAATCATCGCTACATTTCCTCTGAATAAGAAGTTGACCTCGTTGAAATCGAGGTTCAAGTTACGCCTACAACAGATTGCGAGTCAGTAGACATTCAAGGTAATTCTTAAAGGGTCTTTTGTTTTAGTTCTCAAAAGGAAGCGTCCATTTCCCCGCTACTTTGAAATGACACATACTGAAGCCACATTCCAGTATCGCGGGACGTGAGGCAAAACCAACGGCGAATTCAGTGACAGCGGCCTGTACGTTACGGAATGCGGGGGCGGAAAAACAGAAGAGCGAAAGTTTTGCTTTGGTAATCGAAGCTGCCCACTTTCACCAGCACCCATCTTGGCTCAGGTGCTCCACCTGGACTCACGTTCTTAAGGAGCGAGAACGTGAAGAGCAACTGAAACAGACAACCCTTGATCGAATGGCGGCCACTGTGCGCGGCGCACCGAGAAGCTGGGAAAGCAGAATGACATTTTTTTCTACCTCTACTTAGTGAAACTCCTCCATTATTATAATTACGCTTACACTTCAGCATTATCACAAAAATCTATTGCTTAAAAAATATACATGTACATACATTAATAACCATAATATCTTCGACAAACAACGCTTTTCAGCGACGACATAAATTCATAAACTTTGATTAAAACATTTATACACAGAAACACAGAGAAAGGACACTCGCATATCTAGTTTGGACGTTTCGACGGCACGGCCTAAATATCTTCTTTGGGGGTATGATTTATATATAAAACTATAAACACAGTAACCAACCCGAAGGTCGGTTTGGTGGGTGATGGTTGAGTTCACCCAGCACTAAGCCCGACGGCGTGTGAAATTCACACTTCAGGGGGGCCAGTTCCTTTCCCTGCGCCGGTTATGGTTTCACAAGAAGATCTGATACCCGAAAAATCACATCGCTTGGGTAAAGCTGAGACATTCTTTTAATTTATGAAAGAGATTTAACCTTCGCTCCGTGAGCGAATCCCAACCTAGCTGCTCTAATATTTTGGATACGCTACTAATTTCCCCAAAACGTTTTACAAATTTAGCTCCTTACGCTGCATAGGATTCAAAGTGGCAATCAATGTAACTTAGTCAGGATCCCATATACCAGCAGCAATTTCTCTTATAAAGGATCAATTGTCCATGTCAGTTCACCGAAAAGGCAGAAGTGTGCACGATACAGATCAATAAATAGATGGCGTCCTCATGGGCCCCGCAATGCGGAATAACCCGCAATTCGAAAGGGCCATTACCCGGGGAGGAACCATAAGGGGGCTTATGCACATCTGGCCATAAACCACCTCAAATATTTTGAAGTCACGAAATGCATTCTGAAGACTAACGGTCAGAAGCGGAAATTAAGCCAAGGCGAAAGAGGAAATGCTACCCGCTCAAGAAGAGCAAAAAGACACTAGAGTGAACCATTCCCACTAGATCTTGTTTCTCTTAGCGTGCCAAAATTTTTCATGGGATCTTAGACTTACTAATCGTTTATAGTTTTCAATATGATGCCAATGAAGTCATTCTGACCACCTTGAACCGAGAGTTAATTGATAGCAGGAAGGGCATGGACAAGTGGAGTAATGAAAGCAAGCGTTGGGACATGTCTACCGTAGTTAAACTTCAAAGCACCACGAGTTCCTTGTCGCGCCCTACCAATGGAGATCTCTACTTATATCCATGCGACACACGCACATTAGTGCTTCAACATCCACCGAAATATGAACACCCTAATCCCAAGCGACAGCTCGGCCTGAGGAAAGAGTGAACTGTTAAACGCGACAATACGATCCCAATTAAATATCACATACACGATCAACTATCCAATGCATTTCCCTCGGTAACAACTGTTGGTAATCACTGCCGGATGATAACGCTATAAATCTGAAATTCCGATATTCATTTTTGGTGTTATTCACAATCTATTTCGTTGAATTTTTTTATTACATCTTCCATTGTGCATCTACACTGATTCATTAAATTGTTCATTTATTCCGACGGTATGTGAAGATTTTGGGGACTAGCCCTCACCTCGGGCAAATGCCAGGCGGAAGCTGCTGCCAACGAAAAGATAAAAACTTAAGTCCCCAACCACTCGCACTACATTATCAACTACGGATGGTGATGAGCAAGACACCAAGGGCAATAGCAGAGGAATCATATCTACAGCAGGGCTCCGCACGACACTCCATATAAAATAAACCAAATCAGCTTAGCCTGTGCTGAATGCGGTGCCGTCAAACTTGAGGGTCACGAGTGTAAACCCTAATTCAGGCGGATGTTTTTCCCGCCGAGTTAATACTCTTCAAATGCATTCACGATTAGAAATAACCTCAGCCGTCAGAGGGACACATTCTACTTCAATTGCTGAGATAAAACTAACTATTATGTCCTTGGCCTATACCCCGCCCTGCCCCGCCTGACTTACCTGGACAAAACAGAACGTCACCTCTAAACACCGACTATCTAAACCTCGTATTGCTAGAATTATCGACAAAGTAAAAATAATTAGAAAACAGGGAGAGACTAAGAATTACTATAACGCATATGCTGCAGATGAATTACAAGCAAAGACATCACTTTGTTCAGATGTCAGCTAACGCGTGCGCAACGGCCACGGGAAGTCTTAAAAATTAAAAATAAACATTTCATACCTCGATTAATTTTTAGTAATAATTAAAAGTTTATGATACCCCCTCGTATTACATTCTATATACTCATCATTACCATATCTTACGAAGTGTCAAAATTCAAAACGTACATAGCAGTCGATACACCATACAGCCCCAGTCCGAGTATCCACTTTATGTAATGCCCACGCTTGACTTCGCCATAGATCGTAAATCCGTTTTACCTAGACCTATATGCCTCGGATGCTCGAAATAACACCGAGTTAAGGTTAGACCGCAACCATAGACAGCTTCAAAGAAATTTCAACCGTGGTGACAGACTGTGAATGCCCACATAACTGAAAAAATGTGTCTTCCAAACAACTCGGAACATCCTCTTCAGATACACTCGAGGGTTGTCATCACTCCGGGTTTTGGTAAATTATCTCCAGCCTACAGGTTTACAGTCAGAACGTTCGAGTGAAACTCAACATTCTGAACATAACCTTTATGTTAATCTCCACCACTCGGCCCGAACAATATAAGTACGAGTAATCAACTTGAACCCACCCTCAAGACCCGGTCGGAAAAATAAGCTTATTTGCTCACTCATTCACGCTTCATTTCATAATAATTATTAATAATTCCACGGTGAGACCCATGGCATTATAAATAACTATGCACAGCTTATTTTTTTCTATAAATAACTATGCACAGCTTATTTTTTCTGATTCCTCATAGATTAGAAAAAGGAATAGAAATTGGTTTGAATGACAAAACGCCGACTTAAAAGATAAAGAAAATTTTACCATTCTAAATTAAATTTATTTTTTTACTTGTTCCTTCACACCATTTTCCTCACTAAAAAGTTGCCTAAAAACGCACGAGTACTTTACGTCTTGGTAGAATTGGTTTCACGTTGGTGCTAAAAGAGCTTGAGAATGGTATTACCTTTTGAGAAGTCGCCGATAAAAAGAAAAATTCTCTTTTACAGTCCGTCATTTTGCCACTAAAAAAAATCATTCCTCCACGATCCCATATCATTCTACCCGATCCAAGGTTTTCTCTCATATTGCCAAGGACTTTACTGTCACCAGTTTTCAACAATTCTAGAACTGCGAGCAAACTTTATGGTCGATTTACATCGAGACCCTTGAGTCCATCACCTTAACTTGGAGACCATCGTCTCTAAGTTAAAATCATCAATCGATGTTAGGTTGGAGATTTAATCCTATGAACTAATATTTAAGGAAACAGGGACGGCAAAGTCTCACAGCAAGAACAAATTGGGATCACCACCTCACGACGCACGATCAACCCCATGAACCTTTGATAAGCACGGCTGCTGCTGTCCCCGGCTTTTAATCCGAGCGGACAGATTCTGCGAAGAGCGCATCAGATACATGACTCAAAAGGAAAGACGGGGGATGCGAGGGGGACTGGGGAGGTGAAAAGGACGATTTCCCGCGCAGACGGGTGGGTGGCTTGCTAAGAAGTGCCTTTTCATCGCTCTTATCTCAGATAAGCTCGAGGTCTACGCCAATCTGTTGCGAATAAGAGGGCGGGGAGTTATAACGTATTATTATCAGACGCGCACGTCGACGCATCGCTGCAACATTCACCCTCCTTTCATATCCACCTCCGAATTCGACAAAACGAAGACCCGTTTCTCCACACCCCCAGACAACACATCATTTTCCTCTATGTGACCACCATTTCAGGGGTTACTACAGGTCCGTCCTTATAATTAACACGATATACTGGGCATGAATCAGAATTATTTATTTTACCCACACTTGAGCGAATGAATTCGTCGACTGACTCAACTATGAACTGACAAACTAAAACGCGGGAAAATATACAAGATCTCTAATTAACTCTCTTCGGGATAAATACTCGAAAACACATTCTGTGATCTGTGTGCATCATTGAGCGTAGGAACAGATTCATCCTAATTAAAAAAGCATTGCGTAAAATAATACAAACCATTTAAGCTTAATTAACGTCGAGAAGATATTCCCTTGCAGACGGTGACCCTAACCGCGGGCATCAGCTTGCCGATCCAATGGGAATAGCAGTCCACCTACTCCGTAGGATTTCTAATTTTCAAAAACTATCATTCCTGGATAAAAGCTGGGCGCACAATGAATTGACTAGAAACGTTTGTGTCATGAATTGAAAACGTTTCGTTTCATTGTGTGTCATGGTACATTGAAAGCATGCCTGAGAATGAATTTGGCGCGCACGGGCTCGAACAATCAACAATTACTCGATCGATCTACGAAATAAAGATACACGATCACAAAGAATGATAACTTCAAATGTAAGTGCTCTCCCCAAGGACAATATTCACGAAGAATTAGCCACAGCGTATTCTCGTCAAGGGTTGTATGGCATTCCGTTTCCAGCCTCGACCGATGACATAAAACTAATATCGAGGCGGTGACGATACATTGATACGGATAATGTTCAGATATATGGAATTACAGGTACTATATCGTGCTCGTCTCTAAAGAGGGTTCTAATTTATAACCCCGAGTAGCTAACTGAAGTAACAATATCGTCCATCATAGCATGCCGAAAATATCTTCATTTCGAATATATATTTAATCCCCTATCATGCATCGTTCGTATCATCAAATCGCCGATAATTAACGATTCACAATACAGCTGTTCCTTTAAATTATGGTCGATAAGAAATAAAACGACAGTGTGTCTAAATATCGTCATTAGGCAGAGCCGGGTAAGCTTAGGCTACCGACTGCGAAGCTTGGAGATAAGAATGTGTGAGAAGGCTTTGTCCTATCTTTCAACAGCGAGTTGGCTGAGGGCATTTATATGTTCCATTACACACAGAAGTTTTTGTATTATAAAACGAGAAGAATTTGTTCGATCCAGTGGGCGCCAGGATTTATGTGAACCAAGCAGGGTGCAATGTGATCTAAAATCCATTACAAAAGGATAGCAGACGGCGCGGCGTCGAACATACAGACATTTGTTCAAAACACACTCCCAAACAACCTAATAAGCTTGGAGATAAGAATATGCGCACTTTTTTCTGCCACGGTGGATGTGATACGAGTATAAAGCATTGCACAAAACCAACCACGTGATCTCGATCCAATGGGATTGAATGAACCTATATTGAATAGATATTTTCGCGGAGAATGTTTAACTCACTTCACTCTATGTAGCTAAAAGTATTTTAAACGCACTGACACCACCTAAGAAGAAACAGGTCGGTCACGGAACCAGTGTGAACACACCAAGAGCCCCACAGTTTCACTCACAATTTGTGCAATCGACAGGATCGTTTGATTTGAATGTCGAGGGGAATCCTTAAGATTATCTGAATGCTTTCGAGAATATGTCGCGTCAATCTGAATCTCTTCGAGTTAAATGAAAATTATACCTGATCAGATAAGGACAGAATGCGCAACTCCATAATCTAGAACGAAGCTGGCACATTGCGCCAGTCTCTTTCTCTCCCATAAAATTGACGACCTTCATTCAGTGTAGGCATTTAAATCGCCCTCCTTCACAGCTCAAGTAACTAACGTACAAGGTAGAGCTACTGTATACTGCGCAGTTTTGTAGTTTTAAATCGGGCTAAGAAGTAATGAATTCAAGCGTGAAGGAGAATGAGGGACGGCTACAACTCCTGCATTCCTCCACATAGAGATGTCCGGCTGCTAGGATAGGATAATTTGTTAGGATATCCACACTAAATGGTTTCACGACGCAAAGATGTGAATTGAGCTTATAATGTAGCTTAGGGGAGGTTTTAGCAAGTGACAAGAAAAAAACATGCTACAGAGCCACGCCAGAATTTTCTAACGCCATGTTTCCCATGCTGTTTATCGTGGCTTTTACTCCCGACTTGCCGAGAACTTCAGACATGCTTACATTAGGTGGTAGTTGTATGGAAAAATAAACCTTCCAAAGATTCAGAACCGGATGTGGGACTGGGAAAAAAACAGTAAAAGCATAGGGCCTCACTCAATTCACAAAAATAAATCGTCTCTAAAATTAACAATGTCCATAAAGGACTTGAATTTCTTTTATCCACATAACTCAGGAACCCTGTTTTTAACTGTGCTGACCATTGCATTTACTATTTACAAGCTTTCACTTTTATATCCCCATAATGTTAACTATTTATTTCAAGAGAGAAAGAAATCTTTTATTTTCAACCTTAGAACTAAAGGGAAAAGAAGCCTCAGCCTGCCGCGACCTTTTGGAACTTCTCGAAAGTTGTGTCACAGCCCGAGGATGGGGACCACATAATTTCAAATCCTCACAAAAATACAAACAGGAGTATGCTCAATACTGATTTGAATATTACTGTTGATTCGGTTCAGTTATACGTGTAGTCAACCGAGATAATTTTTCTGTGGTTGAAAATACACATTACACGGCCAAAAAGATCGCCTAAATAACTTAATGACAATGAACAGTATTTATGAGGATTGAACTTTTTCTCGCGTATTACCGTGTTTAGTCGAGGTCGTACGAAGAACACGGAGCATATTCGTAGAGTACTCTAAAAAATGAAGAGAAAGGTTAATTAAGGCGCCCGCCCAGCAACGACTCGCAACCAATCCCCCTAAAAGCATTCGCAAATGCTGGGGTGGATCCATACGCCCATGTGCAGGGGAAGAAACTGAATACAGAAATGACAACACGCGCAAAAAGAAATAACTAACGGTCCGTGAAATAGGGGGACGATTTATAATTTTTACTAACGACACAAAATTGCGATGGCACGGAAATCAAGTAAGAATTTTAAATAATATCCAGAGAATAAGAATAATTCCACGGAATATTTAACGGCACAACACCTTTCGACTATTTACGGTGAATCGCGTGGAACTAATTAATATCTTGTGTACGTTTATGCCCTATTGCAACAGATATTTAAAATTTCCATGGGATTTTCATGGAATGAAGTCTAGTAAAAAACTAAAGGATGGCTGCTCGTCATTTTTGCATTAACTATAGGTGCGTAAAATTTCGATAAACATTTAAACTACGACTTTGGAAACCTTAGGTTGCTTAATAAGTAAACTAAGTATTGGTACGGAAAATTTTCACCGAAAGTACCACGTAGCAGACGACGTTTGCGCCCTTAGAGGATACGTAATTCATTTCTTGGGATCTAACGCGCTTTTTAAAGTGGCTTCTTGAGCCACCATCATCTTCTTGAGCCAATTTTGACGGTGGGTTCTTGAGCCACCGTCAAAATTGAGGAGAGGGAGCCACGGCATATAACGTCTTCTGAAACAGCAAAACTGTTGGAGTGATATCGCTCCGTCAGGAACTGGAGAATATCTTTTAATTAAGTCGCAAAACCTATTTACTTTGGAGAGTCGATAGAAATTTGAGAGGAATATAACAGGTGCGCTTAAGAAACTTCCATTCGGGGATGAACAGGTTTATATTTTTTATAAATGTCAAACAATTTAAGAACGATGTAATGAAACTATTGAACTTCATTGAATTCATGGTAAATTTGTTTTTGTTAAACATGTGTTATTTGGTTTTGCCGATACCTCGGCTGGCAGATGTCATCCTGAGACCCCGAAAAGGCGAATCTAAGGCTAAGGATGCAAGTATGTAACTAAGTACAACCTTTTACTGAATGAATGTTGTGTCTTTGTCACGAAGGGGAGTGTGTAAATTAGGTCCACGGCAGACAGGGACGGTCTTCAGCTCGGGCCTTGTCTGGCCCCTTTGGATCCCGCCACAGTGCCCAGTGAACCTTCTAGCTTCACCATAAGAAGGGATGCTGCATTGGAGGGAAAACGTTCAACAAATTTCTCGAACAAATTCCTGTGCATAAGGAGAATGCCCACAGATCAAGTTCTTTGATGTCCAGACATTAATCGGAAAGCATTAGAGAATTATAAAAACCGGAAAAGTAAACATTTTTTAGTTTAAACCCAATTTTTAGATTAAAATCAGCAGTTTTGTTTATTTTCCGTACAGATTGAACAAATATTCTTTAGCACAAGCATCTAAGTCCTGTCATATTAAATACGGCTTTTAAATTTACTCTAATAGTTAATAAAAGTCTGTTATAAACTTTCACCAATTAAGTTCCAAATTCTCCTTCAAGAGGCAACAGTTTTAAGTATGCTACCAAGTCTCCTTTTTGGCGAAAATAATGAGGGTTGATGCAAGTGATTTTTCATTTATCCATTAATACGTTTTGGTGCAATTTGAGATCTTCACTGGTAATAATGTCACCGGGTGTTGTTTGAGTAGCTTCTGTGACTATTAAATAAACTGCTCCCACTTTACTCACACATTTGTATAGCATTCATGAAAACAATTGTCACCTATGAGATTCGACGATCATTCCAAGAATCACTATCTTCCTGGCACGAGAATATTGAGCAAATTTAACTTCAAAAGAGAATATATCCATCCACTCGCCTAGGTTATTCTCGAGCCCAAGCTTCTCTTTATCCTCCGATTCAGTGCAGACATCTCCGCCAGCCTGGGATGCTTCCTTCATCCGGTTGGTCTTAACGATTAGCCTACCAGGCTTCCCAAACCCGAGGAAACGAGAAAACAGCACTCGTACCGAAAGTGACATTCGAACTAACTAACTTTGATCTACCATGCATTTTATAACACTAAAACTTAACTTAAAATAGTCTCATGGGAGAGATAAAATAACTGTAGATGATAATCGTGTTGAATAAACAAAATAAACCCAAATTACATGGACCTTTCATGAAGAATAAACACATTATGTGGATGACTAAAATTCTATATTAAACACACAGCCACTTACAAAGCCAATAACTAAGGGAGGTTTTTCTTGACAGTTGCTGTGATGCTGCTCTCAGAAGAAGCCACAACATCAGGTCATCTTTCTCAATTTGCACGCTTAAGTCTGCGAATTATAACGTGGGCAAATACAGTACGATAGCTATCATTGATTTAGTAAATAAAGCATGCTCGCATAAGGCTGGAGGTCAACAGTGACTCGTACCATAGGTTACATCACTAAATCATTGTAAGCAACCAGAAGTATACACGAATTTTACGTTACCTATTTGATAATTTTTAGCAGAAAGGTGTGATACAAACAATTTTTACACTTAGCGCAACATGCATGCATATGATTAGTTTGTACGGAAAGATTGTTATTTCATATTAAAATGGATGTTCATTGGCTGAAGGAGCTCAATTTCATAAAAAATAAGTAGCTCTATTTTCACTGCGAACCTTTGCCAAATTTCCACAAAACCGACGATATTTTCCACACAACACACAAGTAGAAAGGATACGACGGCTACAACCAACCTATCTTCTCATTGAAATATGGATTATAGAGAGAAATTTAATTTCAATAGCAAGCCCTTTCTAACATAATACAGGGTACAAATATCTTCATTCGGGCTGCTTAACGCGAACTTTTACCGAAGAAGCAACAAGAAAGAAAAACACGAGGATGAATAGACATAGAAAAACCGGGGTATGGACTCGTAGAAAACCAGACGTTAAAATTTATAAGAGAAAATAATGCAAAACGAGTATATGCAATATTACCCCGAGTTCACATTCAAAACCAATCGATGTAAATAACAACTAGATATTATTTTTTCAAATACTTGAATCAGAGCAAGTATTGGCAGCAGTTCATAACGGCTTTTTGGAATGGGTTTTAAAAGTGTAAATGTGGTAACTTGGATAATAAAAAAAGTTCAATACTTGATTGAGTAAACAATCTGGTCCTAAAGTGTACTGGAAAACATTTCTAACTGAGAATCAGTAGTTCTACTTTTGAAATTTTTAAATAAAAACACGCCCAATAAGTGCATTCTTGATTTCGTACTCCCAATTTGCTGCAGGGAACTATAAATGTTTCATGGGTTTCATTTTCAGGAAATATGTATATGCACAAGATCATGAAATTGATCGTTTTGTAATTCCCGGAAGAAATGACAAGACGTCTGACCCCAGTGGGACGGTCATTAAAAGTGATCATGACTCCTTGTTATAAAACACTATTAAGGAGAGCAACGGGAGTTCACCTAATTGGTCGCTACCTAAGTTTAAATGGCGATACTAATAAGGGAAAAGCTACGAGGGAAGAATTGAGTGAGGATAAGGAGAACTTACAACAGAGTCAGGGTGAATGAGTGCTCTGTACAGGAAGGTGAAAGCTCAGTCCAGAATTTCGAAAGAAACTTCAGTGCGAACTATCAAGGATACAACAAGAAAATGATTAAGGAATCATAACAAATTCAGGCAAGGTGGAAATAATAAACGTAAGAAATGTAAACAGTACAGATAAAAGACGAGTAAATTACGACACAAAGATGAACAGGGTGGGGATGACTTATGTCCAAGCTCACTTGATTGGAAGATAGAAAGTGTATTAAAGGAATTAAGTACAAACAAGAGCGTGTGATTAATCCAGAAACAATTCTGACAATTGTACGCAATTCTTATATTCTCAAATAATTTAACCTCGTGAGAAATTGCGATCCATTTTTGGCAAATTCACACACACACAATTTCACTTGTCGGAGATGATTTGGGGGGGAGGATTAATTTGATCATGTGAGCATCCCAAGTTTTTATAAGAAAATTGAATGTTGTTTATCATTATGTGCAATTTACTTCGAATATACTCGTACTTATGCACTGTAATTACAAGTGAATGATGGCAGTCGTGGTCTTAACTTAAATTGACATGGGTATTTGCAAGCTCACATGTTCAATGAATCAATGGGAATTTATGAAATACAAATTGTCTCGTCAATTTTTTTTAAACGGGATGACGACTAGTTTGCAAAAACTCCCCTCCCCCTAGTGGATTCTTAGCCTAATTCCCAATAACGTGAGAAAGCCAGTGGCGCCAAGCATCCTTGCCCTTCACTCCGTTCGGCCACAAATGCCCATTCCAACCTCCCTCATTTTTTAGGAACTGGCAAACACCCAATCCTTCCAGTCATCACCACACTATGGAGTAACTAACGAGACTGAGCGAACAATTCAACGAGTAACTGCAGAGATCAGTGCGTCATTCGGGAGAGAGATACTAAGGCACCTGATCCAGCAACTGACGGCAATCAGTCCAGCAATGATGGACATGGCACCATTGAAACTAACAACATTGGCAAAACCAAGATGAAAACATAGACCCAGTATTTTTTTCCCCTTTTTCCGTCGGATAAAAAACTCATAAACTGCATAATTTTATACTAACACCACTCTTTCACGCGGCTTTCTTCTGGGGGTAACCGAAGTCAAAAAGCCGGATTAAAAATAATTTCAGGAAACTGACTCCCTTTTACTGAGGCCTTTCACAATGCTCTGTTCTCGCATAGGTACTTCTTTCGTCTGTCACATCCATAGATTCTTTACTGCATGTTTCTCAGGCTTTAAGACATCTAATAGTCCTGCTCGAGGTTATTTTTATACACCAGTTTGATACAAATACACCCATGTTTTATATTTTCGAGCCATCCTTTTCTCTCGACCCATTCATTCTTTTCCCATATATCTTGTCTAATAATTCGATTTTCAATCACCATGACCAATCAGACTTAACACACTCTTCCACTCTTCCCGTTTGTGGCATATCCAAACTACATTCATGACTCACTCATTCCTCACCCTTTCCTTCCTTCCCATTTCACCACAATACATTCCCCAAGGGTCACAAACCCACTGCATTCAGTTAACACGCTCATCCTGACATACCAATGCTCTGCTTCAATAACATAAGGAGGGGAGGAGTACACTTATGCACCGCCATTTTTCCATCATTAGAGAAACATTCATTTTTTTATTTACACCTCATTCTATCGACAAACTTTACCCCGACACTCGAACGATTCTTACTTCTAAATATATCATCATAAAAAAATAATCAATGTTTCTTCTTAACTTATCTTCATATATTTGGCCAACAGATCATTCTGACAATACAATAAAAAAATATACCACTTATTCATACAAGGTTGACTTTACACTACAAATGCAATCATTCTCTTCATCAAACACAACTACCGTTATTTTGGACGCACTTATCAATTTCGTTCTCCCTTATATATCATTAAAGCACTCCGTGACTCACTGCAGAGCAGTTGGACTCTCGTCCCACAATTTTCGTATATATATCATACACGTTTTATGACTCAAATGTTAACTTTAACTTAAATTAACACTGATTGGAAAATGTAATATTTTCAATGTCATTAATTGTTAATATAAATGATACTGGGAGTGGCAATATAAATACATTTTTCTACTAGACACAGTGCGAACATGCATTAAAGATCCGAGTTCAAGTGATTCAAGTAATAATTAATGACTTCGGTATCATACTTGAAATATGCATGCACAATAACTATATTCTGGAATACTCGAATATAAGACAATATCCTGGTTTAAACCAATAGTTATTATAGGTCGGGAAGGAAGGAGCACGATTTTTGACAGCCTTGTTGTAAGCAATAATTTTAAACGATATGTGAGAAACATGAAAAGGCCATTTATTTTTTTCGCAATTTCACGAGGTGCGAATAACCGAATTTCCACGGTCAACAAAGTGGACCGAATAAATTAAAGAACCATTCTTTATACTGAAAATACTGAATACTGAAAATACGCTAATTAATTTACCCACAGCAATTGTGTCTTACACGCGAATTTCGTTCAAAGTGAATTGTACTTAAGCAACATTGTTCAACAAACTTCAATTACGCAATACAATGAAGTAATATTCAAATTAGAAACCTTCATGCATAAGTATCCCATCAACCACTGGCGGAGAATTTTCATGATTGTAAAAAATGTACTGAATTGTTTTGAAGAGAGATATATTAATCTATGAATTTCGAGGATTATTAATTTTTCCGCGAAGATTCGACAAAAAATTCAAACACACTAAATCTCAAGAGTCGAAACAAAGCCTTTTTTTAAAAGTGTGGATTCAACGATAACTTTGATACAAATAGGAAGAAGGGTATAAACTATGGGTGTTCTGTCTATTCAAAAATAATATCAAGACCTAAGGTACACATGTTTAGCACGACGAGAAAAGGTTACAGCAACCAACAAAATATCATGAACCTTTTCGGTTCAGTCATCAGTAACAATATATAATTATAAATGATAAGTTCGCTGAACCAGATAAATTCATAATATTGCGTCAAAGTAAACAGACTTAAAAGCTCTTTTCTTGCAAGATACTCGTGAACTTGGCTAGTAATTTGGACAAATGGAACGAATATACAAATATTAATGAAGATTTGTAGAGACATTTTGATGTAAAGATAATTGGGTAATTCTGGAGGATCCATTTCAAAAATTTGAATACCTCGGCAAATTCAAAATAAATCATGGTAATAGTTCCGCAAAAAAACCAGCTTTACGTCTTCGAGCAGAACCACCGTGTTCCCGGACTCAGCCAACGGTATTTCTAACACACTAATGTTACTTAGGGGTTAGGAACCCGGAAGGGAAAATTCATTTAAATGCTGGAATTAATAGAACGCAAACATTTGGTATATTCTTCGGAATAACGAAAATAAATATTCCAAGGGCACAAATTTCTCAGAAATAACAAACTCACCAACGGCATGCAGCCGAGACCATCACCAGGTCACCGTTCTTCGCCCTCTTTAAATCACAACCTTTATAACGGGAACTGGTTTCAAGACGGTTCCACGATTAAATGACGTAGCGGTTTCAGCATGGATTACCGGTTTTGCTATTCTTAGGGCACTTGTACATTCATCACCTTGGTGTTTCTCCTGTTTATCAATTTATCAGTTGGCGAAGCCCTCTCAGACCATTTTCCCGACTGTTCACGGTCACATTGAAACGAAAAGTATGAAGTATTTTGGCTCCGGATAGATTGATTGAAAGGATATACAGTGAGAGTCGGTAAATTGAAATCAGAACACCACATCTCTATAATCTTTTACTCATATTATTTCAGCATATCCTAAGGTTAGTTCATTTAGTGGAAAGCCCATTGCAATCTTCGTCCATCTGGAAGCAAAACGAGAAATACCAACATTTAAAGACGGTGAAGAGCAAAAAGGTAGACACTTTTGGCAACAGAAGCGTCAACATTACTTTTGCTGTCCATACGTGATTTGAATTGGAGTGTCATCTACTTTATTCTTACAGGATACTAAACCAATCATTATTATTAGCATTGCCCGAAATAAACTTCTAAAACTTAAAAATAGTCCTACATATGTTATTAAAAAGCCGTATCCAAAAGTTACTTCCAAAACTGAGGAAATGTAAAATTCCACCGACAGCCACTCGGAACACACGATCACTAACTTCATAAAAGAGTGCTGTGTTTTCCCAAAATGGGAGCATGCACATCCATAGGCTACCATTACAGAAGATGTAGGAGGAAAAACCTCACTAAACGACCACCACAGATTTGACTTGCGCGATGTCTCCTACTAGTCCGGCAGCTAATTGAGATCTATTAAGCGACATATGCGACCAACCAAAGATGAAACACCCTCCACAACCACCGGAAGCCAGCTTAGTCGCTATCCGTATCTGATAGTGCGTTTTCACAGTAAAAATAAGTGGACTACGGCAATGCCGCAAACTATCGATCAACGCTACAATTCTGGGGGATTGAATTTTCCCTTGCACCCGCGCGGCGACGATGGGTCGAACATTTATCGCGAGTTTTAATCAAAAAAATCACTTCGTAATAATATAGGAAAAAATTAATACGTGCAATATTATAGGCAGATAACATCCATCCACTGATGATTTTATCAGTTGACTTTAAAATAAAATAGTATGGACTCGTAAAAGTCACAACGGTGTTAGCAGTGTCTTACGACGTCACTGACACGCTTGAAGAAATTTAAATATCCGGGGTTAAAATTTAACCTTTGAAAACCATATCCATTCCCAAGTAACTGCAATTCAGCAGCGAATCCAAGAGGAAACGTCTTCTAGGTCAAAATGATCCTTTGGGCACGGTGCTATATTTAATGATGGCCACTATTAAAATCTCATTCATTACAAATAAATTTACGCTGACATTTAAGCAATAAACACCTACATAGGTAAACTGTCCACATTCGCCACCCGCCTCATTAAGAAGTGCTCTAATCCGCCACTGGTTCAACAAAAAACCTACAAACTCTTAACAGAACCCAAGACTCCTTGCGCTTAGTCTTGCTACAGCTAAAGGGCAATTGTGATAAAGTAACACATCCTAAATCAAACCTCCTCTCTACTCTCACTGCTGCAACGCCACTCTCTGGCCGTAACGGCCTATCAGCAACAAACCACGAGGCCACGCATAAAGCCGTCTCTTCAACTCGTGAAGTCCAAGATAAGCAAATAAACACACGCAGAGCCCACGATGAAAGCTCACTCCTCTCACGAACCATCCAGAGCTTTCATAACTTCGATACGAGGGGGGCCATTCTGGCTAAAGAAACAACCCAGTTGTAACTATGTAATACATTTCAATCAGCACTTCGCTAAGACTATGCAAGAGTGCTAGAGTGACCGCAGGCAAGATGACCCGGAATGCGAGCGCATCATAAGGGTTCGTTATCTATTACGACTGTAACATTAAAACAAAATATTAACGAGGGAGATACACTTACTTTCCTTATCATTTTTTATCAGTCATATGAAATGAAGAATTAACTGCGAGGGAATATTTGCAGTGCAAATTATTGCAATTTCTTTAGTCGTTTCACGACACTAATCAGCCATACCCGATACGGCTGGAGAGCGCAAACATTCAAAGGTTCGTGAAGGCTCAATACTAAGAGACGATGGAATTGACGGTGACCTGTCAACAAGACCTGGATACGCTGAAAACGATTCGTTCTTGATCAAACGCAATTTTTTGCACACCAATCAATTAGACATTTTTGCACTATCTGATACTCATCACCCATCTAATATTGCCTTCCTTCGAAATCCTCAACCTCCTCTCGCCAACGGCCTATTGATAGATCTATTTAATAAAAGAGAACGATTAAATATGAAACGGGTTACTGCCGAGAAAGAGTAGGTATACGCGCACCGCCAAGTAAAGCGTCAGCAGGGCGTCCCACGATGGAAGAAAAGATGCTTACAACATCTTGCAGCAACACATAATACAAATCCTTAAATATGAAAATATACGCTCTACATTAGTACAAAGATCATGGTACAATAACCGGCATTTCGTGTTGACACGAGAGTAGACACTTGTTCAGTTAAAAACTTTTATCCGAATCAACGCCATAAAATCGCAAATGCAACAAATGTTTTAACTTTAAAACCAAAGCAGTAAATAGATATAAATTTGATTTATGAACCTTACATTTTTATCTAACTTGCTTCTATGATTGACTATGATGTGCCTTGGTGGATTTTTCAAGGCCCTTAATTTTCACTTAAGTTCATTCCTTGGACAAAATGTTTTCCTCTAAAATGATAATTCAAGGAGGGGCATGAAAACATTTTACGGTTAAGGAAAAAACAAGAACCGGATCGGTAATCATTAAGAAGGGGTAGGTAGCACTAATATCAAGTTAAGCCTTTTCGTCTTTTGACTATATATTCAGAGTAGGTTGATAAATTCCTTTCCCCGTGTCATATTGAGAGGAAGTGAGGAGAATATTGAGAACCCTAGACACAAAGAAAAATACGTGAATTCAGCCCCTATCGACTTCATTTTTTCGAAAATATAAGCGCTTTTGCCCATGTGTGCTCGGCTATTACTCATTAATACTTCTCAGAAAGCAGAATCAATGAATAAGAGGAAAAACACGTTTGACTTTAAACACATCGCAAAAAGCAGGAAAGATAAGGATATAGAATATTAATTTAATTTAGTAATATTTATAATTCACCTATATTTCTTACTCCACGACCGCCCAAAATACCAAGTGATTCGGTGCGTAGAGTTTTTCCGGGTGAAAAAATGTACAAAAAACTAACTTGGCGCAAGTGTAAATGCGCAAGTAAGAATTAAACTATCGGGTGGATGACAAAAAACACACAGGGCGACGACTGATTCTCTATCTCTGTGTGCAAAACCCACCAGAAAACCATTAGTATCATCCCCCTATAATTTACACATCTTTTAACACGGGACAATAGTCGGCTAAGGGAGGGACCAGAAAAAAACCGTTTAATCCCTTATTCATCCCATCCCTTAATCCCCGTAAATTCATGTGGTACTACGCATTACCCGATCTTGGATCTTAAACAATTATTATTAAAATTGTTTTCAGTTCAAGAGTGAAATTATTGACAATTTAGAACCAATAAGAAATTTGCTAAGGTATGAAAACGAAAAAAGGAGCTGAGTTATGGCGTTCTTTAAGGCAAATTATTAATTGACACCGAAAGCGTAAATCTATCTGCCCTCCATAAGAGCGGATCGGGAAATGCTCCAATTTAACTATAAGGGGCTTGGACGTTAGTATCACGCAGATATCAGGATATGACGTCACAACCGCCCACTTCGAACAATTACCGCCTCAGTATCTCGCACAGGAAGTACCACTAAATAGAGAACTTCACCTATTTGTTTACAAAAAACAATCACTCTTCATTTATTGAAAGCAAAAACTGCGAGTACTTACAAAAACGCGAAGATATTTGTCGCCGGCACCAACAATAAAATTTCAATTAATCGATATTAAAATTTGGCATTTCACGTAGAATATTCCTAAATTTCGCTGGAGAAATTTAGGCATCGATTAATACGATAGAGCATCTGATAAGTTAAAATTGGAATATATCAATTAAATTATAAATATACATAGTTCATTCCGCAACGTGAAGATAATCTCGAAATGTGACTACAGTATGTTTTTCTCACACTCCAATACTATTTTCTGAAATGGATTGTATTAACTCTATAAATAACGCACATTTCCGTCGTTATATCTTAATGGCCACCGCCCCCTAAAAATTGTACATAATTAATCACTTAGCCGGGGCAGTAGAGTGACAAATTTGCAGATTAAACGTTTTCGCAGTTTCAGAACATTTTCCTCTAAATTTGACTAACCATTAAACATCGGGATTATAAGGGCGTAAATGTGTCGTCTAGCTGAGGAGAAAAAACGGTATTGAAAGGCGAACGCCTAAAAATGCTAAAAGGAAAATACATTACGTGCTTAGCCAAATAATGAAATCATTAAGACGCTACAACGCTGGAGTCCACGAAATATTACTAAATGGTCATGTATTATATTCCTCTACAAGTATTATATACATAAATTATAATGAATTTAGTGAACCAAATCCAGGTGCTCCAAGCACGTAAAAGGAAATTATTAAATTTCATTTGCGGCATTAGTTATCGCTCCGTAATACGCGCTAGAAAATATATCTAGCAGCATTAAGTGTCACAGCATTGTTTTACGTCACCGCAGATTTGAAACTCACCACTCATTCGAAGATTGCGTCCAGTTTACAGGGCACATCGAAACTTCACTTCCTACCACAGAAAGCTCAACACGTATTAATTGTCACAGTAGCACAGCCAGCTACCTTGAAAAATGGCGTAATCCAAAATTGCACCGGATAGTTCTTCGGCCAACAAACAAAACGCGACAGGGGCAGGGTGTGCGAGGAGACAAAGATCTGAGACTCCGATCCAAGATGACTGACAATCTAGTAACACCCTCTGGTATTAGGTATAAGAAACACATGCATGAGAGCATACCAGCCAAACAGAAGACACTGGAAATATGAGGTTTCAATATAAATACGCTGTTTCAGGTGGCCTTTTTTAAAAATAGGATTAAATCATTTATATTTAAAATTCCGAACCTAATTCACATTTCTTGAACGGAAAAAATAAAATACGGACTGTTTTCCAGTGTCTTCAAAATGTTTTCATGCATTATCAATAGTGAACAAAATGCCTGGTTTTTAGAGAAACCAATTGAGATGAGGGATTATATATACTTATTCACATATTATTTTCTTTATACTAGATACACCGGAATATAAGTGACGTCACACTAGGTTCTCTTCCCGATTCGCTAGCTCTTCTGGAGCTCGTTTTCGTTTTTTTTTTTGCCTTAGGAAAATAAATGAAAAACCAATAGCGATGCATGGACACGTTCGCTTTCCATAAACGTTAATGTCAATTTTCTCAACAATAATGTCTCTCCGTCAAAATATATTCGACCAATGGAATAATTATTGCTTTCCATTTTCCGGCTGTTATATGTAATCAATGAAATTATTGAAAATTCCTTCATCACTAGGGTGTACTGATAACTTCGGAAAGTATAATTACATGGTTAATGAATAGTCCATAATAATGAAATATAGCTAGCAGGTAAAACTTACGGTTGTGTTACTTCGAATTTTTAAATTTAGTGTGGGTGGTGGTTGAAATGAAAGTTTTTGTCCTTTTACTTGGAACAATCCCACGAAATTATCATGATGGTGCTACTTCTATTTAATTTGTCTCTTGCGTGTGGATATCTATCTTTCCTTGAATATTTTAAGACAGTACAGATGTGGTAAATAATTATAATATCCGTGTGATTTTTCTAACCATACCATTCTGTCATGAAGTATTGAGATGTTTTATTTATTTATTATTTCATCTCACTATTTTACAAAGGTAATATAATATATGTGATGAAATACCGACAAATGTGTACATACATGGTTATAATAAAAAATAAATGCCTGATGCTTGTCTTGTCTAGACAGAAATTTCTCAGTCAGTTCATAAAGACAATTCTCGATTAAAAAGATTTCAATCTTGATTTAAACATTTGGTATGAGTAGCTATCATTAATGCCTGCTGGTAAATGATTAAAAATGTTGGTGCTAGGATAAAACCTTTTTGAAACAGAGAAGTGGAATGCTGTATTGCATGCACCTTCTTTCTTCGTCTTGTGGCACAGCAATTGATACTCTCATTTTATAAAAAAAGTCGCATGTTTTCTCGAACAAACACATGCATGATATGTACAAGCATTTTACAGGGAAGATTTCAAGATTGATAAAATGTGGTCTACATCATTCTCTCTTTGGAATTTTGGCTATTTATCTAATAACGTTTTAGCCGTGATGAACACTTGGTTCACGCCTGTAGCAGAGCCCCAAGATACAATTTCATGACACATTCGAGATTGGAAATTACCAATGTAGGCTGTTTTGAAAACTGCTAGATCTGCAATATTTTCTAGGTTTCTTAGGGCATTGGAAAGTGTACTGCATAAGTCCCTAGTATGTTTATTCCAGTTCAAGCTCATAGTTTGTTAAATCATTTATATTAATTGAGAACACCCTGCATCTAGTATATTTCCTCGTGAAACACCAAAGTTAACTGATCCTGTAGCGGATAAATAACTGCTTTGTTTATTGTTGGAGTAGATACCTATAACCTCCACTACCTACTTTCTATTTTTGAGGTAGGATTTAAACCATCTGTTAGCTATTCCCCTTATTCCACAATATTCTAATTTTTCCAGGTGGTCTACAAACTCAAAGGCTTGAGAGAGAACATTCAAGATTCACACAGTGAATTCATTACTATCTAAGTCTGTCACAATTTTTAAGATTTAACAAGCTGAATCTCACCTGGTGCTCCTTCCCTCTTTGAATCCATGTTAGGCTAAATTAAAAACTAAACTTTTTCAAAAAGAGACCAGTTTTTCTGTCGTTAAATGTTAAATATTTTTTTAGAAATTAGGCAGCAGCGATATTGGCCGATACTTCCCAACATTCTCCCTGCCTCCCTTTTTAAACTGAAGCCTAATTTTAGATATTTTTAACAGATCTATAAACTCTCTCTTTGTAAAAAGACTCATTTTTTATATGAAAAAATGGTTTACTAATTACTCTTACACATTTTTTACTAACATGGCTGGAATATCATCAACTCCAGTAGATTGCCTGTTTTTTAGATTATATGCAACATTAAGTAATTCCTTTTCTGTGACTGTGAGAATAGACATAGAGGTGGATGCATGATTTTTACATGGAAAAACAGTATGATTCACAAAAGGCTCAGCCTGTTTGAAGATTTTGGGTGTGCTTATGAAGTAAGCAGTTATAAAGTTAGCTAAACATTCTGGATTGGAAAGTTGGTCACCATTGTAATTTTTAGCAATAAGTTTTCTAAACTTTCCCCCTGTTTCCTTTAGTTTCCCAGTTTATAATATCCCACACAGCTTTTGTTTTATTTTGGAATTTGCAAGAAAATAATTGTAACTAACTTTTATGGAATTCTTAAGAAGATTGCATACTTTTTATTGGCCTTCTTGTAGTCATCATGAAGGATGTGTACCCCCCTCAATCCCTTTATCCTACCTAATTCTTGGAGTTTTTGGCCAGCTACTTTAACTTCATTTGTTACCCAAAATGTTCTAATAGCTCTTTTTGGGAAACAGCGCTCCAATAAAAGTCAAATATTTTCAAGCAAGAATTAGTACTTTTGAAGTACACATATTAAGTTACAAATCAACCCAAGACACGTTTGACAGTAAATCACAAAAATTTTCAATTTTGTTTTTTGTAAAACCTTTTATAAGCATTTAGGTTTGCCATAGTTTGAGCAGTTACTAACACCGATTGAGCATAGTGACCTGAGAGATTTAGATTAATTACAGTAAAATGAATTTGATAGGCCCATTTCTTGTTAGCAATTATATAATAAATATTGGTAGCCGTGGTTTGGGTTTATCATGTAGGCAAGTTTATCAAAGATAATATACCATAAAATTCTAATTGGAAGCTCAGTTTATTTATTATTTTGATTCTGTTTATGTACAGGGACAGTACTCACTCATGAAAAAATCCCATTGCATTAATGCTATTTGTGTGGAGTAGTTTGTAACTATATAATATAAATGTTAAAAGCTCTATGTTTCTGAGACCTACTGAGTGAAATGATATTACAATTACATGTATTCCAATTCGATGTTCCTCAGTTTTTGATAAATTATAAACCAAACATGGGTATCACGCCCATAATTTTTATGGTACTAATAAACTGTTCTTTAATTCCAAATACTTTCTACCTCCCTTCATTTAGTTTAGCATGCCAATTCTTTTCCTCTAGTTATATTGCCTGCCTAAGGCTCTACCCTAAGTCTTTAACAATGTATCCAAATTTAAATGTTTTGCGTCCACTTTTCTGCCTCCTTTGTATTTCTCCTGATAATCCTCGCTCCTTACCCAATAGCATTGGTACTTCTAAGTTTGTTTTCATTTCTGTCCATTTACCAGGAGCAAATTTTAATATCCTTCAATACACCCACTTCTTAAAAGCCTTCAATTCAATTCTATCATCGTGCTTCAATGATCAAGTTTCTGCATCATACCAAATCAAGCTCCATATCAAAGTTTCAGTGAGTCTTTTCCTAACATCCTTACTCAACATTCCTGTCATTAACTCCCTCCTCCTTGTGAAACCCTATTTTATTAATGCATTCTTCTGATGTCCTGACTACTTTGACCATCTTTGTCCAAAGCACTGCTTTCACAGGTAAACTGCTCTAGTATTTTTTGCTCAAATTATTAAAATCACCTTCCTCCTTGAAAACCTTACCTTTTGTTTTGTTTATAAGAATCCTCATCCAATATCTATCACAGTAAT
Source organism: Hetaerina americana (assembly GCF_022747635.1). Lineage (NCBI taxonomy): Eukaryota > Metazoa > Arthropoda > Insecta > Odonata > Calopterygidae > Hetaerina > Hetaerina americana. The sequence goes on from NW_027286126.1 coordinate 881,275, forward strand.
TTTCCAATGCACTCAGCAATTATTGTAACATGGCTAACTAGAGCTTGATCATCCCCAAACTGGATTTTATGAATTCCCCTCCAACTGTCATTCATATCTCCAGTTCATCCCATGCCTCTTTTGCCATCTCTTCCATGGTAAAGTGGCATGCGTTTTAATGCACTATCCTGTATTACTCTTCTTATATGAATATCTCTGTCCCTGTCCCTCTTCTTATCTGAATTATCTGCATTACTCTTCTTAGCCGATCCCAATTCTCCAAATGACAAATGCACCTGAACAGTTGGAGTCAAGTACAGGATTTAGATAAGTCACCTGTCTCTGCGATCTACCCCTATCTTCTAGAATGCATGAATTAACTCTAACAATTCATTCTGCTTCTCAAAAGCTTTAAAACAAAGAAATATATTCTTATTGCACTATTATGCTGCTTCCTTTCAATGGCATTATATATATATATATATATATATATATATATATATATATATATATATATATATATATATATATATATATATATATATATATTTATTTATTTTTTTTCTTTTCGGTCTTTCCCTTTTTGGAATAGGAACTATTGCTGATATGAAATCTTCTGCATTTATTTCTCCTTCATAAAAGCTACAAATTAGCCCTTAGAAACTCTTTGTTTTTGCTAAATCTTTAGGAAGTTTAGCAGGGATGTTATGTACACTTATGGACTTATTTGATTTCATTCCCTTTATGCTCTATCTCACAATTAAGTAAGCTTGGACCTATACCGTTCCTATCTCCACTATAGTATTTTTCTTTGTCTAAACTTGCTGGTGTAATATCTTAATTATATAGATCCTATGTATGTAACAAAATTTTATATCATAAAAGGAGGAATATTTCATTAAACAGGGTGAATATCATATTATATAGAAGATAATCAATCCAAGAAATATATCCATTGTCCAGAACTTTTTTAACATAACTGGATTGTTGTTTTCTGTGTCTCTTCTGAAAAAACTATTTTGAGTTAAAACGTAATGTGCAAGTTAAGAAATATAATTGTAGCCTAGAGGAATAACATTTCTTAGATAAAATACATTCCTGCATGAGACTAAAACAAATTTTAGCAGAGCAAGCATAATTGAGGAACATTTCAAGGAATTAATGTGAGAGAATGGGGATTGAAAGATTTTGGATTTAGAAAATCATTTTTGGAATGAATGGACAACATAGAATTGGTGAAAATCTTAATGGAGATGGCATAGTTAAAGTGCAAAACCTATTTAAGCCTTTTAGAGAGTCAGTGAAACTTGATGATAACCTGGTATCTTGCCAAGATAATTCCAGCAATGGAAACTTGAGGTCTTACCCAGCTTGAAAGGGAATTTATATTCTATGAAACAAAAAGAAACTACAAGCTGGCATTATTGCAGGGAATGATTATATCCCTCTTCAGATGAGCATCTAGCTGGCCTAACAAAAGAGTTGGGATGAAGGACTGGATATGGGAAATGTAAAGTCATAGTTATGTACATAAAAGGTTCTCCTAGAATAGTAACTTTTAATCACTCAGTAATGACTGAGGTATGGTCACTTTAATAACTCTTCCACAGTTTAAATGGTGTTGATACTTGTGACAGGAAAGATGACACAGGAAATAAACAACCATACCACATGAAATTAGTACTCCTTGTGGCAGCATTTATTCTGCATATTCCCAAACTTTATGGCTCTCCTTGATGAATTCAAGTATTTTATATATGAATGGAAACCTGTCTTTAACAATAACTGAAGCACATTTAGCAGAATCCATTGATAACTTTGAGGTAGATTTTGCTTCCTATAAACTACCAATAAAGGAAATGAGGAGTGTATGATTATCAATGATTCAATAACAATAACAAGGGAAATAAACATGAAAACTATATCATAAAATGATTGGATTACATTTTTTAAACAAAAGAATGTATGTAAATATTTATGGAATGTTCTCAATGGTCTATCTAATAAGTCTAGTCCAGATGAGATGATTATGTGCATGATGAAGGACAACTACAATGACCTGAGTAATCATCTTGATATATTCCTCACTTGAATCAGGGGTTGTATCTGGCAAATAGAAAGAGACAGCAGCTGTACCACTTAGCAAAGTGCCATGAACTTGCAAAACAGAGAAATTCAGACCCATAAACATGTTAAGTGCTGCAAGTTAAATTATGGAGAAAGTTGTACATTAAAAAATGTTCTAATTTTTTACTAACATAATATTTTAGTTCAATGCCTATCTAGTTTCAGAAATGTTTATGCCTGTGGATCCAGCATTTCAGTTTATAATGTTGTCACAGAAAGGATGGATAGATTGTGCAAAATATTTTCTTTTTTATGAAGTAATTTTCAATAATTGATAAAATATTGAAGTTAATTAGATCTGAAGTATAAGAATGAATAAAGAATACTGGTATCTCTTACCATAAAGTAAAATGCAAGAAGATTTTGTCAGTAAAATTAGAGTTGGAAATGTGGTAGTGAGTTAAATATCCTTTCGGGTCTTCCACTGGGTGTGAGTCTCCATTCTGGCCTACATTTTGATTCTCCACCCTGGCATCATCTTCACTCTTGTTCTGAAGATGATGCCAGAGTGGAACATCAAAACGAAGCCAGAATGTGCTCACACCTGGTGGAAATCTGAGAGGAAATTCTGCACTTGATATGCACTCGATCTTATTTTGCTGTTGTTGTAAATTTCCTACCCTGGAACCTTGAATATTGACGTAAATATGTTTGAAAGTAGGTAATTCTCCTGATTCTCGGATATTCAAAAGGGTCAAAGCAATTGTAATTTAATCCAGATCATCGCTGATGGGCAGTTCGATTATTTTCCATATTTCCTGTAATTATTCAACTCTGCTGCAGTACTCTACTGAAGTGAATATTTAACACAAATGAAGATACAAGCCCAAAACAGAAATGAAGATGGTAAAAAATTAGGTGTGTGATCCAGTCCTCTCAAAAGAAAACAATATATATGTATTTACTTGAGGATTAATAATATTGACATCATTATTGGTGTTGTAATTGAGAGTTAAAGAAAATGAGGGTTTAGTCTGCTTTTGTATGTGTACTTGATAATTTTCTGCACATCATCAATGTGTAAAGAATATTTGTGAGCCATGATAGTGGCATTGTGTTATATTTAATCTGAGCAGTAGTTTTTATGGGAGGCGACTGACAGCTAAGGTAATTTGAGCCATTAGGGATGGTTGGGAAAGGAAGGGTGGAGAGAAACCCGGCATCGGCATGAGCCTACTCCTGCCAAAAGGCACCAAGGGGTCTGCAGTTTAACGTCCCATTCGACAGGCGTCTTACTCACTCAAAGTGCTCTCCACAAAGCACCTTAAGTAGGGATGGGGATACCACTGAAAAATATTTGTTGCCTCCAGCATTTGAACCCGGGCCCTCTCGGTGGGAATATTTAATCTTGTTATGAGTTTAGTGTCCATATTATCTGCTCAATCATCATTCAATTGCTTGAGTATTATTGCTGTGATTTTCCTTTGGAAACACCAGTAAGTTATACTATTTTATGCTGATATTATCAATAAGGTATTTTCTCATAGTAGGCACCTGTAAAATTGAATTCCCCGTCCATGAATATTTCACAATGGGTTTGGTCAGAATTCCATTTTCCCTATGATCATTTCACAATCCTTTTTAGTTAAGTGCTGAATATAAATAACATCATTGATTTAACACACATGGTTAGTATAAAAAGTATTGGGAAAAGTTTCTTAAAACTAGTTATATTTCAGATATTGTTATAATGCCTCAAAATTCTTCAAGGTACATCCCTTGAGCATTAATACACTTTTGCCAGCAACTTTTCAATGGCGGGAATGCTCCCTGATAGGCAGATTCCAGAAAGTCCTTAAAGGTAAGCGTGCAAGCTTCTTCAATGGCACTAAGGGGCCCATGGTGGTGTCATTTGAGACAGTATTTCACTTTTGGTAATAGGAAATAGTCTCCTAGTGCCGAGTTAGGACTGTAAGAGGGTTGGGGAATCATCGTGATACCATTGCAGAAGGTCTTTGCAAACAACACTCGACTGCTTTTGGTCGCCCGTCAAGATCTTCGGGATGTATTTAGCGCAGGTCATTCGCATCACCAAATTTTCAGCAATAATGGTGTGCACCATCATCTTATCAATGCCAATACGATCTGCGATAATAAGCACACTTAAGAGACTGTCTGAATTCAGCACTTCACGGACACGTCAAAGTAGTCCAGGGTTAGATCATTGGACTACTGACCGCAGGACCCAGATTTGATTCCCGGGCAAGCCTCTCTGGGCACCTGCAGCTCCACCCCAGCTTTGTGATTTTTCAGGCACCAGGTCATCCTGGGAAACCATAACCGGCACAGAGAAAGGAACTCGCCACCCTATCCTGATAGACATATATATATATATACATATATATATGTATATATATATATATATATATATATATATATATATATATATATATATATATATATATATATATATATATATATATATATATATATATATATAAACACAGATGTAGATTTTTAAACCATAGAGACAAAATTAATTTATATACATATTGTCTTTCTATGCATATATATACCATAAACACAGTAATCAACCCAAAGGTTGGTTTGGTAGGAGATTGCTGACCGCAGGGGTCCAGGTTCGATTCCATGGGGCAAGGCACTCCGGGCACCTGTAGCTCCACCCAAGCTAAGTGATTTTTCGGGTACCAGATCTTCCTGGGAAACCATAACCGGCACAGGGAAAGAAACTGCCCCCCCTACCCTGATGAGTGAATTTCACACGCCCTCGGGCTTAGTACAGGGTGAACTCTACCATCACCTACCAAACCGACCTTAGGGTTGATTACTCTGTTTATGGTATATATATATGCATTTAAACAATAAATTGAGGCGGGCAACAAATAAAGCAAAAGAAGCATGGTGGAAGACGCAGTGCAAGGATATGGAAAGTCTGCAGAGGAAGGGTGAAATTGGTGCGCTGTACAGCAAAGTTAAATCTTTATCAAGAAGTAAGAAAGGGAGATCTATGCTAACAGTTAGAGATAAGGCGGATAAGATAATAGTTGACGCAGGAAAGATCCAAGAGAGATGGAAGGAATATATAGAAGAACTGTATAGTAAAGAACTTAGACCAACAAAGTTAGACATAGAAAAGGAACATGATGTAGAGGAAGATAGCTTATGTCCAGGCATACTCGACGATGAGATAGAAAGGGCATTAAGGGAGATGAAACTAAATAAGGCCGTGGGGGTGGATAACATTCCCGTGGTACTATTGAAAGGTTTAGGAAAATGTGGGAGGAAGAGGCTATATGGGCTGATTCGTAGTATTTATGAGGAGGGAATCTGGCCGGAAGACTTTGTGAGATCAGTTTTAGTTCCTATTCCGAAAAAGGTAAAGGCTACATTATGTGAGGACTACAGGACAATAAGTTTGATATCCCACGCAGCTAAAGTTGTTCTCAGGATCATAAACAAAAGGATAGAGAGTAGGATAAATGATTACTTACGGGATGATCAGTTTGGGTTTAGGAAGGGGAGAGGTACGCGTGATGCCATTGCAGAAATGAGATTATTAATCCAGAGGAATATAGAACACAACCAGGAGGTATTTGCCTGTTTCGTAGATTTTGAAAAAGCGATTGATAGAGTGAATTGGGAAAAACTTATGAGTACATTGCAGAAAATAGGAATAGATTGGAGGGAAAGGAGGCTAATATGCAACCTGTACATGTCTCAGACTGCTCAGGTGCGGGTGGAGAACGGGGAGTCTGGATGGGCAGTGTTAGGAAGAGGTGTAAGGCAGGGTTTCCATTATCACCATTGCTTTTCTACCTTTATGTAGAGGAAATGTTTAAAGAGGCATGGGAAGAACTTGAGGTAGGAATGAAGGTAGGCAGGGAATTCATAAAATCAGTTAGGTTTGCTGATGACCAAGCTTTAGTTTGTCAGTCAGCCAAGGGGCTGCAAGCATTGCTTAGTGAATTGGAAATTCAGTGCGACAGGTATGGGATGAGAATCAATATTATTAAAACAGAGGTTATGCGATTTTCTAGAAAGAAAAAGGCTAAGCTAAACATTAAAATAGGAGGGAAAAAACTGGAGAGGGTAGAACAGTTTACATATCTCGGTTGTGTTTTGGACCAGCACGGTCAAAGTAGTAGGGACGTATGGAGAAGAATTGCGCTGGGCAAAGAGGCTTTTACAAGGAGGAGTGAGTTGATGAGAGACACGTTGAGTAAGGATATTAAGAAAAGACTCGTAAAAACTTTGATATGGAGCGTAGCTATGTACGGCGCGGAAACGTGGTCATTGAAGCAGGAGGATAGACGTAGACTGGAGGCTTTTGAAATGTCGCTGTGGAGAAGAATGGAGAAGGTGAAATGGACCGCGAAGAAAACAAATGAGGAAGTACTTGGTATGCTGGGCGAAGAGAGAGGTTTGTTGGGAGAAATCCTATGGAGGCAGGAAAACTGGATGAAGGGGGTATGGACCGGCAGTGGGATGTTGAAGACTGTAATATAGGGGAGAATAATAGGCAAACGAGGAAAGGGAAGGAACAGGATAGGGATGTTGGACGGGATGAAGGGAGGAAGAAAGTACTCAGAGCTGAAGAGGGACCTGATGTAGAGTAGGATGTTGTGTTTTTCTAGGGGTCACAAATTATTTAATTAGTAATTATGTCCATCCAATAACCTACTTTAACCGGTAGATTACCTAATAATAATAATAATAATATATACATTTAAAATACGCGCAGTATTTGTTTGTGCTGCTTCCTAACAGCGTTTTTGAGAAACAGAATGTTTGGAGGGAACCCAGATGTCGCAAGTAGTATCGACGTCGCCATTTTTAAATTTTGAATTCAAATTGAATTGTGTATGAGTGGTGCTGTGCCGGGGAATACTCATTGCTGCCATAGTGTTGTTGTTTTGATACTGAAAACATTTATTGAAGAGTATGGCAGACGATTCTGAACAGGTATTTCTTTATTATGTCGCAGACATGCGTGATTTATTCCGCATTGTGCGGTTGGGAACGTAGAAGAAAAATGTCACAGCCAAGTTCTCCGAAAGATTTCTGAAAGTTCCTATTTAAATCTAGGTCACGGCCGTAAGTGTCAAGGAGCCGTTGGACTTAGTTCGGCTGAGTCTAGATGAAAGAATTTTAGTTAAAATGAGGAATGGGAGGCGGTTAAGAGGGCGGTTACATGTGAGTTGTTTACTGTTTACAATGTTACTCCGAATGGAAATTTTTAGATGCTCGTTGCTAATTGTTTATTTGTATAAGGTTTCTCTGGAAAAGCTTTATATTTTAATCCTCTTAACGAAACTTTACTCTGTTAAAACTTATTCACAACATCTCCGACATGTTTAAGTTTATTAGAAAATTCTTTTAGCATATCGTCTACCATCATAGCACATTACTTTTTACTTAAGCGTGGTGCAGATGCTAATGTTGTGTATTGTGTTCATGCTATTCTTGGCATTGGTAATTTTTATATGTATTTTCTACAACAATCAGGCATGATGATCAAAAGTTATCATTGAAGTGGATTTTATGCATCAATTGGGTGATTAATCCTTTAGTACTGTTGCACTGTAAGTAATTTTATGCAAAAAGTATTTCTAACTGGGATTTAATGCACTTTAGTTGAAGTTTAAAGCTTATTTTAAATTCCCATTGCTAATTTATATTTTCTTTAACACCAGTATAAATAAAAGCCCAAACCAGCTAGAAAGTGTGATAGGGGCTGATAGATGGCTATTCAATAATGCAGTTGTTTGAGAATTACTTATATAGATGAGTACTGACATACTAAGTGCTGTACACTTTGGGAGATGGTACATTATAATCTATTTTTGAACATTTTTCAGTTTGATTTCTCTTTTCCAAATTTAAGGCCTTTGACCAGCACTTGAATATGATCATTGGGGATGTAGAAGAAACTGTTACAATAGTTGAAATTGATGAAGAAACATATGAAGAGATTTATAAAGAGAAGAAGCGACATGTACCAATGCTCTTTGTTCGTGGTGATGGTGTGATATTAGTGTCACCCCCCGGGAAGAGTTGGAATCTAAGTATTTCTAAGTCTGATGCTGCTATGATTTTATATCTTTGCACATTTTATTTAAGATTGTCATGAATGGCATTCCTTTCCCTGTCCTGCTGGTGGTTTCCGAGGAAGATCTGGTTCCTGTTAAATCACATCTTGGGTATAGCTGAGGGTGCTCAGAGGCATAAAGCATAATATAATCCCATAATCGAATTCGGAACCTCTGGTCAATAGCTCAGTGCTCTATTTGCTAAACTGTCGCATCCTCTTTTTACTGAGTCTATGGATGTATAACAGTTTATTTGTAAATATTGTTTAAGCTGCTTGTTATTGTCTAATGATCAGATTTTAACTGGAATTTTTTTAAATCAAATGGGTATGCATTTTGCCATTGCCGGCAGTAGTTTTGTTGCCGAGCGCAATTTGACTATATTACGAGAAGTATATATTTGGGGATTCCCTGTATTATTTGTCAAATAATGGGAAACATCCCAATTTCTTGTAATTGTACCTCATGGTTTGTGACTTGACAGAATATTTATTCTGGGATGAAATTCATATGCTTTCATGTTAAGAGGGATCGAGATGGTGCGGTCGCTAGCATACTGGCTTCCCACCCAGTGGGTCCAGGTTCGAATCCCGGCAGCATCAAATATTTTACAGTGGTATCTCGATCGCTACTTGAGGTGATTTCGGGAGGGCACTTTGAGAGTGAGTATGCTGTCCTTCGGATGGGACGTTAAGCTGTGGACCCCTTGGCGCCTTCCAATAAGAGTAGGCTAATGTCGACCACAGGTTTCTCTCTGCCCTTCATCCTTTCCTGTCCCTCCCTAATGGAGCAAATGACCTTAGCCGTCGGTTGCCCCCCTAAATACTACTACTTTAATGCAAAGGGTATTGTGCACAAATTTTATGATGTATCCATTCTTCTTGAATCTTAGTATATTATGTTAATAAAGTTATTGACTTCAACATGTCTTTCAATGATTTTTCTCAATTATTATTATTGTAGAAAATCCACCAGTTAAGGTAGATGTTGGATGAACACAACCACCAAATAACCTTCATGTCTCTCCTTACAAAACACAACCCAACATCCTACTAGTGTTCCTATCCTATTCCTGCATCTTCCTTGTTTGCATAACATTCTCCCCTCTATTACAGTCTTCAGCATACCACTGCCGATCGGTACGCCCTTCATCCATTTTTCCTGCCTCTTTATGATTTCTCCCAACAATCCCCTCTCCTCACCCACATACCTAACACTTCATTTGTTTTCATTTCTCTCTACTTACCCTTCTCCGTCCATTCTCCACACCAACATTTCAAAAACCTCCAATCTATGGCTATCATCCTGCTTCAATTACCATTTTCCGTGCCATACATATCTATGCTCAATATCAAATTTTTGATGAGTCTTTTCTTAACATTCCTATTCAAATTCCCTGTCAAATTCTCTCCTCCTTGTGAAAGCTTCTCTGTCTAATGCAATTAATCTCTGTCTCTCCCTGCTACTTTGAACATTTTGAGCAAATACACTTCAATGCTGTTCATCATAAAAAATCTTAGGATTAATAATTGGGGTGGTCTCTTGTTGCCTTCCTCAATGGTGTTTTTAACATGACTTCATCACTCAATGGCTGCCCCAATGGGGTCAGATGCCTTAGAAGCCACATTTTTAAGGAACAAATGCTTGCGGACTACCTTTCGTGTTGCATGGATGACCCTACCTGGAGTAATTATTGCTCCCGCCAGCACAGTTCAAAGGGTCATTGGATCGCACTAACCCTTCCACCACATCAAGGCTGTAATCCATGGGACTTCTTTGATTGCCATTGAGTGCTTCACTGTTTACAATTGCTTTAGTCTTTGCTAAGGGGGATCGAGATGGTGCGGGGGCTAACGTACTGGCTTCCCACCCAGAGGGCCCGGGTTCAAATCCCGGCGGTGTTGAATATTTTTCAGAGGTATCTCGATCCCTACTTGAGGTGCTTTGTGGAGGGCACTTTGAGTGAGTACGCCGTCCGTCAGATGGGACGTTAAGCTGCGGACCCCTTGGCGCCTTTCGTAAAGAGTAGGCTAATGCCGACGCCGGGTTTCTCTCCACCCTTCATCCTTTCCTATCCATCCCCTATGGCGCAAATGACCTCAGCTGTCGGTCGCCTCCCCTCAAAACTACAGCTACAGTCTTTGCTAAGTTTGTAGCCAGGCACAAACTTCGGCTGTGAACTTGGGCTGTCAATGCATATCAGGGTGAAAACATATCCATATTAGGGTGAAAAAAATATAGTTGTGTAAAATTCGAAAATGCCTTATTATTGTGGTGAAAAATTAAAATATGCAGGAGATGAATTATTGAATGATTGAAAACTGGAGTGTAAGTTACTAAATATAAGAATTTGTGCATCATCAGCTAAAAAGATTGTGGCATTTTAAGTTTCACACAATGGTATTTCAGCTCTTATTTTTGAAGCTTCAGGTGTTAATGAAGTGCCCTTGTCACCAGTCAAAAAACTATTAGTTTTAATTTAACATGTATGGAATGATAAATTAATGCCATGATCGGCCAAGTCAAAATAGGCCTATAATATTATTCACCAAAGCTAGGATACCTCTCTGCTTGTGTGACAAGAAGTCTCAGCAACTTGTTACCTTGTTAGTTTTAACAGAAGGGAAAGGAACTGTGTTCATTAAAGCAATAGGAGGTGAATGTGTCTCCAAGTTATTTTTTTGGTAAAATATATGTTTTTAAAGTTTCTCTTTATTGCATGAATTGCCTTGTGCAATCTCTTATCTGGTGGAGTGAACAATTCTTCTTTTGTATTGGGAAGCAGTTTTATTGCCATATATTTTTAATTCAGGTGCGATGATGCTATTAATAATCAAATACTAATTAAGGCTGCCACAATTGGAGACAAATTTAAGTGTTCAAATTAATGAATTATCAGTTTGAATGTTTTTAAACAAAAAGAGCTACTTTATTATTTAACCAAGAAGGGAAAGCTACTTTCTCCTGTTACGATTATGCACTGATCTCAACCTCAGACTCCTTTAATTAATAAATGCAGATTTCAAATATGTAAAAAATATACTATTTATAAGTACATCCTTTTGGTGAAGTGCTAAATTGTAATGTTTTAAATCAATTTAAAACTATAATATTAAGGTGATTATTATTATGATAGCCCACCGTTTTGGATGAAGGCACAAGATTGACAATCACTTTATTTTTAAGTCTCATTTAACATGGCACTCCACTTAACTATCAACTCTTCTTCAATTTGACATACTTTTTACCCTCTGTCATTCCATGCAATATGCCTATCCTATTTCTGCCTCTTCCTTACTTGCCTTCTGTGCTCTCAATCAAACACAATCTTCAACAAACCCAATGCCAATCAAAATGCACTGCATCCATCTTTCCTGCCTCCTTTGGATTTTCCCCAACAATCCTCTCTCTTCCCCCACCATACCTAGCCCTTCCTTGTTTTCCTTCCTGTCCATTATACCTTTTCCATCCTTCTCCAAACCATAATTTCAAAAATCACCAATCTCCACCCATCATCTTGCTACATCTTCAAGTTTCCATGCCGTACAAAATCACACACCATATCAAAGTTTTAATGAGCCTTTTCTTAACATCAGTACTCAAATGTCCTCAGCAGCAATTCTATTCTACTTGTGGAACCATCTTTGCCTATTGCAATTCTTCTTACGTCCCTACCACTAAAAGCAAACTATTCCACCAGCTCTATTTTGTGGCCTCAAATTTTCATGTTTAACTCAGCCTTCCTATTTCTTGAAAACATTTTAACATTTTTAATGCTTATTCTCATCCCATACCTATCAGACATTTCTAATTATCAGACATTTTCTAATTCATTCAGCAATGCTTATGATTGCTTATGACCCTTAGGCTGTCTGGTTAATTAAAACTTGATCATCCACAACTCTAACTGATTTTATGAATTCACCACTTAATTTCACCCCTGCCGTCAGCTCTTCTCATGACTCTTTTACCATTTCATCCATAATGCACTAAAAATCAAGGGCAATAATGGATAACCATGCCTAAAACTACCCATCGTGACTCCAATGTCCACAGGACATTCTTTAGAAACTTTAAACATGTACAGGTGTTTGTCACCTGTCTAGTTCTATCTACTGAAATACATTCATTTATTCTTTCCAATTTATGTTATTAATTGCCATATCTAAGTCTAAGAGGCAAAAAATACCCTATATCCTTGAATTTAGCCTCCCCTTTTTGCTCATGGTATCGGTAACAGTAGTAAAGAGTTTGTTATACTTGTGCTTAAAATGTAAGCAATCAATGAGTGATAAGATAATTCCTTGGCATGTACATACAATAACTCTATAACTTCTATTCTCCCTGGAGCTATGCTTATATATATTGCAAGGATTTGCAATTTTTTAATGGAACCAACTAACATAGTTTTATTTTTTACTGTGACAGCGTTTTTATAATTTAATGTGAACATGTAACTGAGCATCCAATTGATTTAGGTGATTGTAATTAATGTTACATTTTTATAATTCAATATATATTTATATCATTATATTAGTGTGTTAAATTGGGTATCTCTGAGACATTAATGAAAATGTCAAGTTTTTTTGAAGTTATTTGATATTTCAAGATTATTTTCTGCTGCCATGTTTTTCTCATAGGAAGTTCATTTAAGTATTTCACCCTCTACATTTGTAGATATTCCAAATGTGGTGATTTGTTATGGTGAATAGTTATTTAGGCACTCATATACATCAGATGATTTAGGAACTATTTTTTTCTATACATAAATATCTAGTTACTTTGTTTTAAATCAAATCATTAGAATTTAGTGGTTAATTATTTTCCGTGAACATTACATCTCAAAGGAAATAGTTGTGATTTAAGTCTTAAGGGAGATAATTTTATAAAATGACTAACCCGTTATAATATTAAAATTGTGGTCTGTTGTGAATTTGAAGCGTTTCCCAAAACTGAAGTTTCAGATATAGGAGAGAGGTAACTTTTTCAATAAATATGTTAGATCCTGATGGTATTCTATTTTTCCTTCTTTCAGTGACATTATGGCAGCTTTGGCATTGAACCTACCTCTCACCTTTCGTAAACCAAATTTCATTCTTAAGTAATCATTTAACCCTATTCTCTTTTGCCCTTTTCTTAATCCTGAACTCCATGAAAAATCAAACAAAAATAAACTTACAAAATCAAATAATGAAGCTTTTTCTAATTATACTGGATATGTATCACAGCCTAGGTTTTGACGCTCAAGTGTCATCTTCAGGTCAGACCTGAAGATGACCCTAAGAATGACTAATCACTTGCAAGAACTAGGATGATATAAAAAGCCATTGGAATGAGCCAGAATTATTATCTCTTCTGAGATGGATAATTTCCACTCAGTAAAGCCTGAAACAGCTTCCTCCATTACAAAATCAAACCCATAATCCTTAGATATTTTTGTTGTTTCAAAATGGAAACTAATACTGATCTGAAAAAGTATGATTGCCAATTTCCTCCCTCCTTAATGCTCTGAATTAGCTCAGTAAATATCTACTGGCCATGTTTACCTAAGCAAAGTAATTCCATGGGGAAGTTGTAATCCTCATAGCTTTGTTTTCATTTTCTTTAATGAATTGTATGCATGAATCTCCCCTCCATACTTTCTGACCGTTTGCTCCATTTCCTGTACTGTGCAACATATCAGTACATAGTGATGTTTCTGATTGAGTGGAAAATTAAATAAAGTCAGGATGTACTTGACTGATTTGTAGATTTTGAGAGGGTGAATTTGGTAAATTTAAGAATTTATCACAGAAGGTTGTGGTAGACTGAATGGATAGGTGGCTTATTTAATACATGTTCACCTCAAAATTCTCAGGTTAAAGCAGAGAATGGTGAATCAGGATAGGAAGTCTTAGGTAGGAGGTAAAAGCGGCAGAAAGGAATGAAAGTTAGGAGGGGAGCTTGCAAAGCCAGTAAGATCTAGCTTCAGTTAGCCAGTCATTCAAGGGATTGCAGTTTTTGCTGAGGGCATGACAGAAGCAGTGTGAAATGTTCGAGATAAGCATCAATGAGGGAAAAGCAGGTTTTTTAATAAATATCAAGGCTACGATATACATTAGAATTGGTGAAACTAGATTAGTTACATTTCACCCATTTATGAATTGTTTTAGAAAAAAGGATCAATGTAGTAAGAACTTTAAATTAACAATTGCGCATTTAAAGAAGCTTATGTAAGTAGAAGGGAGAAGTTCTAATGATACTCTGATGGATTCTTGATATCCATGTTTTAGCAGCCTTTTAATATACATCGTGAATCACTCCGTCGTTTAGTTATTAAACGCAAAGAGATACAATATATATGGACCTTTATCAAAAACGTTTCGTTAATACACATTATACTTTTCATCAATAATTACATATTTTGCCATGGAAAAAAACAATCTTTGCTACACGTTTTAATGTGTATTATATTTTTGGTAAAATTGAGTGTCATTCCACCGCTAATCCTGAAGGAATTTACTTTTAATAGGCCAAACCGGGAACTTTCTTGTGAAAGTATCGTATTACATTTTTATATTGTCTCTAATTATCCTTGATATATGATAACGAAAATCTTATGAATGTTTAAGAGAATGTTTATCCTGCCTTACAAAAACTACTTTTTTGTACGTCAGAATTACAGAAGTAGTGCATGATTTAGGGGAAATTCAAACTGTAAGTCGATGGGTATGTGCGATTCAAACAGAGTTGCACGCTTGAAAGATACAGTTCAGAGACACCAGTGGTAAAAACGTCAGTTAATAAATTTGAAGCACGTAAAGCTCATGTGGTTTAATTTAGAATGGAGCTAATTTGGTTGTTGTGATAAATTGCATTGTAAATTTATTTATTAATGAAGATTGAATGTGATTATTTCAATTTTGTTTAAATTATCTTCCCAACTTCCGTTTTCTGGTGTATGGATTCATCGATTGTAAGTATTAAATTGTCATTTTCGAAATGGAAGAATATTTTGTACTCTTAGTGATAAATACAAACTCATGTTATTCTTGATACGGTGAATATGCCCTGAGAGTTAGTTTATGAATAGTTTTTCCCTTCCGGCGCATATGCCAAATGAAGAAGATACTGACACGAGTACAGTGCATTAACATATGCATTAGTTAGAATCTGTACATGACAATATAAAAATTTTCTACATGCAGGTAGAATGGTTTCCAAGGCAGCCCTTGCCATTCCGATTGCGTTAGGCGCAGCAGGTGTATCTTTGTATGCCTATCTCGCGTATCAACAGCGAAACAAAGTAAGAGAGGGTTATTTACTATACGGGAAATGAAATACCAGTGTTATTATTTTTGTTATGTAGTTGCTACTTTTCAGAAGAAAAAAGAGGATGATTTTGATGAGATGAGAGTCAAGGATTGGACTGAGCATAGAATGGTCTTGAATAAAGCGTATGCCCACCTGGTTCTTGGCCAGTTAGACTTTATTAAGCGGACGAGTAACACGTTGATTACTGTTTTACGCAGTGAGTATGATCATGTTTTAATAAATTGTATTTATTCGAGTATTTATGACATTTAAAGAAAATATTTCATTTCAGTTGCCGATGAAGATAACACTTTTTCAATTGTGATGAAGGGGACTCAGGAAAGCGTCCAAGAAGCAGAAAGTATGGTCAACAGACTGATAGAAGCCTCTCCAGAAATTGTAACAAGTATAATGGAAGTTCCTAAGGTGCTTACATCCTAGTTTTCTTCAATTCTTTTTATGCACTAGAGGCTTTTTGGCGGTTCGTTAAAGAATCTCTTTGATTTTTGGCCATTCATGCATTCTCCTTATTGATAAAAAATAGTGCCTTTTAAGCCAAATGTGCTCTGCGCATATGACTTAATTTTTAACAAAAATATAAAAAATATCATCAAAATGCTATTCATGCTCATCATGGCATTCATATGAGTGTCAAGTATTAATATGACAAATTCAAAGTATTGTTATTCTTTGCTTAATGGAAATAATCCAGATATAAGTTTAAAGTTTTGTGATTTGAATTTTGGAAAAATATCACCCCTTTTACCGGCATTTGATTTATATCCCCAAGAACTTTTGCTCTTATATTAATTATCTGGCTGTACACTTGGTTGTTACCATTATGAAAGGAAAGGCATTGCAAAATTGCAGGAGTACATGTATGCTAAAAATCTGTGTACTCAAGCAAAATATGATCGTAAATGTGACTGAGAAGGCTTGGACCCTAGTGAAATTTGACATAGCTCACTGAAAAGGGTGGATCAAGTCCAATTCTTATAAAATAATGATACAGTTGTCAAGCAAACATACAAGTATTATTACTTGTATGCAGAATTATTATATTCTGATACTTCCTAAACTACCAGTTCCTGGTCACTTGTATTGGGTTCAACTCTTTTGTCTCTTTTGCACCTCTTCCTAATGTTGTCATGGTATGTCATTCCCAATAATTTCTCAGTTAGCTTCTTATATTGATTCTTTATCATGGGTTAAGGAATCTTTATCATATAACCAATGCTTTCCCAATAATAAACATGTTTTGGGATATGGAATGCTTTGGTACGCAGAAAATATTATTGGAAAAGTGGAAACCTAAGGTAATATTTTGACAGTTGTAATCCTATTTATATTTGCTATTTTTTGTATTAAGGATTTCAATAATTCTATTTCAATGTATTGGAGGAAGTCAACTCCACCTCTAGGAAACACCAATCAAATAACAATGTAAAAGGAGACATAAATTTCTAAATTTTATAAATTTGTAGTGTATAAACACATTTTGCTTAGTGCTCAAACTAACTCAAACAAAGAAACTCAAGCATTCTACAAATAGTTAATTATATATTTTTTCTTATAGGAGAAAATAAAGCAAGTAGTTGGTGATTTTGGAAATAGTCTCTTAAAAATCAGTAAAGAAACAGGCTCAAAGTTACTCTTGAAGTGTGATCCTGATATTTATGAAGGTAATCATTTTACTCTTGATGTTATTAGTGAAGTGCCACCTTAGATATAAGCAATAGTTGTTTTGTTTTGTGGAAGGTAAAATTAGAGTGTACTTTCTCTACTCCCCACAGCCTCTGTCCTTAATGATCCTGATGTCGTTAGTAAATTATCTAATGACCATTTTGCAGTCTCACCCTTCTATATTGAAATCCAGGGCCCAAGAGAGAAAAATGCTCTTGCGTATGAGTTGGTCATGCAGACATTGGGTAATGACCCATCTGCTGTTCCTTCTCCTTCCACAAATAGGTGGGATGATTTTCCTAAGGTAAGACAGGATATTGGTAGGGGAAGAAGCTCCTATCAGTTCAGGGACATTTTTGGCCTGGGAAAAGCTGGCATCCTGGAATTTTCTAACATGCAATGACATTGTAATAAGTGCAAACATTCTCTGTCTCTGTGGTGGTCACTTTGAATCACTGAATTATTTTATGCTTCATTTATTTTTTGGTTTATCAATGTATTTCTTCATGACATGGGGAATTGTAACTGCTTGACCTCTTTCTGGATTAGTTGGCCATTTGTGACTTGTGAGTGTTGTGAATTATTCAAAGAAATAGTTCTAACACTGCTAATGTATTTACCTTGCTAATCACTCCAACTCATGTACATCATTTGCTTAAGAAATGAGGTTCTTTTATTACTTGTGTAGGGGCATGCTCATCCATTTACTGCATGTTTCACTGTTATGTAGAAGTTTGTGTTCTATGTTCCACTCATGCCCATTCACATAAACTTACCTAAGCCTTTTTCTAGGTGACAGATTTATGCATCTTTGCTGAGGGTGAGGGCTCCTACTCTTTGGAACATGATATGATTGTATGCATGCTGTACTTGTCACTCTCACCATTGAGAAAAAGATGTAGCTCTCAAGGAAAATTGGGGCAGGAAATAATGTGCGAAAAGGTGTAGTGTGTGGAGATAGGTAGTTGGTGAGGGAACAATTGATAATGAACTTTTTTCACTGCCAGTGGTGTTATTGTTTTGAAAATTTGGTTTGGATGATTTTCGAAGGGGAGAGATTTTTCCTATGTGGCATATGATTAGTTTTTCCTATCATGTGAATAGGTTAATTTTGCTTGGATGGAAGAGTACTTAAAGGTCCCAATTGCAAAAAAAGCATCACTTTTCATTGTTTTTATGGCTTCAGGGATGCCAGCAACTTGGAAATATAGGATAAATAAGGAATTATATTTTAAAAGAGCTACCTAAAAATTATATTGAAGTAAATTTTAAATATTTTCCCATTGAAAACAACTAAAACTTTAAAAACGATACTATTTTAGAGAAAATTGCCTTGCTTAGCCTCTAAACATAAATGTACAATCCCCATGAAAGTGAGATGGTATATTTTCACCTTTGGAACACTTTTTATGAGGTACAAGGTGAGAAATCAAAAGTTTTGTTTCTTTAATCAACAAAGTGTTATACTGTATTTAGGAATACCATACTAATAGGTTGTTTCTGTAAGAACTTCAAGTGGTACAGATACAGCAAAAAGAAATACATGCGCTTACTGATTTAAGCAGTTGAATGTTGGAATTGATTTTGTCCTTGCTAGCCACCTGTGGTGTGAGGGCAAAATGGCTTAGTTGAAAGCAGTTGCAATAGACTTGTTAACTCGCATTATTGATCTTTGAGGGATTGTGATATTCCCAAGTTGACTAATTTCCTATTTTCTCAGCATCAAATAAGTGGATATCTGGTCATTTGACTGCTCAAAACAAAAACATAAATTTTGTTAATTATTTTAAGGCAGAAGGTGAAGTGGTAAATTAACCGTTCTTTTATCACCGCAATAGTTAGGTTAGGTATCAGGAATTAGAATTGACCCCATATTTTCCTTTGTGTGTTGGTGTGCAAAAAACTTCACTGGAATGCAATGTTGTATGGTATAGTCAGGTAAAACTGCCTAGGCAAAATAGGTAGAAATAAAATTTTGTATAAAAACTCTATTTAGGTGCCGACTTCATTTCCATACCCTGAATATGGCAGTAGATTTCTACTACTATTCATTAAAACATTTTTGAAAACTGTGGTGATAGTAATTTATATACATGATAAATCATTTTTGAATTCAATATTATAGGGACTTTTCATATAGCCTAATCTGTAATGTCTAACTTTTTAAGTCATTAAGTTTGCCTGAAAGGGTTCTTTTATTATTTCTGTCCTAATTAGTTGTCCCTTGCCTTCCATTCTACCCTGTTCAATACAGTCTTGTTGGAACTTTTCCCTTCTATTATGTTCTTAACTAATCCTTGTAATTGTCTCATCCATTTGCCTTTTCTTTTCCATATAATGCCCCATAATGTCCTTTCCTTTTCTATTCTTTTGTATCATACTTCATCACTTCATCTGTCCATTATATCTTAAATGTATGCCTGTGGCACTAGGCTTCAAAGGCTGCTGTTTGTCTCCAGTTTGCTTTTCTATAATTCCACATCTCTGTTGTCATTGGGTACATCAGTGCCCAATAATGCAATTGAAAATTGTAAACTCTTGTCTCAAAATATTTTTTTTAGCTGCATGAGTAGATGATCCTTAAGCCACATGAACTCTGTTCAAGTTATTTTCAATTTGAGGTCTAAACTATGCCTTGTCCCAGGGAGTGAATAACTTAGGTGACATAAGGAGGAAAACGGAGCCCTGTTGCCACCAGTAATTCACTTTAGTATGGGTTCGTTGGAACATATTCTAGTGTGGAATCTTTTTTCATTAAAAAATTTTATTGCTCTGGGAACAAGATGCCATAAAACTATTTGGAAAAACTTGGACCCTTCCTTGCTTTTCTTTGTTTCCTTTTGTTAACTGGCGCATTATGTAAGCATGCATACATTTTTAATGCTCTGAGTCTATTTGATTTTCTTACAAGTTAATTTAAGTTTTTGCCATTTCGATGCATGGGAACTAGCCAATATATTTCATTATTTCCTTCCATCGCATGCATTCAGGTATGGATTTTTCTTCTCTTACTGCCAGTGTTTTGGCTGGAAGCATTATATTGCTTATACCTATTTCATGACGGTGGTAAATCTGATAGAGACTCAAATCTACTTCATATCTAAATTCCTACCCTACTGGTAAACCTCTTTTTTCCTTTGTACATGCCAACTGGTTATCTCCAGTAATCTTTACTCTCAAACTCAAAATATTTTTTCCAACCTGTCCAACCAACCAGCATCCTTTTCCCAGCAATCAACCAGATTATGTGATTTAAAAAAATCAACATCATTGAATGATTATGCCAGCTGTACTAAGAATTCCAAGAGGGTATGGATGATGGCATTCCTTATTGAAAAGGGCCTGGCCATCACTTTTTGATGCTGTAGAGTGGAAAATATAGTGCAGTGAATGTCTGTGAAATACATGTACAATGATTGAATCCATGGCTGAAGTCTGATGTTTGATTGCTTAAAGTTAACTACTTTACTGCAGCCACAAAAAAGTAATTTATATACAGGTAACTGTGTGGGTGCATATGTGAATAGTTTAGTTGATACCTTAGATTGTATGGAACATTGGCTAATCAGGATTTAAATAATTGAAACTTTATGGATGTTCAATTTAATGATGAGATCATTATTGGAAATGAGTTAAAGTGAAGTTCATCAAAAGTGCCGAGTTGGACAAAAGAGGACCTCTTATGAGTTGGACCTTTTATGGAGGGCTCCTCTGATTAATTGCAGATTTCCCAAAGTACTTTTCATAAGTTAATGTGGGTAAAAGTTACATAATTTACCCACAAATAAATGTAATGGTGTATTGAAATATTCAATATTATCATTGCTGTGTAAATCAGGGGTAAATCCTTAAACACTCTTAGAATAATAATAAGATGAATGAAATATCCTTTCTTGCAGGAGTTCACATTCTTGTTTGGCTCTCGTCTTATTTTCTCTAAAGTCTCTCAGCTTTCTGCATGGTGGAATTATTGAATGCTCTTTTCTTCTACATTTCAATTCTCTTGGCTTCTCTCCTAGTCTCTTTTTGTATTTTAATTTCTTGAATAAATATGTTCAGTTGTTCTTGGTAGTTTCTTCTGTCAGTTATTCTAATTTGTCTTCCCACATTTGTGGTCAAACCATTCAATTTCATGCCTTGTATCCAGCAAGATTGCATTCTTAAGGGATTGCCAATTCATCTTCTGTCATGTTGCTAATATCTTGGTTTTTGTGGATTGTTGCTCAATGCTTGCTGAAAGAAAAATGCTTGACAAAATTATCACCAAGCATGTGGAACTTGCAAATTCAATAGCTTGTGTTGCATTGTACTTACTGTATGCATGAAGACTAGTGTTCATACACTATCCTGATTTATTTGCTCCCATCCAATTTTTGCAGTGAGATCTTCGATCACTAATTTGATGGTATAGTGTCATATACTCTTGTTCTAGCTTGTGGTAAAAGGTTTCTGTGATGAATTCATTTTTGCTCTCGCAACATTTATAATGGAAAGAGTGAAGAATTTTGTTTTTGACTTCAGAAGGAGATTCATTCATTTATTAGTTTAATCTTCAAGATATTTTCCTTCATTCTTTTTTCCACTGCAAAAGTAACTCCTTATTCACATCTTGTATCATCTTTGTCACTGCAGAATATGGTGTGAGTTTTTGTTTGAAATATATCCTTTCCTTTTTGACACTCTTCCAATGACTTAGAATGATATAAGTGTAAACAAAACATGCAACAAATGAATGCCTAATCCAATCAAGACATTAGCAGTTACAGTATACAGCTGATAAGAACCACATTCCTCCCCTGGATAACTCGGGAGTGAGAAACTTCTGCATAAAGTTGACCCCTACAAATGTTTGAGGGGTCTAATCCACCCTCTATGGTATGCAGGACTTCAAAGTCTTCATTCCAACTCCATAAATCCCTGGATGAATTTTGATTGTTATTACACAGTCCAGTATTATTTGGTTTGGTAATTTTGATATTTAATTGATAGCACTCCTGCTTCGGATTTATTTTTTTCATCTGCTTAGCTTTTATAATGTAAGTAAATCTTCCTTGATTAGTAATTATATTAATAATGCATTCATTTAAAGAAACTCAATCTACTCTTTTCTAACCTCTTTTTCTTGCTTTAATCTCTTTTGTTATTCAGTTGTACATGTATCATATGTATAGTGAAGCAGTTTGCAGAGTATTTGGAATTTTCTTTTCAAATGCCAGATAAAATATTGTGCTTCGTACAAAATTCTTATTCGTTTCATTTAGTCCGGCTACCTGCCCACCTTCGTATTATAGCATAAAATTATTTTATAGCCCTCCAGTTGAACCTTCTACTGAAGTGTAGAATATTTGGAATCTCGAAAGTCGTGTACTGGAAAATCTAAAGACTAGGAAATGATGTAAGGTTTACCTTTAGCAAATTGACACGAGGGGATGATCAAACCAATTGCACCCATTTATAATCCTAATATTAACAAACTAATGCAGTTAAGGTTAATAAAATGCAATGCCTTTCATTGAAGTGCTCCCCCAATTTCTCATCATACTCTTTTTCTGTTGGATATCAGGGGTGGATGTTGATAGAATTGGCTTGAGGTCTTGGCAGTAAGATGGAGGTGAATTGCATAGAGAAATATTGACAACAATATATTTTCAAATCGATTGTATTCCTTTTTAAAATTTTACTTTAGAAATGGTTGCTCTTGCATGTTCATTTGTAGCTTAGCAGCATGGTGAACTGCTTACCTATAAAGACATTCCTAATGATAGTAATACATATTTTAACCTTAGTTTATAGTATCAAGGCATAAATGTGGGTGTCATTGGAATACATATACAATATGTTTACTTGCATGAAATTTTGGGAAAAGGTGAATAAAATGAGAGTAAAATTTTTATGGATGTGCACAATCGTAGTGTTTTCAATCCGAGAGCATCTTCACTGAGAACATGGTAAAGTGACTGCGAACCCAGTCGTAAAGTGGGGACCCACTTTTTAGCAACTTACCTCACACGGCCAAGAAAGTACCATAAATATCACAGCAACTTTGTTTTAGTATAATATTTTCACTAATTGGTAACAAATGATTGGGCCAAATATAATTGATTTAACATTTTATTTGGAAAGAGTCAACTTGAATGGAAATCCCTTAGAAAATTGAGTGGTAACAATTAAAAGCAAGATGAGGTGTCAATTACTTATTAATGACTAGCATGCATGATGCACAAATTATTTTTTAAATACCTACAAGTTACTCTCTTCAATCCAATTACTTTTTGAAACCCATGAAATAATGCCAATGTTTAACATGCTATCCCAAAGTAAGGTTGTGAACCATTCTTTAAAATGCCTGCAGCGATTGCATCAAATTATAGTTTTGAGTATGAAGACTCCATAAACAAAGTATAAAATGCATATAGTATTTTCTGGGTTAAATGAAACAAACAATTTAAAATTAGGATGATCTACAAAAATGGTTAGTTGTGTGGGACAGTTCATGACTATTTACTGACAAAACATCTTTTTAGGCCTAATCTTTTGATTGCACAAATAATGGTACCCTACCCTATCATAATTAAAGGTCCCCATAGACTATTCCTTCACTTTTTAAGTGAAAGCTTTCCTAGGTGAAGTCTTAAATGTGTACAGATTTAGTAATTAACCCAAACAGAAGTTTAAAGAGTTCAGGAATCTGAGTCTAGTAAATTTAAAAAGTATATTTTGCTTGATCTAAAACTTTCACACCAGCAGGTAGGGAAAATGAAATATGTGATTTTATTCTGGTGGCAAATTCAATGTTAATGTGGTAGTCTCAGGTGAAATAAACCAAACAATTTTAAAATCAGTTCAATAGCTTCAATAACCTCCATCCAATTCATAATGAACAATCTTAGTCTTTCACTTATGAATGATTTGATCCATACACTTGGGAATCTTAAAAACCCTGTGAGCTAAACTTGAGTGAACTAGTAATGCATAAGGGAATTATGCTTGCTTTGGGTGACATTACCTTCCCAGCATTTGGTTGTTTGGTAAGTGGACACATATGTGCTAGGTTTTGCATGTTTGTGGCAGTTTTGTTCCTGTTGGAGCATTTTCTGGTGATTATGTCAAGATTTAACTGTGGTAACTGGTGCAGTTTTAATCAAGGAAATTTCGAGGTAAGAAAATTCCTTAGATGGCATAGAATTTCACTAAAAAGAGAAGTGGTATTGTATTACTCAAGAGGTATTATTTGATTGTTAAAAGTGAAAAGATAACAGATAAGGGAAAACAGGATCACTCTGCTCTTTCCTTTTTATAACAGTAGCATCTCAGGTAAGCAATTAAATATGCTTTTAATGTTTGTGAATTGATTCACGGAATAAATTGGGAAGACCATGGGAAAAATAATGTAGGTTTGAGGAGTTTTTGATCTTCCAATGACAGGTCATACAGACTGAAATGAAACACATTTTTTTCCCTGAGAGGCACATTTACCCTGCGGGTTTAATATTTAACTAGTGTCCCTGAGGGCCTGTGTGCCTGTGGGTATCATTAGCTTCTTCCAGATTTTGTGGGTTATTTGGGCCCTAGATCTTCTTGGGAAACTACAGGTGGGATAATGAAAGAACCTGGACCCATTACTCTGATGTGCAAATTTCACATATTGTGCAGGGCTTAGTTCTAGGTTTTACCCTTACCTATTAAATCAATTTCCAGTTTGGTTACTGTGGTGGTATATACTGGAAGAAAAATTGCAACTTTGTTAGTTCCACTAAATATTTTAATCTTACGGCATGGGTTTCAATACATATTATCATCTTCAGGTACATTCTCGAGCTTTACATTCAAATACAGGTATATATATTTTTGTCATGGGGCAAAGGTATGAGATATGGGAAAGCATCCCCTGGGTAGCAAGCATCAAAAGGTCTCAGTGGATATCCTCACTTGAAAGACAATGGAAGAAGACTCAATGCAGTAGAGACACCAAAGATCGGCCGGCATTCCTGGAACAACGTTCAATTGGCTAATGAACAACTGCTTCTCTCCCATTCCCATTTTTTCTCCATTCCACTACAACACCTTCATCATTAAATGAATAGTATTCCAAGAAATAGTGATACGAGGATTTCACTGTTGTTTCCTTCCCCCCACTTCCTTGAGCCTCCTTTACTCGGTCCATTCTTAATTTCCTCCTACCACCTTAAGCTTCTCTTCTTAGGATAGCTGTGAATATGCTTTTCTAATTTTACGTGATGTGCAAAACCTATTTCCTCTGGAAACCTCTTCCCCTCACCTGACTCCTGTTCTATCTCAAAATGGCTCTTTTTGTTCCCATATCCTTGCCCCATGACCACAATAAATATATTTGAAGGTAATGCTTGAAAATGTACCCAAAGGTGGTATTAAGTATTAAAACCAGGTTCATGAAACTACGAGGGTCATCCGGAAAGTAGTACCCGTTCGTGAAATAAAGACACAAAAGTAAATATTAACAAACATAAAAAATTTTATTTGAAAGAGGATACTTTAAACTACTTCTCAACATAATCTCCAAGCAAATTAAGGCATTTGTCATAACGTGTGACAAGTTTCTGTATTCCTGCTGCATAGTCCTTCGCCGCCAGCTCATTGAGATACGCGAGGGACCCATCTTGCACAAATTTTTGCATAATGCAGATGGTGTTTAACAATTTCATGAACAATTGTTCGAGAAACATTGGGAAAATGCTCACAGATGTCATCAATTGTGACGCGCCGATCGTTCCTCACGAATTCGTCAACTGAGCTCACCAGTTGGTCTGTAATGACAGACGGTCTCCCCGAACGCTCATCGTCGTGTGTGTTCCCCCTCCCCATGTTGAAGTTGCGACACCACCGCCGAAAAGACGACTCGTCCATTACATTGTCTCCATACACCTCCTTTAATTGGCGATGAATATCACATGGGCGAACGTTTCTTGCATTGAGGAATTTAATCACTGCCCTCACTTCACAACTGGCGGCGTTCTCAATTTTTTTAAACATTGTAAACAATCACAGAAACAACACAGGCAATGCTAGCGTCACGCAACTTGGCTCAGAGAAGGCAGACAAGCCACTGAAGCTATCTGACCTCGTCCAGCGGCTACTCGCGTCGTCAGCACTTCATGCGGCACGAACGGGTACTACTTTCCGGTTGACCCTCGTAAAACATTAAGTGAAATTAACAAAATGGTAATTTTTTTTCTGTAGTGAATAAGTTCCACATAGTCAAGCCTGAAATTACTAATTTCATTGTGGTGATACCCATTCACATTTGTTTCTTTCTTAGCCAGCTACAGTTACACAGTACAAATGTTTTGGAATTGCAATTGGATTATGAAAAAATAAGTTTAAAGGGTGCAAAGTGTTTAATTCCTTACCATAACATTAGGCCCTGAGTGCTGTTGTATAACGAAAATCATCTTCATCATATTGCAAGGAAAGTCTGTACAATCAAGCTTAAAATACTATGTACCTGTCAAGTTTCTGTGGGGGCAGTTTGGGCTCTGATGACAATATATACCAGTAATGTTCCGCCCCTTAGATCCAAAAAGAAGTACATAATGAGTTCCTGTATCTGAGCTAAGAACAAGGCTAGTCTTTTGCTGCTCTTACTCTTCCTTTACCTTAGCTTTTTTCTTCTTGTTAAGTCATCTGAGGTTTGAATGGCTTTGGAAGAGAGAAAAAGAGAACAATGGAGTGCACTATTTGACTACAAATATAGTACTTGAGAGTGTCTAAGATTCACTGGCATATAACATGCACACTCATTTTAGTAGGGCTTACACAAGAAAAAGGTTTTAGCAGTTGACGTGGAAGTGGGATACCATAAGTAATTAAATTATAGTTCCTTTTAGGTCTTACATTTCAGAATAGCCAAATATAACTCTGTAAGAAGGGCACACACTGTTTTGTTATTATTAGTTGTGCAGCCAAGTTCGTCTGATAACTCACTCACACCTCATTCAGCATCTCAGAAGCAAGTAACAATATTCACAACACATAATAGCAATGAGTTTAATAATGACAATCCTAGCTACAATATTCTTCTATTGCATAATAAATATTATGTGTAATTAAATAAAATGGACTCAAAATAGGCAGTACTGACCAGCTGTGGTAAATATGGCTTTCAGGTTTGAACATTAACCCATAGAGTTTGAGCATTCACGTATAAGACTCAGGTGATTTATTGAACCATAATTTTGGAAAAAAAGGTGCATCTTATATGCTCTCAATATATATTCAACAGTTTCAGGTGAGAAATAGTG
Source organism: Hetaerina americana (assembly GCF_022747635.1). Classification (NCBI taxonomy): domain Eukaryota; kingdom Metazoa; phylum Arthropoda; class Insecta; order Odonata; family Calopterygidae; genus Hetaerina; species Hetaerina americana. Next base: position 908,684 of record NW_027286126.1, read on the forward strand.
GAAGTTCGTCATTATTAGAAAAAAATTTGCACTTTTCTCAGTATGGTAATAAGTACTTGCTTAGTGGGGGAGTGTCAGGATAAGGTGTCTAGGTAGCCAAAGTATTCTCTACTCTTTGAAATTAATATGGTATGGAGGATTTTTATGGACATAGTTGGTAATTCCATCCAAGTTTGGGGTGATGTTTAATATCAAGGATACCTGTTTTCCGTGCATGGAGAGGTAAAGTATATATTGCAACATCAAACAAACAATTTTTATCAGCAGTATTAAAGTTTTTGATTATTGTAGTGAGTTTGGTTGTAGTTATCAAAGTTATTTTATGACTAATATGCGAGGGTAATCCCGGAAGTACCTGACCCAACAAAGAAAATACAAAAATTTTGGAAAAGAATGTATTTATTTTTCAGCATAATCTCCTTTCAGTTCTCTGCACTTCCAGGTGATGTTGAATAAGTTTGATACCCTTTTTATAATAAGAACTGTCTTGCTCCTTATATTAGACATTAACTGCCGACATCACTTCTTCACGGTTGGAAAATCTTTGACCACCAAGTCATTTTTTCAAGTTTACGAACAAAATATAATCTGAGGGGACTAAATCTGGTGAATAGGGTGCATGAGGTAGCAATTCAAACTTTAATTCATGAATTTTGGCCATTGCAATAATGGATTTGTGAGCTGGTGTATTGTCTTGATGAAACAATATGGCCGCTTTTGCTTGATTTCTTTGCTCCAGCATTGCAATAAGTTTGCATAATACTCGCTGTTGTATTTTTTCCTTTTTCAAGATAGTCAAAGAAAATTTTCCCATGTGCTTCCCAAAAAACCGACTCCATGACCTTGCTTGCAGATGAAACAGTCTTCGTCTTCTTTGGAGCTGGTTCTCCCTTTTGAATCCATTGTTCTGCTTGTTCTTTTGTCTCGGGTGTGAAGTCATGGACCCATGTTTCATCCATGGTTATGAAACGGTGCAAAAATTCTGCTTTGTTGCTGTGAAACTTTGCTGAGCACTCAATTGAAACATCTTCACGACACTGGGTTTGCTCAAGTGTGAGCAAATGCAGCACCCATCTTGCACACAGCTTTCTCATATACAAATTTTCAGTTAATATGCAATGTACCGCACTTTTTGAAATGCCTACTATGCGATTCCAGTGTCCCTTGGTGGATTTTCTTCTCCATTACTGGAGTCATCGCCTCATTTGGTTGACTAATGGTATGTCTTGACAGCTGGTACGGCCTCATTTTAACTCTGCTACCCAATATTTAACTGTTGTAAACAAAGGAGCGGACTCTCCCTGAGTAGAATCCAGTTCAGCTTTTATATTGGTTGGGCTAAGGCCTTTCAAGTAAAAATAATGTATCACATAACGATGACCAAATTTCTCCATTTTCACAAATTCACTGAAAACGTTTGCTATTGATGGCTGCCAAACAAATATGAAACAACATAGCCTCTTCAAACTTGAAACATATGTCCATTATTGAAATAGAAAGAAAGACTCGTACTTTTCCACAGATTTGTGGAAAAGTACGAGTCTTTCTTTCTATTTCAATAATGGATATCAATTACTTCCACGAAGTGAAGCCTGAAACAATAGAATATATTGAAACATATGCTTTATAGATTGCAGACTTCCTTGTACAGTGATATTTTTTAAACAACTACCGCCATCTCTATGTCAGGCTGGGTACTTTTGGGCCTTCCCATGTATTTTAACCATATCCTCCTATAATGCTGAGATGACCAAAACCTATTATTTGTTGGACTAAAAATTTGTTTTTCTTGGCCAAAAGTGTATTCTAAAGAATGCAACCTAATGATGTAGTTTAATGAGCTTGTCAGATTTTATTTTTATTATAAAAGCTCTCTTTTATTTGAATTAAGTAGTTTTATGCATGCAAATTGCAAACCTTGTATTTATTCATCTGATTAATTATTATCTCTTTTAAATAAAAGTGATGTGAACAATATCGTCATCATTCTAATAAGGCATTGGAATGATTCTGATAAATACATAATGAAATATTTGAACATATCAAATAGCTTGAATGCCTTATAACTAACAAAGTATGCCTATTACACAGTTGGTATTTGCAGATAAAACTATAGTGTTTCTAGTTAACTACTAATTCTTTTTAGTGTCACCAGGGTATCAAAGCTGTAGGTTATGTAGATTTCTGCTAAGCAGCTTAGAGGTTCTCTAGTTTTAAGTCTCAGGATTGTGCAATAGTTTTGCTGAGATCATCAAAGGCCTATTTCTGATTGGTGGCCTACTAATAATAATTACTGGAAAGAGACTTTTACTTTTTGTATTCAGTGATATTTTTAAAGCCTTTAAGGCTCTGATTTCACCCTTTACTTACCAAATAAGACATAAGTTTGGTAAAGATAATTTTATTTCGTTAATTGTGCAAATATTTTTAACAGAGCACACTGCAAGCTTACCTTTCTATTTTAAAAATATATTTGAAGGTACAACTATGAATTACATGTAATGGATCCTTTAATTCCTCTTAAACTATTTGAAGGTGTATTTGTTGATCATGGTAACTGTAAATGTGGTAGAATATTTATAATATTTGGCATTTTGCAATTGTAGGAGTCACCATTAGACATAATAAATGCAAGTCAGCACTCCAAATACGTGGAAGTAACTGTGTCAGCCATCATTCACATCAACAAGTTATATGTCCAGGTATGTTTTTTGCCAAACTCATTTTATGAGCTCTCATTAGGGATTTATTTATTTATTCATTTAGTTATTTTCTATGCTTATCATTGCAATGAATCATTAAATATCTTTTCAGTTGCACAGATTAAGTTCTTCTTTGGAGAAAATGGAAAGAAGTATTGGCGACTATCTTGTTGCTCACTCTGATTTTTCGGGTAAAATTGATAAGGTAAGGGTATTGTCATCACTATCACCTCTCTTCTCCATTTATGTCATTATTTACCGCCATCCTTAAATTAAATTACATTTCAGAGTGTATTTTTATAAATTTTTGTGCTAAATTATAAAGATAAGAATTATGAGTTAAGTGCAAGGATGTGAAAAAGTCTGTTCAATAAGTTGTGTAAGTAATATTGATACTGAAAGCACTCGCCTATATTTCAATTATATGATTTCAAGAGATGTGTGTTAAAAAATAAATTTCTGAAATGATGTTATTTCTATCAAGTGCAAATATGTATGTATTGAGTTTTTTGTAGGCATTTTGCCTGCAAATATTTGTTGGTTATATATCTATGTGGTTGAATGATGTGTTGATTTTAAGGCTGTGTTATGTAACAATATTGACCTATGCTATAATATGCTTCTTTCTTTTATTTAGCCATATTTAGGTAAAATGATAGCTGTTCCAGATAAGAAACAAGGCAAATGGTACCGAGCTATAATTGTTGGTATTGATAAAAAAAATGTGGAAACAAATAGTGTACGGGCTAAGTTTGTAGATTATGGAGACCTCGAAGATGTGAAAGTGGATGAAATTAGAACTCTTCCTTCGGAGTTTTCTAGTTATCCCTACTTTGCTGTGGAATGTAGTCTTGCAGGAGTGAAACCCAAGTAAGTATTATTTTAACTACTTTCTTGTGCCATTTTATTTTAGGCCTATTGTTGACAGAATAACTTGTATTGCATAACTGGTTGATCAACCATAATGTTTTAAAATACAAAGCTTTATTTAGAGGTAATGAAACTGGACATTTTCAGTAGTCAGCTGTCACTTGATATGTACTGTGTACATCCCCCTCTACAACTCCAAGTCCTTCCCACTCTTAGACTTCTACTCCCACCAAATAAATCATTTGAATATTAGTCACTCCCTACAGCCAAAAACACTTTGATAGACAGCTTTGAAATTAAATTATATATATTGTGCTCCTTTTTTCTGAAAGAGTTATTCTGCCTTGTAATGAAATAATTTTTCACTTTCCCGGTATTTCATGCAAAAATAGAACATTGGTGGGTTAAAATTTACTCTTAGTTTTGTTTTTAACCCATCTGAAGGGTAACTTGAGTAAGATTTACAGTAGGCTGCTAGGTATGTGTAAATGTGATGTAATGTTTTGCGTCATGAAATCAATGCAGATTTAGTAAATGTTTGAGCATATAAATATTTAAAAATCAGCACCTTGTCACTCCTCATAGGATTTTCAGTGGGTAATTAGTATAACAGTGCAAAGTAAGGACAAACTAGATCACCCTGACTTTGCAGGTGTACCCTAACACTTTTCCTTCCATTAAATTATGAAGTAAGTCCTTGTATCTCATAGCTTGGCCAATAAGTTTGATTTTTCTTGAAGTGAATTGTTTACAGGAGCATCCTCTATTTTCATTAATCTTCTAAGACTTATTCATTTGTTTTTCTAATGAGCCAAGTTGTTTTTGTTATTATCCTCGAAACACATTTCTGTTGCAAGTAGCATATTTTTTTCTTGTCTACCACTAGCTTTGATGCACAACCATATGAGAGAATGCTCCTTATGAAGGTTTTTTCAGATCTTTTTTTGTGTCAATTGGGAGGAGATTTGCCGACTAATTTCCAGAAGGTTAGGTTTCTTGTGAAACTCTTGTTTGGGCTGTGTTATTTGTCAATTTGTGTTTTTTCAGTACTTATATAATAATTTCCAGTCTACTCTGCTGAATGCTTTTTAAAAGTCAAGAAGCATCACATAAATTCCTGTGTTCACCTCTTAATTGTACTATCTTCTTAGCTTCAAATGGCTTCTCTTGTTCCTATGCCCTTCCAAAACCCAAACTGGTGTTCCCCAACTTATTGGCCTACTTTGGTTTTAATCCTTTTGTTATTAGATTAATCAAGGCTGGATGTGTGGATATGTCTTTAAAATATATGTCCTCATGACCAACTTTAATTTGAAACTAGTTTTAATTTTAGGTTAGGTTTATTGTGGCCTAATTGTTTACAGTATAATTCTAGTACTATTACAACTTTCTTATTGATTCATGTGAAAGAAATAGAAATAATAATCATGAATATTTTCATGTGTAATTATTGTCAGATATTGCTGTTTTTCTCCATGTAATTGGTCCTAAGTGAGGCAATGACATATTTTAAACATTAACAATGGCATTTTTCTATACCATAATTTGAATTTGTCAGAATATCCTTTCAAGGTGGTAATAGTATCGTTATATACACTGTTCCTACTTTATTGTTATTTGTTATTACCACTGCCTTAAATGTAGTATGAGTTTTTGAATGTTAACGTATGAAGAGATACATCACCAGTCTTGGAAAAGTTTTCTTTGATTAAATGTTAGTCCCATTAGATGAATTTATTTGTACACCCCTGACATTTACCTTATCGGATTGCATAAATAGCAATTAAATGGTGGTGTTTCAGAGTATATTTCATATTAGCAGTCATGATATTCAATCAACCTACAAAGTTTATATGCAGGATCTGAAAGTAATTCTCTTTCAAGTTTTCAAGTTTGTCGGTATTGAATGAATGAACCCCTAACATCTGTATCCAATGTGTTGAAAAATAAATCAATACTTCTAATTATAAGCATACATTTTATTAGCGAGAGAGTTTAAAATTAAATCACTCATGTTATTATGAGCAATTCCTGACTCACTGAATATTTCAACATTTCCTCAAAATATTGCATTAGAGCCTCAGTGATTTTTAATGTGTGTATTAACTACAGAACATCAGTTTTCATTTAATGGATACTACTGCTTTTTTCATTTGTAGGATGTTAAATGCTGATGGGAAAGAGGTGTGGAGTGAAGAAGCTTTAGATTTCTTTGAATCCTTAACGTCTGATAAACCTAATAAGGTACTCATGGCAAGGAAATTTGGAGACTATAAAATTGTTAACACGACTCATCATAAAAAAGAGAGACTATCGAAGCGTGAAATTCCAGCCTTGGATATGGTTGATGTCAATACTTCAGAGGTAATGCTAATGCAAGTGTCATGTTACATGTACAGCAAAACTAATTATTTTATCCCATGATAATGATAAAGGTGGGTGGTCTCTGGTGTGAATCTTTACCCCTGGGATAATACAAGAGTCACTCTCAGTAAGTGCCCCACTACATGTCACCTATAAATTTCCCAAAATCCCCTCCGTCTCTCTCTGAGCTTGACCCTCTCCTCAACTCCCAACCAACACTTAAGCACAGTAAATTGTTGTCCAGTTGGTAGAGCGCTGGGCTACTGATTGGAGAGCCCAGATTTCATTTTGGGTGATGCCTTTTACCTCCCTCAATGTCATCCAAATTGTGTGATTTGTTTGTGTATCAACCTTCCAGCAGCACAGAGAAAGGAAGTGGTTCCCCCTAAGTTGATGTGTGTTTCACACACCATTTGGCTTAGTGTGAGGGTAGTTTGAAAGGTTCTCGGAATCACCACCAGATGTCAGCGCCAGCACAGAGTTTCCTGTGTAGTAATAGGTAATTCTTAATGAGTAAACCCGTAAATTGTCAGTGTTCTGGGAAGAGATCTGTGGTGTGGATGCCTCTCTGTGGTTGTTCCCATGTAGTGATTTGTGAAGATGGGAAAAATTGAGATTAAAGCAGTGATTAAATACAAGGATGGGGTGAAAAGTTTCTGGCCTGATAAAGGAAAAACAACTGTTTTTGGTTTTTTTTGCTTTATTTTTCAACATAATCTCATCAAGATAAATACATATTTCGTAACGGTGTTCTAATGCAGTGATACCATTTTTGTAATCCTATTCGTCAAGTGCCTCAAAATACTCCTTTACAGCATCGATGACTTCCTCATTTCTCTAAAAGTTTTTACCTCTGAGCCATTTTTTAAGATTAAGAAACAGATAATAGTCCCTGGGGGCTAAATCTGGTGAATATGGTGGTTGGGGGAGCATTTCAAAGATTTTAGCTTTTGCAACGACCAACAAATGGGCAGATGCATTGTCATGGTGAAACAGAACTTGTTTCTTCTCTAAGTGAGGTAGTTTATTTTTCACTTTGCACTTTAAGCATTGCAATAACTCTGCATAGTATTGACCTTAGATGGTCATTTCTTTTCCAGGTAATCAATAAATATAATTCCTTTTGCATCTCAAAAAACAGTGCCATAACCTAATTCACAGATAAAATTGTTTTTGCCTTCTTCAGGGTTGGTTCACCGGGTTCAATCCATTGCTTCGACTGTTGTTTACTTTCAGGAGTGTAGTGGTGAATCCAAGTTTCATCCCCAGTTTTAAAGCAACGCAAACATTTTCTGTGATTTTGCTTGTTAAGTGCCAAACTTTCAATTGAAACCATTTTCTGGGTCGATTTTTGATTGTGTGTTAGCAAACGTGGTACTCACCTAGCACAGAGCTTCTCCATGCCCAAATGTAGCCCAGGTGAGCTCTGTCCTGATCTATCACACCAACCTTTTGGTTGATCACTGTGGTTATGACATGTTTCAACAGTATAATTGTGCTTTTCATTGTAACTGAAACATAATAAGAGACGTTTCAGGCGTGATATGGTGGAATATCATGATTAATTACAATTTGGCAATTTTCCACAAATTAAAATTTATTACGACCGGTTTCAATATGACTTCATCATCATCAGGTAACAGTCATCACTCAAGAATCCAGTATGTATACTAAAAAGCAAGTAAGGGGAGGGTAGGGAGAAAGAGGGGAAGAGGTAGGAAGGGTGGAAGGCAGCATGGGTAACTATGTGAGTGGGGGAGGGAAGACAAAGTAACTAGGTGCAAAGACCTTCAATGTCCAGAGAGAACATTGTAGCTCGATGGAGAGGGATCTCCTGTTGGGGGTGTGTCTCTCAGTGCAGGGCCATACTCTAAGGGCCGTTGAGAAAGCAGGTGAGGTCGGGGCTTTTCCCCGTGGTCGTTGATTGGGTGCATGGTATCAAAGCACAAAGAAGCACTGTGCAAAACGGGTAAAAACTGGTAATTATGAATTTGGGATCACTAGTAAATTTTGGTTCCAAGGGGCACGCTCTAGCAAGGGTTTGCGGAAGGGTGGAGGAGGGATTTTCCTCACTTTCAAATTGCTGATGAGTAGGGGGTGTCCTGTGGCATAGAACTATCCCTCCTGGTCAGTGAAGAAAGTGGGTGGGGAGTCAGGGCTTCCCACCTTGGTTGGGAAAGCATCGTCTCCATGTGATGATGTAGTTACATTGGTACCGGTCATAATAAATTTTATTTTGTGGAAAATTGCCAATTTTTAATTAATTACCCGAAACTTATTCAGGATCTTTAATGATTTAAAATTATCTGATAATTGCACTTAAAAACTAAATCCATCAAAAGAAACTCAAATGCGTAACTGCCCTCATCTCATTCATAGAGATTGCAAGAAATACGAGTTCCCTTATCAGAAACTTGACATGTCCTACAAATAACTATATGTTCTTAGCTGGAAAACCTTTATGTCAAGAACTGATTATATGAACATGGAATGAAATAAATAGATGGATAGAGGTCTTTATTTGGGTGAAATTTTGACCAAATGATCCCTTCTTCCATTTAACCCATCGTCGTATACTAATTAAAAAGCAATAAAATTTACAATTACATACATACACATAAATACATATAGACTGATAGGCATACATTATGTATTGATTTATGCATAAAAAACATGTTTTTATATATCTCTATACACATACATATATAAATTAAGTATGCACCTACACTTAAACACGTACTCAAAGTGAGTGACAGTGAAGAGAGAGAACAATAAAATAGGGAAAATCTAAGCAAAGAATGAGGTTCGTTGGAAATGAAGGAAGCTATCCTAGACATTGTACTTTTGTGATGCCCTGAATTGCAAAGCTTAAGTATTATGGATATCCATTGGTTCATAGATATAAGGAAATGAATACAGCTATGAATTATCTCTGGAACAAGGTATTCCTTCCCATTAAAAAATGTAAGACCCTGGTATATCCTATTAAAAATTTAAAGAAATCCAGCTTCTACTGGTGCCATTGATGCTTTGCTACTGATGTCATTTACCTTGGATGTAATTAAAATTAAGGAATTTCACTGTGTAAAAATCATTCCCCTTGACCAAGATTCGAACCGTGAACTCCAAATTGGGTTTATCCTGCTATGAAATAATCAACTCTGGGTCGAGGCAAATGATTTTTACGCACTGACACTCCTGCTTCCTAATGCTCATTAATGGATTACCCAGTTAAAATAACTACCGCAACTTCTAAAGTTCTTTGAACTTGGAAGTAATGATTCTATAAATGAAAATTACAATCACTATTGTGATGCTGAGGTTTTCAGATTAGTGGAATACAGCTGAATCACCATCTCACTTGAAAATATTTGAATTCTTAAATTGAGTAAGTTCTGATTTATTGTTAATGTATTAAGGCTTATTGCTATTCATGCAGAAAATTTCAATTTTTTTATTATTTGAAGTTAGCAATTCATTGTGCAGATTAAAAGAAAAAGATGCTCTTGGATTGTTCAATAATTTGTGATTGCTGTTGCATATGGTATTTGTTTATTTTGTTGCAGGATGTTGACCTAGCATTAGAGTTAATTTCAAAGGGCTATGCTTGCCCTGATGGAACTCTGAAAAACCCACCACCAATAAAGGTGATACTACCAGCAGGCGCAGAGGAAGATCTATTAGAAGATGAATTTGATATGCCTTAGAAAGAATAAAAGGAGATGTTTTTTTTTATTCATACTAGCATCTGTCCTTGGACTATGACAGTTTGGAGTATGATTGCTTTTTATGTTTTCATAAGATTTTCTTGTGGTTTATACTCACAGTGGCAATTGTTAAATTGCATTTCTGAGGGAATAACTTAATGTGACTGATCACTGGTATTCATCATCACATTTGCCTAGATGTACTTCTCTGTGATAATGTTAAATTGATTCACAGTGAATTTTCATTATGGTGCACACTGCCATTGCTGTTACAGAATTTATTGCAATATTCAGCTGTAATGTTAAATATATTCATTCCTTTTAAGTGAATCAATTGGGGTTACATGATTGTTAGCCAGTCCATTTTAATAGTGGGATATCCTGTGCACATGGCATAAATAATCCAGCCTAGAGGAAATTGCAAGCAATAATCAAAATTTGTCTGTGAATTGAAGCTTGCCTGCAAAACAATTTCAATTAGTAGCCTTTCAAAAATGAAATATATACCTAGAATAGCTGACATATTTTGAAGTGCAGTTTGTCCATTGTCATTATTTATTTCCTAACAATGCATTTGGTAACCCTAGATTGGCTATTAATTCTTGCAATGAGCACACCTCTTCCCCGTGTTCATTATTTAAATGTCTATCCAATGTTAACTAAAGTTAGGAGTACTATTTTTATACACAGGTCCCTGCATTTTGTGCATGGGTAACTGAGTTTGTACCGAATAAATCATCAAAGTGATAATTCATTCATTTCATCAAGCACAAATCCATTTTGAATTTCAGTGGTAAAAATTTTCAGGATGAAAACTTTTTCAGTTTTTAAAATTAGAGAGATAATCCTTTGGTAGATGAAGTTTAAGGATTATTTCTTTTGCTACACTAGTCAAGTTTTTTAGTTCTGAGTCGTCATTCAACCATGAGAATGGTCAATTTGTTATTTCATGTTCAAATTTGTTATTTCATCCTTTGCTTCCTCTCAATTATTTTCTTTAATTTTAGGTGATTGAGAGATAATTTTTATTTTATCATGAAAGTTGATAATGCTTTGCCCTATCTAAGGCTAGAGAATGTGTTGTATTAGATGTTAATTTTGCTCAGTTCATATTTCCAAAATATTTAACTAAGCAGTGCTTGCTCAGTGAATGTATTCAATGTAACTCCTCTTGCACAAAAGGCGAACGAACACAGTGGAAGCCTAATATAACTAGTATGGCATTTAGCAAGAATCTCTGTATTATGAATAATACCGAAGGTACATTTATTTTCCTATCATCTACATGTACATGAATCATTAATATCAAGACCCTTGCATGACACCCACAGTGGTCGATCAATATTATGAGTGATTCAACATCTGTGTAAACATGGAAATCTTTAAATTGCATCTTTATTTTCTGGCCAAACACACATTTTCCAGTCTGCGGGTGACTTCACGTTTTCCAATCCAATGTGCCTTTCATGGCTCATATGCTTTCTGTGGGATATCATTTCATTCGGCCCATAGCACTAAGATTGCTCATTAAGGGATTTAAATTAAAATTTTCAACATTACAGAATCTGCCAGTTTCAATTGATTTTCTCTGCACAGTAAGCAGCGGCTTAACGCTTTATAAGATACTTAACACACACTATATCATAACACCTTTGTTGTTTTTTTTATTTATAGTTTCGGTTAGAAAAACATTCTATGCATAGATCCTGCTCCCATCCAGGCCCAATAATTTTTGATACTTTAGGGACAATCTACTTCCAGAGATAACTGAAAATTAATATTCATTTAAAAGAAGAGTAATATTTAATGCTAATTCTCCATACTTTTTTAAATGTTTTACCAATTATATAACCATCATATTTTGTCTGTTTTATTTTATTTACTATATACAAGGTTCACTGTAAAAGTAATGCGCATTCTCTGGGACAAATAGATTCATTCATTGTACAAATGCTTACAATTCTTCAAAATATTTTCCCCCTGCATCAATACACTCGTGGAGACATGACTGCCATGTCTGGAAGCCACTCTGAAACTCCTCGACAGGAATGCCTCTCATCATTGTAACATGCTGTTGAATGTTTTCCATGGTCACCCAATGGTTTCCTTTCAACTTTCTCTTCAGTCAGGGAGACAAAAAAAAAGTCTCACGGAGCCAAATCGGGACTGTAAGGGGGCTGGAGGACCACCGGGGTGCTCCAGGCCAGGAAGTTGGTAATGATCATGGACGTGTGGCTGGGGGAATGTGGCATGTGACTGGGTGTTCAATTAGATGGTGTTACAAAGTCGAAAAATGCACTTCACGCGGAGGCACAGACTGCTCAGAGAATACTGGTGACCAGCTGTGTTGGAAGGGCAGACCCCCCCCACCCCGCATTTCCCAACCGGTTTTACCATGCTGCCATGGAGAGTTGCGGCACAATAAAATCATGCGCATTACTTTCACAATGGGCCATGTAAGTTTAAGTATCCCAATTGATTGTTAGCTAAGGAAGGAATCTTCATTTTGAAATAGATACAGTGTTCTAATTAAAAAAACCATATTTATGGTGAATTTTAATTTGCTGTTTTCTTATAAAAAATTCAACATGAAATACTGATGCGAAACTGTTTGTGTATTCATTTGGGTCCCTGAGGTAAGGGACTCAAATTTGTGAATAAAGTCATAAATGATCCCTTTTCCTCCTCCGCATGGTGCCAAGCAATTGAGGCAATCAAGACTATTAAATCATCATGTTAAAATTTGTTGAGCTTTCTTTAGTCATTTTTTTTGGGACATGGTGAATCCCGGTAATCAAAAACGGAAATGTTTCTGCTCTTTCCAAACATAACCATTGGAAAAATTCTTCATCTTTTCAGCAAAACTATGTTCAGCCAAGTCATCAATTCTCAAATTTGAGCATGCATGTTTGATATTGATTTAAAATCTTTTTGCAGGGAAAAATTTGAACTTCTCTGAATACAGAGTGTTTTGTAGCTCTGCATTTCTCCTGTGTTGCAGTAGCTGTCATTAGCAAAACAGATGCTAGCTGTAACACAATACTCAGCTCTTGGCTTTCACTGAGTACTGTATTGCAGCTAGTGTCTACTATGCTCTTGAACACAGCTGCTGCAACCTCTGCCTTAAAATATTCCCCAGCTATCGTTCTTTGAATCCCAGAACTATCTCAATTCATTTACTTAGTTTCAGGGTATCAAATCTCCTAGTGTCTCCAGCTTTTGTGTACATGATATGTATATAGTTCCTTATGAATGCATTAGAGAATGGTGTACAGGAAAGAACTTTGGCAATGGCACATATACTTTCATGCATGGAAAAACATCAATATTCTATTACCTAGTGTTTTAATTACAGTGAAAGAATATACCAACTCACAAAAGTGAAAATTAATTGACTTCGAGCCATTCAATAAAGATGATGTGATGGGACCCATGTCATTTCCATGCCAATTATTATCATTCAACTGTGAATCATGATGTCTATTTAGATAACTGAAATGAATCTTTGCCTTAAAAAAGCTATGATTAACTGAGAATGTGAAAGAAGTGATTGTTTCAAAACATTATCACCATCTATAGTCTTGTCTATCATAACTTTCATTTTGGGGGTTGTGACTTTTGGTCAGTCAGTAATGTGTATCCATCATGGCATATTAACATCTGAAAGTGTCTCCTCCCATCAATGCTGAAGGTGATCACTGATCAGTCTGTGATCATATCCGTGTGGATTTTATCTTTACATTAAATTTTGGTAGTTGCTGATTTACAATGAAAGGCATGGTATCCTATTAGATGGAGTTTGGGGTTTTTGGTGACTGAAGGGAAGGTCACACATTCAAACCAAAGTGGTACCCTTGAAATCAGCATCAATTAAGCTGTGTATGTTCTTTAGGTGCCAGGTCTTCGTGGGAAGTCATGCGTGGTATTGGGAAAAGAACTTACCCCATCAATGTGTAAACTTCAAATGTTATATATTGGGGTTGGTACACATTGAGCTTTGCCTCCTGTGGTTTCCCACGAAGTTCTGGCACCCAAAAAATTACACATCTTCGGTGATGCAGATGTTTTTTTAGTAAATCAGGTTAGTTAGGTTTTATCTAGAGGGCACTTAAGACTACCTGGCTTTAAAGTATTGGAAATCCATTTCCTGTGCAGGGAAGTAATTATCAGCAGTTCTTGAAAACTCTCAGAAATCTTATTTAAATGACACCTAATAAATTATTTGATAGCAGTGAGAATAATTAATGAAAAGTTATTTTCCAAAAATGGACTCAGTTTCATACTTAGTATAAATAGTTTTAAATGATTGCTGATGCCAGATATTCCTTCCATAGTTATCCGTGTATCGCCTTAATTGCCTATAATGATAGACGAACTATTAGTTCAGGTTTATTATTTGCACAATGGAGGCTCAAATGTGCTCTCCAATACTGACAAACATAGGTCTTCTCTGAAACCAGCAGAGTTGGTCTAAAATTGTATGTTTGAAGAATGAAAAATAAATTTCACATACATTTTTATAATTAAGTATATAAGGCCAAATGTTTCAAAACTCATTTATGTTTAGTCAATAATATTGATTGTTATAGCATGGTTTTAAGCTGTGATCTAAGAATTTATTTTCATTTAAACATTGTTGTAAGCCATTTTTGTAACATCTGAGAATGGCATATGGTATAATGAGACCTTAATTTATTTTTTGTGAAGTTATCCAACAAAAAATGTAAAAATTGTAGCAATAATAATCAAACAAACACCTCGAGTGCCAGGATACAATAAAAGGTATAAACTTAATGATTCCAGGCTTCACTTTTTGGAAGTTATACAATTCACTTTGTGGAAGTTGTACTTAGGAAGGAACAATGCATCAATTTAAATTCCAAGGAAAAGTATGTGATTGGATTGATTTTTCTGAGTTAAATGATAACAAGTCTAGTTTTATAATCTTCATATTATTGTAAGTTTTTCTATAGTTTTAATCTTTTTCCTTTCAATGGAATAAAACATTTTGCTACAAAATGGTGGTATTGATTTCATGTCTTTAACTTATTTATTTGTTAAAGATTCACCTCTTCCTATGGACTACTACCTTGATATGGGGAAAGGGCTTGCATGTTCCTATGACCCATAGAACTATGCTGGTGGGAGCAATTGCTTCTAGTGGAGTCCCCATGCCTGGTAGGTTTAAGGGTAGAGAAATTGATAATTGTCTTCATTTGGGGATGAGATTGGGACCAATGGAGTCACTTCTACCACCTAAACCCTCGTCACACATTTACAGAATCAAGTTATGGACAAATTTCACATAGCATACATAAATAGCAATAAAATTAGTAAATAATAGATCTTGGGACTAATATAAAACAACATGGTACATTAGTTGCCTATTTCAATTACTAACTATAACACAACACGGCAATATTCCTGGTTATTACTACAATTACCAATACAAAGTATGATGCTCCTGAGAAATAAATAGGGAGGATCTTGAATTCTAGTTAAAACTGGATAGTTATTTTTTCTTGTTTGTTCTCTGGGAAATTAGTAATCTATGTAGTGCTAGCTTGAATGATGGTAGATAAGGTACATTCGTTATGATGGATGATTACTAAATCCACTGGAAGCATGCTGTGACTGCAATATGTATGTAGTTGCTCCCTGACAAGGGATAACAAGTTTATTATTACCTCTAGTATTATTTACTTTATGCATTCTATCAAGCCTATTCAGGTCATTGGCAAAATACTGTTGAGTTTTATATTTTAGTATTTGACAAGGTAAGGACAACACGGATTTTCCTATGAGATTCCGGAAATAACCAGTTTAGTTTATGTATTATGTTATGAGATCAGCAATTTTCAAACTGTAAATGAAGCATACACATGAACCCTTTGGAGTTTTATTGACAGCTCATTTGAAAGGTCTTGATAGGAACAGAAAACCACATCAATTATTTATCCCAAATGATGAAAGACCTAACATGGGAAGTAGTCCAGGCAACTAAGAGACTCGGCCAACAGGGCTGAGTGTTGTGTCCAGCAGCTGAGGAGGCAAGGCCTATATGGTCATCTTAGCATGAAATTCATCTGTAGCTGAGGGGATAGCAACAGAAAAGGCGAGGGATAAGGTGCAATGCTCCTTTGAAAAAGAGGGGTTGGAAAGTTTGGGCATTTCTGAGGGCGGAAGTTTGGGGTCAAGAGATGGAGAGAGGAAATATAAACATGCTGGACCTTGTGAAATGAGAGTGAAGTGTAATGGGGATTAAGGAGTGATAGTCACAGAGTAATATATTGTGGGGGGGGGGCAAAGAGCCAAAGTGGGATGACCAGAGTACTGAATAGGAAACTGGGGAGAAGGGTAGTGAATGTGAATGATGCAATATTATTATTAGCAGACCTGATCAATCTGATGGTAATCTAGGGGTGCAAACTGACAAGGTATCATAGAGGTAGAAGAAGTATGTACAAAAAGTTATATGGTATGATTGTGAATATACCAGAAAGAAAATCATAGTGATGGAGGACTGAAAAGCGGTGGTACTCATAGGTGAGTACCACCGCTTTTCCGCACCGTGAGGAAGACAAGAGTGAGGATGAAGAATACAGTTTAGAAAGAAGGAATGACTGGAAAGAAAACTATAGAGCTTTGCAGGAGAACTACTAAATTATAACACATGTTTTTTAACAACGCAGTAAGACATAGGTACGCATGGGAAATGGTAAGAGATATCATTCAACTATATTTTGCTAGGGCATACATTTTATAATAAAGTGATCAATTTACATATTCTCCCAGGAGTAGATGTAAATTCAGATTGCAATTTAGTGCTCATTAAATGTAGTAAGTAACTTAAGAGAGTGAGGAAGGAAAGGAGCTAAGAAAGTGGAATGTTTAAGACAACTCTGGTAAGTAGGAAAGACTACCAAGAGGCAGTTGATGAAATTCTGAGCAAAAATTAGGAGATGGGCACCATAGGCAAAAGATGACACTGTCTCAAACAAGAAAAAAAGAATGGAATATACAAAACGATCAGAATGGCAAATGGAAATAGGGTTAGCGAACTACCAAGGAAACAATTAATAAGAAAATGAAAGAGGGAAATTGAACAACATGAGCACAGAATTAGGGAGAACAAAGAATGGAGAGCTAAATAATAAGTGGAGGCGAGATAATACACATAGTACAGTGAAGTACGCATGTACATAACCCTTGGTAGAACCTGAAAATCAACAGTTTTACTTCCCCTCCTCCTGGCTAAGAACTAGCACTCTCCAATATCCAGTCCATGTGACCTAAACTTAAGCATTTGTCCAGTTGATTAATTTCTTCATATGTAGTTGAGAGATGCTTATGTATTTTGGCACTGATTTAAAGATTTTTCTGGGCACAAGTTTTGCTGTAAAAAATATGGTTTGGTTCCACATGGCCAAGTCATAATTTTGCTAATTCTTTTGCCATTTTCTTATTATAGAGATTCATTTGTTGTTACCTTCTGGATTAAAATATATTTTTGAGTTTTTTGAGCACTTTTTGTTTAACATAGCATCCTATCTGCTTAATTATTTGAATGGTTTTGGTCAAAGGAGGGAACTTTTTGCCGAGTTCAGAAATAAAAATTTCTGATACACTTCTGTTGTACACTGAAAGAAGCAATATACTACAGGGGAGATAATGGCCATGTTTATCACCAAATAAAGTTGGCAGCACAGATGGACCAGAACCAAAGTGAATGATGAAAGAAATGTTGCTTAGTCTTTTCCTTTAATTTCCTAAAGCAGTAAGAGTAAGTCATGGTCAAACTTTATAAAATGATAAATGGGCTTTAAGCTGTGTATACCACAGTCTCATCTGAGACATGGATCATGAACTAGATGTGTATATTTGGAAGCCTAGCATGGGAGTAGCTTTCAATAAAGACATCCCAGAAGATACTTGGCAATTTAGTTTATTGACAGATTGTTTATAAATAGTACAAAGTCAGTAGGTACCTTGTTGGTGATAAAGGAATACTTAATAAAAACAAGTTTTGGATTTTCATGACAGATTTAGAATGGGTTAAGGTTATTGATAAATGATTATGTTCATATAATAGGGTTGACAATACTGCCTTAATTAAAATGCTTGAGCATCAGCCCTGGAATGAAAGAGGTAGGTACATACAACTTAGCTTCACCCAAGCCATATAATAAGTAAAAGGTTAAATAAAGCCCATGCCATACAATTGCAACAGCAAACATTTCAT
Organism: Hetaerina americana; assembly: GCF_022747635.1. NCBI lineage: Eukaryota > Metazoa > Arthropoda > Insecta > Odonata > Calopterygidae > Hetaerina > Hetaerina americana. The sequence goes on from NW_027286126.1 coordinate 926,569, forward strand.
GTAATCCACAAAATGCATGTTGCCTAACAATAGAAAATATAAGAGTAAAGATTTTGGTACAATTGTTTTAGGTATATAACAATATGGAATTCGGTTCTTGTGGAAGTATCATGGTCTATGGTAGCAAAATATTATCTACAATAGAAGAGTGCAATGTATTAAGTGCTAAATGGAATGTAAACAATATACTTATTAACCAATATGTGTAAATATGTAAGATAAAATATGATATTATGAGCTATCTGCCTACTCTGTGTATTAGCTAAGCACCTACTTTTAATTCTTAGGAGAGGAATATATGGAAATGGCACCTATGAATTGATTTATATTTTTAAGGGAAAAGTATGAACTCAAGTGCATCAAAGTTTCAATAGATCCTAAACACCTAAAAAAGGATGTCTTCTCTTTCCATTATTGCCCTTTTTGTCTGAATGAAGGTCCCAAGTCTTGATGACAATAGTGGTAGAAAAGTTAAAGAGACTACACTTGCATGCAAACAGTATTTTTTAAAAATTAGCTGCCAAAATTTGCTAAATAGGATAGTGTTTCAATAAACAGGAAACCTACAAGGGTAGGCTGAAAATTAATGCACACATACTAGTTGAGCACAAACTAAATGACCTTAAAAAGCATGCCAGGTGGCACGTGGAGGTAACATCCCCCCTTAATGAACATGCACTCGTTTGAGGTCACTGCGTTCATCCAGTGTATTTCGAGAAGCAGAAGTATGGAGGCGTGTTCTAGTGCTATGTCAATGTGAGTTAAACAGCATGCTGTTATCGAATTTTTAACTGCTGAAAAAGTGACTATTACTGAGATTCATTGTCGTTTAAAGGCTGTTTATGGTGACAATTCGGTTGATAGGTCTACTGTAAATTGATGGGTAGTAAAATTTCAAGTTGCGAGCCTGGAAAAGCCATAGTAGTTGATGAAACATGCAACAGATGTCCGATCACTGCCACAGACGATAAACATCACAAAATCTTTGAAGATTTAATTCAAAATGCCTGGAAATTCACTCAAAAGCATATCGCATACTATATTGGAATATCCAAGGAAGAAGTTTTTCATTTTAAAGGCAGCTTGGTGCCAATAATCTTGCAACATGACAACACTCATCCACACACCTCGCGTGCAACTGGAGAGGCTCTGTGAAACCTAAAATTTGAAAATAATTCCATACCCTCTTTAATCCCCCAATCTTGTGCCTTACTATTTTAATTTTTTTCCTCAACTCAAGAGACACCTCAAGGACAATCATTACACCTTGGACGATGAGGTAAAGGCAGCTGTCAAGTCCTAGATTCGACAAAAGTCAGAAGAGTTTTTAAGTGATGGAATGAAAAAACTTTTTATACATTGGGAGTAATATGTGCCTTAACGGTGACTATGTTGAAAAAAAAATATGATTTTGAAACTTAAGAATTGCACTTAAATGTAATTTTTGCCCGCTCTTGCTATTTACTTTTGTTCATGCTCTACAAGCATGTGTGCATTACTTTTCAGCCTACCCTGATAATTTATTCTTTAATACATTTCCTTCATCCAATGGAGGGAACATATCAGAGCAATGCTCTTACTTCTGAAATTCATGGAATGCTAGCCTGAATGACCTTTAAAAATCTTCTGTGAGTGTGTACCTCATACTTTTTCATCTTCAGCGGTGACTATCCAAGCCTTGGACTTGAGTCACCCAACCCAACTTCACAAGCCTCTTGAAATAGCTTTGGGCTAATCACCTCCATTACTTTCCACGCCAGGTTCTTACATATACGCTTAGCATGTCCCTCACAATAAGATAAAGCCTTCTGTTTAAGTGCATGACAATGGCATCTATCAGCAAGTAAAAGTAAGTTGGCTACATTTCCTGGTTGTATTGTGTTTGCCAAAGATTGAGCACAGAGGGTTTTTAAACCTGGCAGAGCATAGCGTTCAGCAGCAGCCAGTAAAGCATTTGCATGTGCATCCAAACCTTTCACCCGATCAGTGTAAGCATAGTTAACCAGTTGTTGGAGACATTCCTTACTTAAATCATCCATGTCAAACTTATGAACATTCATGAAGTTGGAGGCACCGCGTGGTAAAATTTTGTGGAGTGTGTGTCCATTTGTTCCAACTGGTGATTCAAATAGTTCAGCAAATACTTTTGATCTGCAAGCCATGATATGTCTGTGAACTGGGAAATCCTCACCCTGAGCTGTTAATATCACAATATCAGGCAAGCTGGCATCCACATCCTCTCTTCTAATGGATTGAATTAATTCCATCATTTTTTGCATATCATTGGAAAGAGTGTGTTTCTCTTTCTCCTCATTGGAATGCATTTGCAATTTAACCATAATTATAATATTTCCCTTTGCATCTAGGTGTCTCTTTTTGATGAATACCTCTTGAAATCCAACAGAGATCAAGTCCTGAGATGATTGTGCCGGCAAAGAACAGCTTGTCACTGAGATTGGATCATCCTGACCATTGCTATGGTTAAACAAACCAAACTGAAAGCTAATATGAATCTTTTTATTATGTTGGCTCATGACTGAAGATTCGTTGAAATCATCATCTGATATAATTTGGAATACATTTTTTCGTGAGATCTGGTTTAAGCACAATACAATTGGATTTAGTAAACGATGCCCATCAGTTCCTTTCCAAAATCTGATTGAAAGACCCCATTTGGTGTGCATTCCATTTATGTTAACTTCAAATGGTGGACTATCAAATCCTTCATGTGCTGCAACAAATTTTGAATAATTTTTTACGACCCAAGTATACTTGAAAACAGCATCACTGACTTGATGTACAAAAAGTTCCATTGCAGCTGTTTTTACCTGTGAATAATGAATGGTGTGAGTCAGGGAGCAATTTTTGTTAAAATTCCAAATTCCAATAATGTGGGGATTAAGATAATTGAAAAAGTAAGCTACAAAAAATAAATCAAGGTATTATTTATATTTTAACATGGATGCTTAGTTACCTTTACAGGATTTATGACTTTCTCTCCAATGTGGAGCCAGGTATTCATACAATTGGCCATATGATAATTCATCATTAACCAGGAGAAGTTTTGACTTCTGTAATATAAAAAATAAGTATATTTTAATTAAATATTCTCTAAGGGAAACTTGAAATATGCATTTACTATTTCTATATCATGCTATTTTAAATAATAATATGACTTAATGTAGTGAAATATAATTGTTTAAGTAACTAAATATTTAAAAGAAAAAGGCAATGGAATATACATAATGTAAATTGATATTTTCTTCATGTGTTAATACAAAATATTTTTTATTAGTTTAATAAAAATAAAATTTTAAAAATTACTCCCAAATAGATATGAGTACTTAATTGAAATGAAATCAGTAACTTCGTAATTCCACACACACTTTATATAGGGTATGACCAAGGTTTTGATACTGGATGCCATCATCAGGCGATGATGACGTCCTCGAAACCTAGGTTGTGTTTTAAATAAAGTGTGAGTCGAATCACAAAGTTACTTATTTCATTTCAACTTGTTGTATAGATTCCATAAAGTTACGCCAGAGACAACAAATGAATACTTAATAGGTTGTTATGAGTACTTAATATATTGGATCAATTGTGATCAGAACTATTAAAAATGAACATTATGCGATAACTACTGTTTCTGATATTTAAACAACCAGCATTTAAAGGAATTGCTGTGGAAGGCAAAGCAGTGAATTAAATTAGGGCATTATTTATTCTGTTAATTCAAAATTAATATTTATATAGCATGTTCATTTCGTAGGTTATTTAAATGCAAGTTGGGTTGCGGCAGTCCAGGGGTAGAATGTTCATCTACTAACCGGAGGGTCCAGGTTCTATTCCCGGGCAACTCTCTCTATGCCACCCAAGCCTTGTGATTTTTTGGGGACCAGATCTTCCTGGGAAACCACAATTGGTACAGAGAAAGGAACTGGCTCTCCTACCCTGATGTGTGTGTTTTACACACTGTCTGGCTTAGTACTGGGTGGACTCTATCATCACCTATTAAACCAACCTTCAGGTTGATTTCTGTGTTAATGGTTTTTTTATCAATGAAAGCAACGAGTCACTTGCCTAGCTCAAGGATACTTTTTATCAATATGCAAACTAAGCATGAAAGTAGAAAACCCATGCAAGAAATTATAAATGTTAACTCCAAATGTTTCAATTGCTCAGATTTTGTCCATCCTTTGATAAATTTCATCAATGCTGCTATCTAACACAAAACCTAGGAAGGTACTAATTGAATATAACTGTCAGCAAAATGCTGATAACAGAAGATTAAAGACACAAATATATAAATAAAATGTTATGTACATCTTGCAGCTGATCTCTGTTTATGAGGCATGATAAATAAATATTCAAAGCTGGTTAACAGAATTTTTTCTCCAAGTCAAACTGTACTCATTCATGGGCAAAAATTCAGCAAGTTTTCTTTAGAAGAAGGCTTTAGAATAGATTATTTTCATATCTTTTATATAAATAATATAGACATAACTTCCATAGAAAACTGCACTAATTGGGGTCCAAGCTTTGACGGTCTATCTCTTTATGTATTTCCTCTTATTTTTGCCACTTAGACATCAGAATGTTTTGAATTTCAATTTTTTTTATCTCTCATTGATATGATTGACATCAACCTTAACTGAAGACTTACATATGCTCCTGACACTGCTGGCACTAAGCACTGTGTTCAGTTGCCAATCTCTGCTAACACAATCAATCAAAAAGGGCAGATGTTGTGATGTCCAGTATTCAAATCCAACTCTGTCTCTGAAAAATGACAGTACTGCCGTCCACTAGAAATGAATTCCTACAGAAAACAAACAAGTCATTAAAAGCATTTTTGACATGAAATTATGAATGGCTGGCCAAAATGGTGAGTAATATGAGTGCATGGCCATAAAATGTAACTTTTTAAATGCAATTTTATGATTATCATTTTAATGCAGATGTTCAATCTTTTGTTATTTCAAGCAACCATTTTTGTTGCAATCTGCCCCAGAGTCAAGATTCTTATTGACTTCAAAATAAAATACAGTGAAATTAATTTAACAGCCAAAATGTAATTAAAAAATTTACCTTGGAATATCGTTCAGTTCATTTTATTGACTACAGTATATAATTTCTACTAAGGGATGCATTAAAGTTCTACCTTTGTGAACCTATTAATTCATCAGTTATTACCAAGTGTGAACTTCAAATGCATACGCTCTATTTTATTTCCTCTTTATGTCAGATACGATACAAATATATGCATTTCTTAGCAAATGCATGCAAAATTTGTTTTGGTGCACCAAAAAAAGGGCCACGATGGCCCATAGGTAGAGAAGCACTATCCTAAACTACACTCTTAAATATATAGTAATAGGCAGCCATGGTAATTAAAAGTACTGAGCATATGAACGAAATTCACCATTGAATCAGGACACCCTCATGGATTTAAATCCCTCTCACTTATCTGAAATGATCAGCCTTTCCAAGCACTCGCCTATATGACCCACATTTATGTCTAAACCTATCATTTGCATATATTTCAGCTGTGAGAACACTGATTTCTCCACATTGTCTTCCCTAAAGAGAACCTAACTAGAATACACCACATCAGTCTCCTTGTCACTTTTTTACATCCAGATCCCTTTCTGAATTTGCTTCCAGGCGCTATATGTCCCTTCTATGCCAATAAATTATCTTTTAAGAGGCAAAGCTGGAGAAAATAGGTCGTTCCTGGGTACAGAGAGTCCCCAGTACTCTCGCTACTCCTACATGCACCTATTCGCCGAGTGAGGCCTAGGACTAAGGGGCTTCCCTTACCTACACAAACCCTTATTCATGAAGGCCCTAGAGAACGTATTATATAGCCATAGGGTACCGCAAGAAAAAATAAGTTGGAACTCCACTATTAGAAAAAGATTGAAAACCTAAGTTAATAATTTATAGATAGCGGCTAAATATGCTGACCCGAGAGGCACACATTAGAGCTCCATGAAGTCGCTATATCATGTTTTTACTACCCTATTCACCAAATGTAATTCATAATGCCGTAAAGTGAAATAGGCGCCCCTTCAACAATTTGCTTCCCCTACGCCAGTGCCTTATGTATCTGCCTTATGAAATGGTTCGCGAAGAGCTATGTCAACCTTCGGATTGATGGCCCACATATGGGGAAGCAAGGCTTAAGGTTATTTTGCCAAAAAGGATACCTGCCTCGTTGACTGCCTTCAAATAAAGCGCCGACCCTTATCCGAGCCAGAGCAAGAGAGTTCGTTTCGCGGTAGCTACCCTTTAGCTACGAACATTCCTCGTCTGGCTCTGCCACACCAAGGTGCCCAATCCGTTGAGGGAATTCCCTAGAACTAGGACCCTGGTTTTGCTTCCCAGCAGCTGAGATTTGAATTTTTAGCTGCGCTAACCGAACTATTTACAGTTGCCACGTTTGATAAAAAAGCACAAGAAACATTTAGTCTAATATTCCTTCGTTATTGAGGCCAAACTCTGGCAGGAGTTATGAATATTATCGACGAAATTTTCTTTTCCTTCTTTCGCATGTGCCAACACGCCCAGAGAGTGGACGCCTATACTAGCGAAGAATAATTTAATATTTTCACGTCTTCCATCAAATATTTGTCCTACTCATCTTTGAATGTCATTCTCTTCCTTCCTCTCTATCTTTCCACTCTTCTATCATCAGCGACACACATGATCTCCTATCTACTGTCTATCTATCCACTATCCTATCCCACGTTATCAACTACCCACTTTCATTACATTGCTCCCGGGACGGGAGCGCTTCGGGGTGATCAGGTTGCGGATCACTTAAGGAACTTACTTTCAATACTTCTCCATGGATAAGGTATGCTGAGGAAATATAACGCTATGATAATTGATGAAGCAGCACTATTTCCTGTTATACTACCTTGATCAAAAAGTTCCCGGAATAACCACCGTGTGGCGCTCCCATCGTTCCGATTTGAGTTCTGTTTTTTTTGTTAAATTGGTACATCTGTTGTTGATATTCCCTTTAAATCTTAGTGTCATAACTTGACATTTGCAAAAGTTACGTAGCCAAGAGTACATCTATCTCTGTGTGTGTTGGCGATTTTTTACAATTGCAGAAATGGATTTAAATTTGCAACAACGAACTTGTATTAAATTTTGCGTAAAAAACGGATTTAGTGGCGCACGGACGTTGGAAATGTTGGAAAAGTGTTTCGGCAACGATTCTCTAAAAAAAACGGTCGTTTACCAGTGGCACGAGCGGTTCAGAAGTGGTCGTGAGTCAACCGAAGATGATGAACGCAGTGGCAGACCATCGACATCGAAAGTCGGTGAAAAAATTGATAAAGTAAAAGAAATGTTGGTCAATAACCGCAAATTAACCATCAGAGAAATAGCGGAGGACTTGAACATTGCCTATGGATCCGCCCAAGACATTGTGGTTAATGATTTGGGTTTCCGTCGTGTAGCATGCCAAAAGACCTCAATTTCATGCAAAAAAGAGACCGTGTTGACGTCGCAAAAGACATGATTTGCGAGGCTGAATCCGATCCCACATTCATCAAAAGGATCATTACTGGAGACGAGACGTGGGTTTATGAGTACGACACGCAATCCAGACATCAGGCAAGTGAATGGCGTTCACCAAATGAGCCGAGACCAAAAAAACCACGTCGTTTTCAGTCAAAAAAGAAGGCAATGCTGACGGTTTTCATGGATTACAACGGTGTAGTGCATCATGAATTTTTGCCAGAAGGCCAGACAGTAAACAAAGAGTATTATTTGGGCGTTATGAGACGTTTGCGTGAAGCAATTCGCCGAAAGAGACCAGAAATGTGGGCAGAAAACTCGTGGATTTTGCACCATGATAACGCACCGTCGCACAGTGCTATCATTATTCGTAATTTTTTGACGAAAAATGCAACAAATACCATCCAACAGCCACCGAATTCACCTGATTTGGCTCCCTGTGACTTCTTTCTGTTCAATCGAGTTAAAAAACCATTACGGGGAACGCGTTTTAGCAGCCGAGAGGAAGTAATGGAAAAATCGCAGGAAGCACTGATGGACATACCGAAAACCGACCGTAACTTTTGCAAATGTCAAGTTATGACACTAAGATTTAAAGGGAATATCAACAACAGATGTACCAATTTAACAAAAAAAAAACAGAACTCAAATCGGAACGATGGGAGCGCCACACGGTGGTTATTCCGGGAACTTTTTGATCAAGGTAGTATACGTACAATGTACGTACATGGCTTATTCGGAAAGTAAGAAATATGCGCACAGACCGGCAGAGAAAACGGATGGAGCGTTGTAATGGGCGTCATGTCGCATTTCAATTAGTTACGCTTAACAGATGTATCGAATGCTAGCACGCAGCGGGCAGATACATTAGCGTAAACAAAATTTTGTGCATAGAGAAAGGCAGTGGTTATTAAGATAAGAAGGAAAAGTTAGTATTTGAGAAACAGTAAACCATTTGGCACACAATTGCCAAGGTTCTCCAGTGAGGTAGGCTCGCCTCTTTACGAGCCTCGCCTCGTAGCTCGAATCCGTTCCTCCCTCCCCGTGCTATGCAACTCCCATATTTTAGTAAAAGTACATACAATGGCAAATCGGTGTTTTGTTTATAGAATGCCCTTTTGCCTTTCACTCGCCTTCATTTTATTACTGTAGAGAAAAATTGAAAAAATACTCTTTTTTTACCTTTAGCCAGGAGTAATCTAATGGTGAGAACAACTTGCAAGGTTTATTTGTATGTGCATGCTTCAGAAAGCAAATGAGAATCTTACAAAAATGTTATTTATGTAAAATGTTTGCAAAATATACTGTGGATAGGGAGATATTGAGAGTGAAAACTACAATTCTTGGAAGAATTAGAAATTATAATAATAAAATCGTACAAAATTTACAACTCGTTAAATTAATTAAAAACTTAAACAAAACATATCACATTGCAAATAGTTATATAGTTTAACTATATATAATAAAGGTAATGACAATCCAGTACTTAGATTACTGCGATTTTTGTGACAACTGTGTAAGTAGTGATGTTGGGCAAAGGCGTCTCAAATCACTAGCAGCGCGTAGCCTCAGATTATTTAGACATCATCTAGTGAGGCAGGAAGGGCTGGATTATGGAGGAATCTAGATGAGACTTAAAATGTAGCCGTTCATTCAGCCATTTTACAATAAATGCACTCTTTTCATAAGGATATCATTACAAATTTGTTTGGCACTCTAATATTACCTGGTGCCGTTGTACATATATTCTGCCTGGAGGGGGTGTAGTAGGCTAGTAGGGAAAGCGTTCGTTTCCTGACTGGAGGGTCCAGGTTTGGTTCCCATTGAATTGGGACGCCCCCCAAATAAGTGTAAGCTAGTACGATTTTTCGGGTACCAGATATTCCCGGGCAACCACATAGGGCACCGAAAAAGCTGTGTAAGTAGTGGTGGTGGAAACTGGCGTCTCAAATCACTCGCAGCATTTAGCCAGAAGCAAGGCGCAGCTGATTTTCTTCTGCGATTGACATCGAATTCACGATTCCATTTGTTTGGATTTATGATTTGACATTCCTGAAGCCGTTGTTAAGATACGGATGTAACATTATTTTATAGCGATTTAAAAAATTAGAGCATAATGGTTTTAATGGCGCAATAAATGCTGCATATTGTCACCACCAAATATCGAACCGCTCCTGATTAGTTTTACTACTTCCTATCCAGACGTGTGACTTTCACACGCCAAATAGAGCTTAGTACACGCTGAACTTCAAGCTCACCTTTCACATCGACCTTCAGGTCGATTATTGTAATAGTTAATCATATCTGTTCGATGTGTAGAATCTACATCATTAATATTTAATTTACATGCAATAGGTCAGGTACACTCACGAATAGCAACTGTGATTAAGTTAATATATTTTATGTGAATATTTCCTTTTATAATTTATCCATAAACATATTACCTAGCTTTCATATTAGCACTCAGGCTTGCAGTAAACCTTTAAAAATGAACAAAAAAAGAAAATCAATTCAGATACTGAAAATTGAGCCTAATTTGCAAAATTACCCTCTAAAAAATTTTATTTGCAAGTAAATAACATAACTTGGTGATATGAGCAGCGTTCTGGGTATTAGGGATTAGGAACTTTCAGATAACAGGAAACCTGAAACTGGATATATCAATGCTCTTTTTCAAAGGTCGTTCATTAATTAAGACGTAATATTCTCAGTAACATGCTATTTATATTGCTTTCATAGACAATAGTAATTTCTCCTAAAAAGCACACGATTCGTTGTGATTTCTCATTTCAATGACTCAGAAATGTATGCTTCCACCAGCAATAAGCAAGCACTTCCCACTGTATTTCCATTAATTATTGTTTCTTGAATCACGCTGTAGATATTTAACTTTTCACAACTGGTTAAGATTCATTGCAATATTCTATAATGATAGGTTTTCAAAGAAACGAAACGTTTATCACAAGTAAAAGTGGTATAAAATTTTATTTTCTGCGAAACTTTTATCCACTAAAGTCACTCGTCATGACACCAAGAAAAATATTTCACAGTATCAAATGTCTCAGATAATTTCCCAAACACCAACGACGACGAAAGCTAAGGGAAATTACGTCTGTAATAAAAAGTGCAGAAAATATTGGCAACAATTGCGTTTGATTTCAGTAAAATGTTTTAATTTTAAACAGATAAATTCGATAACATAAAGAACATTACCGTATTTGAAGTGGCCCTATACTGGTGGGTGGATTTTATGAAGTAGTATCCCTTATTCTATTACTTACAATATTTCACTTTACTCTAGTATTCAATATGAATACCGTATGTGGCATTTCGTTTTGATCAAATCATGACCATTCCCTGTATCTATATGTATAATGTGATTTTGTATGCCTGCAACAAAACCCCTTCACTGGTCAGAAATAGGGATGTTCACGAGTACGACTCTAGGGTTAAGGATAATTTTCATATTGACCATTGCAGAGTAGCAGCACTACAAAAACTCCAGAAGTTTCAGGAAGATTGCTGTTTAATCGACTTCGTGAAGAGTTAAAACGAATACTCCCCAAAGAAAATAAATTTTAAAAAAAGTTGAAAAATTTCTTCTTAAATTATGTTTTTTATAACGTCCAAGAGTACATAGAAAGAGCCAATGTAGGGAATTCTGTTTTTTTTAAATCTTTAATACTCATATTTCATGTACATTATTATTCCTATGAATTTGTATATATGTTAATTCACCTATAAATGTAATTGAATCTTAACGAAGCCCATACAATTATGTATTGTTCTGTTGCGAATAAATCTATCTATCTATCTATCACTTGAAGGGTTCTTGAGTCAAATGCCAGCAAAATTCCAATAGCCCATTCAAGAACACGCGCGTATGCAAGCACACATTTCACTAAGAGCCATCAGTACGTCGGCTAAAGCATGTCCAAGGTACCCAAAAATGGTAACCTCTGTTGAAATCCGGAAGCTACTTTTTTACGAATGACTACATTCTCATAAACGTCGCTTGTGGAAGAAATATCAGTAAAAGGTGCAAATAATACTTATTTCATTTTTATTTGTCTTTTAAAAGGATTACCTAACGGAACGTTAACCTAAATAGCTACATAACATTGTATTGATTTATTAGATGAAGCCTTTAATAGAGATATTTACTAGCATCTGCTGACGATGTCGAGCCAACTAAAAAGTTATTGATACTAGCAAATGAAAATATCATTATCGATTATAGCACTAAAATATTCATGGGAATCATTAACCTATAGATATCAAGATCTCAAATTATATTGGTAGAGTGGTCCACCCATTTTATATAAGGTATTACTCCCCATACTGATACATTTAAATATTCGTTTTCCATCCGAAGTTTGTGATCACAAAAAACAAAGTTAACGACACCCTAGGATTTAAGATAAAGTTGCTATTCCCCTCCCTTTTACAATTGCTTCTTAAAAAATTCACATTCTCTACACACCAACTACTAACGATTGTATCCCAACCTGACTCACTTCTGCGTGGCGTCTCACAGCGGTGATTGATAAATGTAATCAGAGTAGTTATGGTTAAATGATTCATCGAGCCCGCTCTCAATTACGTTGAAATTACCACGCATTCTTAGCGATCTGTGCCTCTTCGACGCAGAAACACCCCATTGATTGTTATTTTTACCTAGAGCGGTCCACTTCTATTCTTCCCTTCCACGCCTTCTCATCGGAATGCCTTTCTACGAGCAGTTTGCCGTTATTACGTGCGCATAGCATCATGGCGGAAATAGGCACCCAGGGTGATGAAATGACGCGAGAACTCGCTGGAGGTAACCTCCTTCCTTAAGCCATTGGCCCCACACGTTACGTCAAGCACACCCAATAGAGAAATTCAAATGGCCTGAAAGCGGGATGGGGGGACGAAGTGCGCGGAGGGGAGATTCTATTCCACGGGAGGGAGAGAACCCGCGGCTGATGGAAGTGACTCAGGCACACGGGGAGCATTTAACCTTCTCTCCGGAGTGGGAAGTGCCTCAGAACTCACCAAAGACGTCATATTCGGATTCGCAACAACAGTACAGTTCGATTGGCACGACTGTGTCAAAAATGCTGCAATATTTGGCTAAAATTTCCGATTAACTCTGATCCTGAGTTTAGAAATGATATGATTATAAGAGTTGGGAAAGTTAATTGGGAAACCACGTGTATGCTCAGCTATGCTGTTTCCATTTAATTGATAATTACTATACAGACTGTCCAATCGTACCAAATAACCGGAATACTTGAGATAAACGAAAGGAACGTAAAAGTTAATTGAACATGTATTATAATCTATGTTCATATGTTAGAAGCAGGCCGCCGGATATGGTTTTCTGTGGACCCTAGGACTACAAACCGAAATTTTTCTAAACGCTGACTTACTCGGAAGAAAAGGAGGCTTTTTAATTAATTGAATTTAAACATTTCACATATAAGTTATTTCAACTCAAATTTAGCTCATTAATAGACTTGAAAAATAATATAACCATCACTACCATCATATTTATTGGTCTTAGCCCGAGGAATTTATTACCGACGACAAGTCATTTCTAAAAATTTGGTGACCACGCTGATGGATGGTGTTGCCAATCTGTAGGAGGCGTGCGGCTGCCGGCTTTTTCTCCGCCAATGCCATATATGCGTTCGCTCATCGTAGCTCATTCTTTGTTCAAATTAATGAAGCGTCTGGAAATGGTATTACTTGCGATATTAAATACTACCTCGTCAATATCAGATTTGAAAGTTCCTTCTATGGACAGTCCTTAAATTTCGATGTTTTCAAACGAAAACTATCCAAAATTAATGCATATTGTGAAGGGCCAAATTATGTATTTCGCCTAGAATCGGAAGGGAGGCAATTACAAAAAAAATCAAACATGAATGCACTTCTAATATAAGCACAGTCAAAACAAGTTTGATTTTAGAGTATGACTGGTTGGGTACTCCCTCTTCGAAAATTATTCCACATTACTCTATCCTTGCACATTTCTTTGGCCTCTTTCATATCCATGCATGTTCTTATGCTCCTGAGACACCTTATATGCCTTTTCGGCCACTTATACCTGTCACTTTCCCCTTTCTATCGAAACCAATAATTTTCATCTCTGAAATATCTATTTCGTCATTTCACTCGCATCCCTTCTTTCTAAACAACGAAAACAACAGCACTGCATACTTCTTCCACACTCTTCCACTTTCACCTTGCATCCACCCATTCTGAACTCTTCCAAAAACCATTGGTACCTCTCCGTGAGTCATTAGTTTTAACAATTAAAAAAACTCCCCACATTCATTGCAATTAGTCGACACACAGATATACCCTGGTATACCCCAGTTTCACTTTCATGTTAGATGGTGGCCAGTATTACAGCCAATTTTGTTGCCATAAACAAGCATTTATTTTTTATTTACCCCACTTAGTATCAAGAATATTTGGTGACCACCAACCATATAATCTTCCTCATACAGGAATATTTAATTAATGTTGAGTCATTAGAATACAAATAGCCACCCTGACCGGAGGGCCTGGGTACGATTCCTAGGTAAGCCTCTCTGGGCACCTGCAACACCACCCACTCACCCTAAGTGAATCCTCTGGAAACCGATTTGGAGTAGTTCAAATTAGTGTAATTTTTTCCGAAATCAAAGAGCTTTAAAGACTTTTAATATCTAGATCCTAATTAAAGAGCTTTAAAATAATGCTATGCCAATTTTAGGAGTATTCATGCGTACAAGTATTAAACTTGATTTTAATATTTATTATTATGATTACCTTTCCTTTGAGACATTAGAAGAACAATGTTATATCGAAACACGCTATATTTCTGCGATTGGCATTATTTCAGATTTCACTAATTGAAGTATTTGCAGTCATTACCCCCTCTGTAGTGATGAAAGATAGGATGAAAAAACAATTATTCTGTTTGGATGGCGTTTATTGCACACACGTTAGGGCTAATTAGAATTAAAATTGTCATTTCTTAGGCGTAAAAAAATATTTTTCACATAAAGAACAAAACAATGAAATACTCCGAATACTTTACATTCAAGGAAGAATGTGATGCTTATATTGCTAATATTTTTCGTTTTGCCTTGGGTTGAGCATTAAATTACTATTACCCCTTCAAATACGTTGGCAACCCGAAAAAAATCAATAAATTAGAAGAAAAAGTCTAATCGGTGAGAAGAGATCTTGATAGGCAGATAAAAGCGAATGCATCATGGATGATAGTATGAGCAATAAGTTTAAGGTAGATGCCTAATTACACCGAAAAAAATTCATTTTAAGGACGTGATAAAATGATTTAACAAAGTAAAGGGAAGCCGCTGAAAATTGAACAGAAAAATATTCGAAAAATAAAGGATGGCATTGGCGTACGTTGAGACGGTATTAAGGAAAGTTGGCTTTGAACGGTGTGGTAAACTAGTGGGTAGAGCACTCGGCTACTAATTGGAGAGTCCCCGTTCGAAGCAGGGTTTAACCTTTAAAAAATGGTCCGTTCCTGAGGTATTTATTGGAACCGGTTCTAATCACAAATCACCTCACCGGTTCGGAGGGTGGAGGTAGTCTTGAGAGGGTGAACGAATGGGAGCAACGTATGATATGGAGCGTATGGAGAAAATATGAGACTACATTTTTTGCGCAGATAATTTCCGAAACACTTCTACCAATATAATTACGTGATCGGGCAGGGCACAGAAATATATATGGAAAGGGTTTTTTGCAATATCTTCGCCGAAACGCTATCTTATGAGTTAGGATTCGTGTGTAGCCAAATGTTTTTTACATTTAATGTATGAACGAAGGAAAAAAAATCTTCCATAAGTTTTTTAATGACGCTCTAATTTATAATAATATAATTCATACTTCTGAGAGTATAACCCTTGCACAGAACAAATGGAAGAGATTGCGGACGTAGTAAAACTCAATGAATATTATTAAAGTAATAAAATTTTGGTAACGAATAAATACTTCATTTTTACTACTTAAAAGTCTAAGCTACTACTCTCAAGTAAAAGAGTGTTTTCGATAGAGCTTCCTCGTTTCCGTACTTTGGGATAATGTTGCACTAAATATTTTCTTATCCGTTTCCGTTCTCTATTCTCACAAACTGACACTGCTTTGGTAGCATGAAATCACCCCGACAGTTCCAGGGAGACAATGACCGTTTACTGAGATACAGGAATAGGGGAACATGACGCGTTTGCACGTCCATTTTTTCCGATAGCCGATGATGACCAAGGCCAACCTGAAAAGCGTCTGCCATTGAAATCTTAGGTGCATGCCCCTACTACGATTTTCCGCTCAGCTTTCTTTGATGTTCAACCGCTCCGACTGGGATTGCTTGCGCCATCAATACTTCGAACGGGAGTGTTCGTTCAAAACTCTACGATCGCGAAGAGCATTTTACCGCATAAAACGGTTCCACTTCGGAACGGCGTGAACGAATTGACCCCACTTCTCTCCCGTGCGAGGTTGAGGCCCTCGGGGCCTCAACCTCGCACGGGAGCCAAGTGCCTTTTCAAATTAGTGGTTCTTGGTGCATACATGTACGCTCCGGTTCAAACCCCTTCCCTTCAAAAACCCCTAGGCCATCTCCTCCTAAACTTCGTGCTTTTTCTCCGATCGGTTCCTTCTGGGAATTAGCAGGTGGCACATAAAAGGGATATGGTGCCCTTACTATGAATTTCACGCGCCAGGGACCTCGCCTAAGCAATCAAACATTCATCAGCCAATCAATCGATCATTAGACTCTGCCTTGATAATTGTGGTGGCTATGTTGACTTCTGGTGAGAACATGGAGAAAGCTTGATAGTAGATGATTAATTGACAGGCGAATGGTAAATTACGAAAAAACTTATGAGGTACTTACTTACAGGTACCTATGAGTAACTAGACTAGGAAATACGACACATAATGAGAAACATAAGAAATGGTAGAATGGTAAAAAAGATTAAAATTATGCATGAGAGCATTATGCGTTAGTTCACGATCACATGCAACACGTACTTTGCCAGACGTTAAACAATATTAATCGTATAATATAAGTAAAGAGAAATCCCCAGGGTTTATATTTACGCCCGAGGAATTCGTTCCTCCGTCTTAAAGTGCAAATTGCATTCTCCGCTCACAAAATAATACTTGTGATTAGTAATTTGCGTCCGTTTTATTCTGCTCTTCAATCCGCTTTCATCGTTAACAATCCCGCAATCCTTTATATTTTCATATTTATCCATTGTTGTAATGCTAAATCATCAATTTTTAGGTCGGTCCCAAAGTTAATTCAAGAATCCTTATTTCAGAAAGAATCTGTTTGCTTATTCCTTACCCTACTCCCACAAATAGGCATCAACCGGTGCCCTTAATATATTTTTCTCCGCTGGACAGTAGGTAGAAATAAAATCATAGCACGTTACCTTAAAACCTTACCTTAAAAAATTCGTTGTTTTCTTCCGTTCCCTTCAGCCAAGGATTCAACCAACGTGCCCGAAACTGTTCTCAAAATCATCCCTGAAAATCACCTCCCACGACTATATATCAATTCCTTTATTTTGTATATTTTCACATCCATACTTTCTCCATTACATTTCGCTAATTTCCCATCCCTTACTGGATTATTTTTCAGTCGTATAATCCGTTTAGTTGAACACTTCGTTAATCGTACCCAATATTAAGTACTGGGGTGAAGAGCAGTTTTCATATTGAATATACTCGTTTAACTAACATGTTACTAACGCGATGCCTTGTGTTTTATGGGCATTGAAAAACATTTGATTTTCAAAAGAACATTGAAAAACATTTGATTTTCCCCCAACGCATGGTATTTGCTTGGAAAGATTTTAGTGTCCGATAGCCATGCTCTCGCTAAATGAATAAAATAATGATTCATGTGCTCCGATGAACTCGATGACCCCAAAGAAAATTCACTCTTGCCCGACGAGTGAGCTACTCTTTCACGCCGCCAATGTTTACAATTGATCAGGGTAAAATTTCATCATTGCATGTTTTTCTTAATGCCCTCCAGCACAAACAAATTGGCTCATTCTTTGCCTCAAAGCCTCCCCTAACGGGTCACGATATTAGACCACTGAAAAGAAATCACCCCACACGTTTCACCACATACCTGCATTCAGAGAACATGGGGATGGATTATTTTTACTAAAATGGCAGATATACTGAGGGCAAATTTTCAATAAAATCCCAAAAAGAGTTGCTCATGAACTGTAAAAACATTTTCATGCTTAATTATACTTTGAATTCATTTCCAAAACACTATGTTTAAAAAGATAGACTCACAATTTTCTAAATACCTGTACTCATTGCAAAGGATACTATATGTCGATGACGGATATCGCTTTGCCTCTATGATGCGCTTATAATATCCGTTTCCGTATGCATGTATTAATAAGGCTTAAGTACTATCATAGTTCAAAAAGATAATAAATAAAACCTCACTTGGTAAACAACACCGTAAGAGAAAAAACATGGGATAAATGGAAAAATACATTGAAAGAAATTAATTCATCAAGTGCTTACCTTTCAATTACCGATGTCACTTTTCACAACAATTTTGGAATAACAGCGTCTTTTGAGACGGTCAGTGAACACTTCGGCCGACACGACCGAGTAAAATCTAAAATGGCGCTAAACAAATTCACAGGGGTGTAGTAGCTACGGTGCCTGGCGCGTAATTTCAGCCCTTCTTCGATTTGGAAGGATCCGGCTGCTAGCTCTCTGTCCGCTTCAATCGAGTGTCCACTCCAGACCTCTCTTCGCGTTAAGAGTTCTCGACTACACAACACGGAGGAGTAACACACACGAAAAATCACCAGCCTAGCACCCCTTGTGGAGTGATCAAGACGTTAAGGATTCTCCCCGCTGTGGAGACCTCTCATCCAGTATCTGCCTGATCATCCGCCGGCGTAGGTCTACTTAAAGACTTGTTGGGAGAGAGAGGGGGCGCGGCAGGAGGGGAGGGTAGGGAGACGTCTCTGTTATCACACCATGTCCAATAGACGCGAACGCATGCGGCTGCGACCACCCTCCCCAACCTTCGCAGCCTCTCCGCACCCCCGGCCATCTTCTGCTCGCCAACATTTCTCTCGCCCTCCACCCCTCCCCCCACCTCAACCCCTCGTGGCGGCAATAGGCGCAAGGGGGTGAGTTCGTCGCCAGTCGAATCCCCTCTTGGTGAGCAGAACAATTCCGTTCCGTTGCCTTCCCCTCTGCCTATTGAAGCTTTTCGGATCGACACCAATGCACTGATATTCTGCGACCTAAGTAAGCTTTTAAAATTAACAATAAATACGCTAAACATTTTACGGCGTCGATCCCTCCTGATTTGTTGGGTCTCCACGTATCCGATGAAAGGTTAGGGAAAACTGTGAATTCCTCAATTATAATCTCATCTCCTCTAACTGGTGACATGCGTTAATGAGGACTCCAGCATCATCGCGGGAGCCAATGCACGTGCCCAACTAGCCGAGTGGCTGGTTTCTTCGCCTGCTTGAACCGATACCTTTAGTGTGTAAATTTTTCTATACTTACGTTATTATCGTGCGCTATTTCTTATAGTACTCCATGACTCCATGTCGGTGTTGTGTTAGCGGACGCATTATCATGCGAGAAAGCGTATTCTTGGAAACAATTGGAGATTAAGCTCCTGCTCACTAAGCCTTCCATAATGAGCGTTAGTCCTCATTACCTGTTTCTCCAATTTCAACTTTGCTCTCAGCACATTCCAATTCCACGTGTATGCGGCGTGAGCAAATTCTTTATTGTATGTCCGGAGAATTCTCTCTTGATCGTTCACTCGTATCACAATAGCGATACCTTCAAATCATAAGAACTTCGGGGAGAATTCTTTAGGCCTTAATTTTTTTTTATTTTCTAGAAAAATCGAGGGAATTTATTTCAAAGAATCAAAAGAAATTGTTAATCTCCTATCCACCGAGAAAGTCGCTAGTTCAAGATCACGATCATGGATCAGAATTCTATGTATTGTCGCAGATATGATGAGCAGTTCTATTCTTCACCTTTATTCCTAGCAGTTCTCTACCTTAAAAAAATCTAACGATCAACTTGCAAAACAGCTCCGTCAAATAAAACTTCTTTGGGACGTCACGTGAAAAGCATAGTGGAAATACCGTCCTTGGTAGTCCTAGAAAGAGGCTTTATTTTGTAACCAAATATCACTCTTCCTATCGACTTTCGAAAATAATCGAGGGCGTCAGGGTCATGGATATTCCTTCAATTATTGAAATAAATTCCCAAACATACCGGGGAATATACAAGGGCCTACTGCAAAGTCCCTAGTTCATCTAACCAATTAATAACGTCATTGCGGAAAGAAATGGCGGAAGGAAAGTATTTCCGTTGGAAGAAATTCTCATATTTTCCTTGAGCATCCAAAGAAAGAGCTACCCGGAGTATATCTGAAATATAAGGAAAATGGATAAAATTTATTAGAGGCGATGGCATTTTAACAATGATAAATTAACCCCTGGGCTAAAATAATTGACCTGATTTTCAACAAATGCAGGAACCTGATGCATGCTACCTCTTAATCCTGCCCTTTTTTCGCGGGTCAAAATTATACAATATTTCACACATTTTCTTCTATTCCTAAGATTTAGATAAGTTCCCTTTTGAAAGTCTCTTTGGCCATATTCATCCCACTAAAACCCCTCAGGGATCACATGCCCACTGACGTTCACGCTCATCCTGGCTTATGAAAGTTTTGCTTCCATGCAATAATCTTGGGAGGATAACGCACACACTGCCGTTTTCACTGCTTATTAAAACACTTTTTTTAAGAATGAAAGTGGAGAAGTACACAAAATATTCCTCGCAAATGTTTTCTGGAATGTTATAAAAAAGTATCGGGCTGGTGTGGATGGTTTTAATAGGGCTTCACACCCCGAAAACCCGGGTTTTAATCCCGGCCAAGACAGAATTTTCATAGTTTTCTCGAATCCTATTTGAGGTGCTTCGTGGAGAGTATTTCAAGTGGAGTACGCCGTCCGTCGTATGGGACGTTGAAACTGTGTCACCTCTTGGCGTCTTTCGTTGAGAGCAGGCTACTGCAGACGCCGTGTCCACCCTTCCCACATTCACTGAATATCCCACCTATCTAATAATCTTTCCACCAATCCCTAGTGGCACAAATTAACCCCAGATGTCGGTCGCCCCCTACTATAACCAACACTAATTGTTCAGCTGTAAAATGAAACCAGCAACAAATGGGCTCATGTGAATTTAATATTAAGGACTTCCTTTCATGAGTCATGGCATCATCTTTTCATTTTGTTTATTTCGCCAAGCAGATGTCGAATGGAGTGTAAAGACCTTACTAAAACGACAATTCCCTGCCTCGATAATCTATCGGAGCTGGGCCCCAGGTCATGCCCCGACGCTGCCCCGTGCTCCTAATCATCAGCCATGGTTCTTGAGATAGGAAGTGATTACACCAATGGCGTGTCCCTTTCGACCACCAGCCCCATTTCAAGGGCGTGGCCAGTAAAACATGGGGCGGGGAAGGAACAGATTGTCAGCCGGAAGGTGGCTGGGAAGGAGAGACCCATGACGGCACGGCTGAGAGAGGCAAAAGAAGAAAGAGCATAGCTGTACCAACAATATTACGAGGATATGTTCGCATCATGATACAAGCGAAAACTCTGACTCATAAGTGCTTTCGGAAACTATCTGATGTTTTCACAATCACCCTATTATAATTCTAAATATTCCTAGCACTATTTAGAGGGCGATTTTGATTTTTTTTCCATGAACAACAATAACGCATGCATGCCAGCAAAGATATTATTATTATTACTGGTACTATTTTTTAATTATATAATAGTTAACTTAAAACTTAACTAACGAATGAGGGACATTTAGACACCCATAATATAAAATAGGCATACAAAAAACCGTGAGTTGTGGCCTAACCCTGAATCATTGTAGGAAAGGCCGATCGGTGAGAGCAATGCGATGCCGGTACTACGCGGGCAGGTAGCGCATTTTAGTAAGGTGAACAAAATCAGTACAATGAACCTGGGCTAAACAGATTGGCTGCCCGTCAAGAGATCCCTTAACATCCGGGGCAGCATCAAAATTAAAACGCTTCGCCGTGATTCTCTCAGAAGATACGCGTGATTGATTTTTTTGTTTTGCCCATAGAATATCGGTACACATAAAATAAACAGTTGGCCAGTTCTGGTCATTCTAAGTTTCGATTCGACATTTCCTGGCCATCTCCCAAAATAAAGTGTAGGTTTTCCTCATCTCCTAGTCTCCGACGCACAAATCGTTTCATTGTAGTAGCTACAGGCAGGGGTAATTCTCATTGAGAGAATCATCTTATGCCAGTCCAAGTATTTGGCAGCAACCTTATTAAATATTCTCCCGAAAGACCTTGCGCAATCGACTCGCATGGATCATACAGGGTCCGTGCAATTAGTATCGTTGCTGGTTCGCTGTAGCCTCCCTCGACGGAGCGGTGGATGGGCGTCTGACCGGCCGTCTCGGCAAAGGAGTCCCCCACCACTCAGGCGCAATTTATTTCCGGGCATGCGTTGAGACAGGAGGTGGATTTTTGTGACGTGTGATTGTTTGTGGTGTCGTCGCGCCAGCGCGGAGGACACCGTCGAACAACGTAACGCTGTGAAGTTTTGCGTTAAACTCGGGAAATCCGCGTCGGACCCCCTTGAACTCATTAAACAGGCTTATGGGGATGATGCCTTAAGCAAGAGTTATTAAGTGGCACAAAATGTTTAAAGAAGGCCCGGAGCTCGTCGAAGACGAACACCGCGTCGGACGCCCGACGACCGCTCGAACCGATGCTCAGGTGGCCAAAGTGAAAAACGTTTTGGACTCTGACAGGCGTTTAACCATCGCCCTTATCAGTGAGGAGACCGAATTTTCAGTCGGAACCGTGCACACCATTGTGACAGAGGTTCTTTCGACGAGGAAAATGTGCGCGAAACTGGTGCCGAAAGTCTTGAGCGAGGAACAAAAGCTGTCGCGGGTGGAAATTTCAAAAGAAATTTTGGACTGCGTCCAGGAAGACGAAGATTTTCTCGACAACGTTATAACCTCAAAAGATAGCTCAAACGGAGCTTAAAGAATATCGTTTCGACTCCATCCAGGCGGTTAAAGTATTAAGTAATTGTAATGATAACTGCAATGAATTTGGACTTTTGGAACCATTCCCGATACTTATTGTATGGACCCTGTATATTCTAATATTGCCTGACAAAACCGACTTTGTCGCAGGTTGAGATTTTAAAATGCTTTTACAATAGAAGAGAATACATATATTAAGGGGAGGTATTGTAATTCCAATATACAATTTGACTCTCTGCCGCGCGAACCAAGCACTTTCAACGTCCCATTTGGCACTGTATGTCCCCGCCACTCTTCTAGAACCACGCTGCCACCATCCATTTGTTATATTTGCGTATCTTTACGTAGAACTTTCCTCTTACCAAAATGTTTCTTCATGAGATTACGGGATAAACTTGCCATATCATTCACGTTTGAGAGTTTGTCTTTATGGTAATCGATATCATAATGATTTCTCGAGAGTCTCTAGGCCATTAGCCTTTTCTGTATACTTGCTACAAATTTTCATCGGCACTCTGCATCAACATCTATCGCCTTCATTATTTCCGATTCAATCACATCATGGCCGTCAGTCTTCCCACTTTACGATTCCTTCCTCTCTGGCGTCTTCCATTATATTATGTAACAGTAAATATCCCTTACTATACGCCTCCAGCAGTACCCCGTCCTTATTCCTTCGCTCCGTCGGAAAATTGCATGGAAAAATCTGTAACTTCAGATAATTTTCTAGTAACTTCTCTCATTCAAATGAATCTACGACAGCTCATGAGTGCTGGTTGAGTGAGGAATGCACTTGAAAATCTAAGTGAAGTAAAATAAAATCACGACCAACTATGTGCATTTATTATTATTTTGACGCTAATGTGTTTCTGCACATTCGTTATCATTCGATTATGTACAGGGCTGTATTCTTCTAAACTTAGTTCTTTTTCACCAATCTGTCCTTTCTTGGAATTTGCTGGTGGTACATAGAAAGCATATGGCTATCTTACCCCGAATTGCACCCGACAGGTCCTTGTCTCAGCAGTCAAACTATCATTAAGCAATCAATCAATCATTTTACAAATGAAATATGTATCCGCGACCGAATGATTTTTGCTTGGAAAAATTTCAGCGGTCGGTAACCATGCCCTCACTTTATGATTAAAATAGTGATTTATTGGCTCCGATGAACTCGGTGACCCTTAGAAAATTCATACTTGTCCGACGCGTGAGCTGCTCTTTTTCGCCGTCTATGTTTTGAATTGATCAGCGTCCAATTACGTCATTGCATTTGAAGAAGAATAGAGAATCGGTTTTCATTGATTAGAGAAGCCTTTTGATAGATTAAAATGGGGATACTATTGCCGAGAACAAGAAAATATAAAGCGGGCTAAGTAAAGAGAATGCTGACTAAAGACTTGTCCAGAACAAAAATGTCTATATGAAAGTAAATGACAGAGGACAACCTAATTATCGGGAAAAAGAGAGCTTGTGGTGTTAGGTTTTGTCTTATTTGGCGAGGCTAAAAAATGTGGGCGATTTCAGTCGGTCTACAGGTATATCCAAAACCTGCTTACAATTACATTTAGAAATTTACATTTTAGACGTGATATTAAATGTTTTGTGACGTCAGTCAGGTGTAGGTTAAAAAAATCTTACGATTACAGTGTCAGTTTTGATGATTTATTGGAAATTAAAGTTCTTCGTGAAACAGAAGATACCGCTAAGGGGACTTCCGTCCTTAGAAATGCATCCCTTTCCCCTCAGTGATTTTGTGTTGTGCAAGTGGTGAAGTAGCTCGCGTTTCTCCTGAATCTATTCCTCGATTCCTCATAAGCGACTGATCCTGTTCTATTCGAGGATAGGAAAGGAGATAATAGAAGAGACCCTTATTAAAAGAGTAGTCACACTGTGATTATGTCTGTTGCCGATTCTAGGAGATCCAAATCTGGAGAAATTTGGTAATAGTGTCTTTTGGTGGAGGATTAGGACTTATATATTTAGTATTACAGGCGGGAAGAGGATGGAAGCCAACAGATTCCCCGTCGAATTTCTTATGCAGCTAACAGTGATCAGAAAGTAGTGGAGATACTTAAAGATGTTGACAGCAAATGCAAAGAGCATGGAATGAGAACTAATAAGAATAAGTGAAATTACAGGGTAACAGGGAAAAGAGGTGAGCACTATTTGAAATGGGAGAATTTTGAGCTAGTAGAAAGATTTATATGTTTTAGTAGTGCCATCACTATAGAAAAGCGCTTCTCAATACGGACGATGAAGAGGATAACAATGGAAAGCGAAATTAATGAAAAGGTTATTGTGTGTATGATTTCACAGAAATCAAAGAAAAGGGTCTTCAAAGAATATAGCAACGTACGGCGCTGACGAACAAAATTCACGACGGAGAAATATCGTTGCGAGAGTTGTGAATGGAGGGAAGGGGTGAGATGTGGTTGCAGACCTTGGAAGTTATGTGAAAAAGTGTGGATGAAATGAAATCTCTTGGTGATAAAAGAAGAAAGAAAATAAATTGGATGGGACACTGGATGAGAAGAATATACTTGTTGAAATAGGCAAGTGAGGGAATTATAATTGGGGGATGCCAGATGATAGATGCTATTAAGGTTGGAAGAGATTACCTACGTATAACACCGCCAAGGGATTTAACCCCTTAACACTAGCGTGATCATGGTGAACATTCTAGGATAAATTGCGTTATTTTTCTTACCTCGAGAGCGTATTTTGTAATTGTAATCTCGAAAATTCCTGTTTTTGTACACGAAATATTTATCCGATGCACGAGAAAGTTTTCATTACATGGCCTTTTCAACGAGGTGTACAGCACTAAATTGCCTAGCAAGAACGTTAGACATTACTTTGTCCTTTTGGAAAATTGTTCTTCATTAATACCTCGTCTTTGTATTCTGAAATAAATATGCTCCATGCTAGATGAATAAGTATTCATTATTTCATAATGTTATTGTTTTTTGTTTATAAGAAGAAACGTCTTTGCGTGATCACACTAGGTAGGTGTGTTAGCAATTAAATTCCATGGAGCATGATTAGCTCCAAATCCTATTTACAGCCACAGTAATGTGTTCTCTTTCGAGGGAGACCATAATGATATAACAGTTTATAATTGTAATATATAATTTTTTAGTTATCTTCCTTTCTCCCTATATGACTATCAGTTTGACCTTTCTCAATTCAATCATGGGCACGATAT
The DNA here is from genome assembly GCF_022747635.1 of Hetaerina americana. NCBI lineage: Eukaryota > Metazoa > Arthropoda > Insecta > Odonata > Calopterygidae > Hetaerina > Hetaerina americana. Next base: position 952,469 of record NW_027286126.1, read on the forward strand.
ACCTTGCAAGGTATTACGGGTAAACTTTGTTTCACATGGTTTTCATCCATTGCAAAGAATATGAATATCAGACGTGAGCAGTTATTAGATGCCTACCGTGACAAAATTCAGTGCTCCACAAAGCTGAAATTATTGGTGGTGGTCTTGTTTTCCTCAAGCTTTGAAGTTGGAAGTTTCGAAATTTAATTACCATGAATAATTCTTTACATGGTTTTTATGTTTTCCCGCTCAAGAATTCTTTTGGTTATCGTGTACGTTTTATATATTACAACTGTTACTTTACGCAAGAAATATAATTCTTTATACAAATCTAAGTTCTTGCGTTACGCAGAAAATTCACAGCCTAACTTAGGTATCAAAATATGGATAATATTACTTTTGAATAAAACCAGAATGTTCTTTCTATCAACCTGTTTTCCATTTCTCTTAGGTTTTGACGTGCTTATGGTAGAGCATTTTGGACATCACCCGTGAAAACAGTTGTTTTGTGTTGTATTTTGTTGCATAGTACAGGTATAGTCATCAATCACTGATACATATTCACTGAACCTTGATGAATACTAGAGTAATAAAATAAATATAAAATATAAAGAAAATGTAGGGAAATGCGTAAGTCCTCGACTTCAAAGTGCTGGGCAAAAGCCCAACTGAGAAAAAAAATATATACCACACAGAATATATTATAGTTACTTAACCACTGGAGTTTCACTTCACTGATACTCATAAAAAATATTCAGGATATTATTGGACTACTGGAGCAATAACATATGACAGATATCCTAAATATAAGCCAGCAAAATGAATCCGTTTAAGACCACAGAGAATTGGAGAATTAACCGCCAAAGGTTGAATTCTTTCGATCTAATAGGTTGACAAATCCACAAAAGGCGAATAACATGGCTCATAGTCGTTATAAACATGTGGCATAGTGTTCAGTACATAGTCACTGCATCGTGATTTTGCGAGTAAGAAAATAAAAGGATGCATATTCCTCGTCCATTGGTGAAAGCAGAATTGATACATTATAATTCGCTGTTCTTTCTCTCCCTGCAGGGAGAGAAAGAACAACGAGAATCTGTGACAGACAAGTATAAGGATAGTGATAAGAGAGAAAAAATGAGTGTTGTCTACTAACATCATAAAAACTTTTACGCACATCGTATCGTATAAAGCTATGAAATAACTATTGATAATGCGTATAGCATAAAGTATATTTATTACATGAAATATAAATACGAGGTGATGATGAAGGAAAAAATCGCAAAAAAAGACTTAGGTAATGTCTAACACTCTCACTAAGCAATTCAGTAATGCACACTTGTTGAAAAGGCCATGAAATAAAGACGTCCAAGCATATCGATTAAACACTTTGTATGAAAAAAAGAAAACGGACGGGATTTTTATTTTAAAAAGTGCAAAATACGAAGTAAGAAAAAAAACACAATTTATATCCTAGAATGTTCACCATGTTCATTTGCGATCACGCTAGCGTTAATGGGTTAACTCTCCCGGTGATGTTATAGGTAATCTCATTTAACCTTAATAACATCCTCACCTAATATCTCCAATTTATAATTCTCTCAAATTCCGATTTCTGCAGCCATTCTCTTCTCGTCCAGTCTCAGCCAATTCATTTTCTTTCTTCTTTTATTGCCACGCAATTTCCTTTTTTCCCCACTCGTTCTCGGCTTTAATTTACTACGAGATTTAAATGGTAATTTACGTTTTGAGCATTTTCCCAGTGGTGCTTCGGTGAGTTTTTGCGTGCAAGTAATATTTTATGTCGACAAGCACGCAAAACCCATTAATATGAGCGTCACAAAATTTATAATTTATTTTAATTAAAATTAGAAGAGGTTTCTAGACTTAGGAGGAAGAAGGTCTTCAATACGTTAACGTTTGACTAGTTACTTTCGGTCAAAATTAATGATTTTGAACCAAAGAAATTTAATCATTGTAGACACTAAATTTATCGATGAATATCGTAGATAATATTATTTTTTCCTTAAAAATCTAAAAATATTGTCTAGGAAATAAGTTTCTACCTCTGAATTTTGATCAAACTTTTAGTTCAAATTGCGTCATGATTCTATAGGAAACTGATTTAGGAAATAGCATTCTCAACGAATTTCTAGTCAACAAATTTGTAGTTCTGCTTGGGCTGCTTCATCCAAGGCGGTACCTGAGTATTCTCAATTCAGTCTCATGGTGTATAGACCGAAGAAATCACTTTTTACTCCTCGCAAATATATTATAACACCAGTTTGTGTTCCTTGCAAATAACAAAACGCCACTTTATCCAATTGAATTGCTGCATTGCATTGCATGCATTATCCTATTGATTTTTGCACGGTGTAAATATTTCAAATTTCAATAAAATATGCATGGGTTTGCTAGAAAGACCCATTACCAAAATTATCACTTCGGTAGATCAAATAGTATTGCCACCCCGTCGAGGTACTATCTTAAATATTTGCGCTGAAACTCTACTAAATATTCACTAATTTCTCCGTATTATGCTTACATTTTACATAAAGTATTATGAAATAATATTTATGGTAATTATATTCATTTAGTAAGTATATTGGGCTAATGTGGTTTTAACAAAGCAAATGAATAATATACAAGATCAAACGTACGAAAGAAAAAATCTGTGAATCACTGTTTGAAAGTTTATAAAAAATTTTATGAGTGTTTATGTGTATATATTCATGCACACACGCGCGCGCGCACACACACACACACACAGATACACACACACACGTGTGTGTGTGTGCGCGCGCGCTAGTGTGTATATATATACAATTATGTGTGCATAGCAATCAAATAGCCAGCACCATAAAAGCAAAAGTCAAAACTTAAAGCGAACTAGTATACTTATGGTCGTTGACGTTCGTGACTGCTTTATTATTTACGAGACTATTATTATTTACGACAGAATACAATGAAAGATAAATATAAATCAATAAAACCATCTAGCAAGTTCTGAAGTTGTCCATCGTCGAAGAATTCTCCATGAGTTACCATTTCCCTTTTCAATTCTCATCTCATTCCACTACCAGACTAAGCCCACTTCTCGATCATTGGATATTGGCATTACGTTTACTTAATATACATTGATTATTTCAATAGAATATTTCTCTCCATGCGGAGTTTTCGAACTCATAGATATTTAATAACGACTTCTGAGTCGCGGCCCTTCTAGCCCTTCGAACGGTACGGCTCACTTATCGAACCGATCTTCTGTTTGTTGTGTGCAGTTAGTTCATTGTGGATATAAAATATTTTACCCAAAAAGAAGAGATGAGAGAAGCCAAGATATTGATGAAGTTAAAATTATTCACTAATAGTTGAGATTGGGACGCTTTTGAAACTTTCGCGCGGCATAGGGTGTGGGATGGCCTTACGTGTTCGAGTTAGCCACTCCTTCAAAGCCATCGCCTTTCAATTTATCCTGGCATTTCAACAGGTGGTGCAATCCAGGCGTCTGCAACATTACTACATGGAAGACAATGCTGCTTGCGAGTGAGACTTGGGCTACTCGATATGACGAAATCTTTGAAATTTGCCTATATTCAATGTATATGGACTTCGTCGTTTTTGGATTTCTGAATGCACCGATATTGCGAATTCCGATCGATATCATTAATGCTCTGAAGATTATACGATTAGGCCAGTTTTGCCGATGCATAATTATTGGAAAGCTGTGTTTTTTTACGCTTTGAAACCCCTGAAATTCTGAGAAATTTTAATACTGCGTACGGTAATCACCACAAAGAAAATACGCATGCATCAATTTTACTTTAATTAACTCTATACACACTGCCATATATACAAATACATGAACGTTTTCTTTTATGGATCGAGGTTCGAGAAAATATCGCACAATGTTTAGGAAACCCTGGATGTCACTTTCCCTGCATATTCTCTCTTCAAATATAAATGCGGGCTTCTTTAACTCATAATAATCTCGATATAACCTCAATTCTAATTCATTAAATCGATTTTGATTCTACCATGCGATTCATTCATCTAACATTAGTTTGAACGCAGTCGATGAGTCAAAGGTTATCGGGAACGTTGCACAACATTACTTCCGCTCAGATCTGACTTATTTTGCTCATCCCCCGCACGAAATACTCTCGACTGACTTTCATTTCATTTCTTTCAATTTTAGTTATGCAACTCAATCATTCAAAATGGGTTCACCTGCCAAGCACCTCACACTGGTGTGACGTCCAATAATCCTCCGTTTTCACTAGCAACACAAAATGAGAAATTAACTCAATCATGCGCCGATGAAGATGGTGAAGGTTTAAATTTTAATTTCGATTTCATAAGCTGGACGGATATTGGGCTAACAGTTCCCTGCGATTTGAGTAGGAAACACGTTTGACTGCCTACTAACTTGCTCCAAAGGATTCTGTGTCATAATTATCCTCAGATATGTCAGTGGCAACATTATTTCTGTGCGAATGTCTTATAATGGTGCAGATGAGTCATTTGCCGAGGCGTTCGGACAACTTGTACAAGCCCCTGGCAGTGTTAAAAACACGTCTACAAAAGAATCAATCTTAAGACACCAGCCATTAAAGCAGAATATGAGTCCATATGTACATTTGAGTACACATTTTCTCATAAACATGAACACCCACACAAGCATGCATATACAAATAATGCAATAATGTGTGATTTTTACTGAATCATTACATTTGTTTTTAAAATGAAAACTATCAGGGCGATTGGGTTCGGCTTTATTAGGATTGTGTATTATGCGAGGGAAGAAAGAGTACTTGACCCGGTGTCTTTGACTCTTATTTTGTCCCGGTGGTCATATTAACCAATAAATCTTGGGGCCATAATAATTCCCAGATTGTCAAAATTAGAATCGGATTTGCAGCGCCTTTCTAAAAGTCTAAGCACGTCTCCGCGTATCAAGGGACTCCCAGCGTAATCCTTCCAACTTGTCCATTACGCCTATTCTCTTCTCGGAGTAATTTTTCACAAATCAAGCACACTTTCTCTAAAGATTTTCCAATTCCTTAATTCTTAATTTCAATTCTTAATTCTTCTTCCATGGATCTCAAATAATTGGCACATGTTCCGCATGTGGTCTAACTGAAGCAAAGATTAATACTAGTTATTTAAGTAGAGATGGTGGCTGAGTGAGTTTTTGGAACACATGTACTTACGGCAGTCGATTTACACGTGATTATGTTGTTCACATTGTTGTCTTGTTGGTATTACACATGAATGCGAAACTTTTTTTTTAATTATGCATTTCCAGAGAAATATGGCTGGCGAACGTTCATGCAGCCACCTAAGGTTTGCTGAACGTTTTAGTTGGAGTTAAACGTTTGATGTTATTTTCCAGTTTTATAATTCTGGGAAAGAAATTAATGAAAAGAGAATTATTCAAAAAGAAAAACCGATTCCTCCTACATATATTAGAAATTCAGTCAGAAAATTCACTGCGCTACTTAAACAATTGGTGTCATTGAATAATTCTTACCTGCGGGTCCACTTAAAAACAAACCGCATCTAATGTTAGCCTATGCTTGCTATTTTCGTCGGAGAGGATTATAGGTCAAGGGTGGTGAGGAAAATTTATATGTCTCCAATACTGAAAAGATTCTTTGAGGTGTTGACAGTGCATAACAAAAAACCATGGATAATATGATTTGAAAAGAATTTTATTTGAGAAAGTAAGTCTACCGTAGAAAAGCATAATGAACTGGAGAAAAATGACCGATACATTGAAAGAATATTGATAGTATAAGGTGATTTCATTTGGAATTGGAAATACCACTCCGGGAGCATTGAAAACTATAAAACCCTGAAAAATTTAAAAATGTGGAGCTTCTGTAGTTAACCGATGAAAAACTAATACATCATTCAAGAAAACTGTCAGTTTTCATGAGTTTAATAAATATTCAGGTTAACGCTCAAGTAGCCTGCATTCTTGCTTGAATCCGGTTAAGGAGGGGCCCACAGACGTTAGCATCGGTCACTTTTGCGTACTGGCAAAATGCATTTACTCAGGTGGATTGAACATGTTGTTCTATACACACATAAATAGCAAATTTCTTCAAAATATAAAAGCAACGATGCAGAGGGTGACAGAGAGATTGCCAATAATGCGAGAATGTTTGTGTTTATTTTTCCAACCTATTTTCACCCATCACAAAAACGCCAGAATTTTCGTTTGTGACGTTGCATGGAAAGTATCTGATACCGATTTTTATTGCAGTAAAGCTCTTAAGATTTTAAGCTGCCTCGTAGAAGGCAAAAATAAATTTGAATAGACTTGGGGGAAAATGCAATTATTTGAAAATGCTCCTTAAGAGATAAGAATTTAAAGGGAATAAAACGACTATTCAGTTGTCAGTATGGAAAACTAATTGATTTTAACTCTACTTTTTCATATAGATTTTTTGAAAATAAAAAGATTAACTTTTTGCCATTTTTGAAAATCATGTATTTTCAAGATTTTCTAAGGAATTTCATTATACTAGCGCTGTCAAGTCACGAGGAAAATCAGGCCAAACATTTGGTAGGATTATATAGTATTAATGATTGAAATAGTGGTTTACGTAAATACATTCAATGAAATAATATCATGCAAAAAAATGACACGTAAGGAAAAAAAGGATTGGAGTTGCATATCGAGAAATTAAAAAGCTTGCTGAATTGATTCTGACTATTCCAGCCCTATACTTTGTTAACAAAGACAAAAAATTCGAAATAAAAAGGGGTTCCATTTCCCAGCGAAACTATCAATTACCAACAGGAAGAACATTACTTGACATTTGACTGAAGAAACGTTTTTAGTGGGCCTCTTTTAGTATCATTTACCCGATTTCCGTATTCGCAGATTTCCTGAATAATATTCTAACAGATTTCATGCATATTTATAATATTTATTTGCAGTGGTTTACTGGTTACGATGGATTTTTATCGGACCTAGGGTCGAAGCACTACCACTCCTCTAAGCGCCGAATGAAACAACATTACCTCAACCCGTTAGCCCTCATATTGAAATAAACCATTTTTCAACCCAACATAATTTCTACCTCCCTTCATCCTATCCATCATTCAATTTATTGCCCTTACTAACTCGCTAACCCAACTTTCTCTCCTCCATCAAGGATGCTTTACCGTTTCACTCAATGTCTCATTTAGATACGACATATATTCGCGCAAACAAAGGTGCCTTAATATACATTGCGAGAATGAAGAACGACTGCTTTCCTCGGTTCGTTAGAGTGTGCAATTCCTATGATAAATGGGTGCAGCGAACGGTTGCTTTTTTAGAAGAAAGGGGTATTATGCGCAGAGTCTCTTGCGCAATACTCTTTTTACATTGTACTTCATATTGATTGAGATTGTATTACAAATAATTCATTTGGCCCAGCAGATAAGATAGCATAACATAGGAGAAATCAGTATTTATATAAATATTTGCATTGTTGTTTAAATATCTGCGTTATTATTCATAGGGACAACATAAAAAAATTCTCATTTATATATTCCTCTGATTTCCTATTTGAGGAGCGACGGGTAAAGTATTAGTCGAAGAAGAAGTTCCGAAGATATGGAAAGAATTTTAGAGAAACTGTGCGATAAAGATAATACGAGAGAGCGGTGAGAACAGTGAGTTTTTATATAGATACGGGAATATGGTGTCGATATGGATAGTTCAGGGCCAGGAATACTTTACTGTGGATTACTCAAGAGTTTAGGAAAATGGAAAAGAAGAGGTTTTATGAGCTCATTTATATCATTTATGAAGGGGTAATTTTGTTGTCAGACTTTGCTGAATCAGTATTGATACTCATTCAAAAAAAGAAACGCAGCAGCATTGAGGACTAGAGGATTAAATTTGATTGCACACGCGGCAAAGGTATGACTTATCATCATCAACAAAAAGTGCGGAGAAGAGAGAAAATGAGCTCTTAGGAGAAAATGAGTTTGGATTTAGAAAAAGAATGAGGACGCGTGATGCCCTTGCACTAGTGCGTGATGCCCTTGTAACATGAAGAGCATAGCCTGGATGTATTTTATTCTAAGTGGATTTTGAGAAGGAGATCGACTGAGTACACTGGATACAATTAATCAACATTTTGCAGAAGATAGAACCAGGCTGCACAGGAGAGATAGACGACTTATCCGGAACATGTAAATGCCTCAGACTGCAAATGTAAGATTAGCGTAAAGAGAGCCAAGATGGGCAGTGGTAGGCATGGGAGCAGGACAGTGATGTCCATTATCATCTGTTATTATCAATGTACGATGCTGTCCAGAAAGTAACTTACGTTTCGGCCTAGCGTGGCGGTTGGTAGGCCTGGAGCCTTGATGCCTAAACGCCCCTACACTCAGTACGCTTCTTGCTATGGTAATGTGCAGACTGCGATTCTTCCACTTTACTCAATGCGAACTGTTAAAATGTGCGCTGCAATAGAAAATCCTGCAAGATGTTAAGTGCGATCTGTGATTAGGCTTTTACTGGCAAAAAACCAATTGAAATTCATGCGCAATTTTGTGAAAGGTACGGAGACAGAACCATAAGTAAAGGCGAAGTGAGGCAGTGGTACATTCAGTTCAAAAACGGCCGAACCAATTTTCACGATGAGGACCGCAATGGTCGGCCTAGCCTTGGGACACATGAACTGACTGTGATATCAACGAAAAAATTCGTGAAATTGGCCGATTTACGCGATTGCCAATGCTTTACAGCAATGAGGTCGTAGCTTGCAACACAGCGCTTTGACAGTGACGCAGAATTTCATGCTGGTGGAAACAAGTGGTTAAAGAATGTGCCTGTCAAATATTTGTAATAAAAATTTTTCTTGTCACTAGGTTTATATTTTATTTCAAAATATACGTTACTTTCTGGATAGCCCTCATATATTCAGAGGAAATGGCAAAGTAGGCATGGGAAGGGTTGGAGGATGAAGTGAAGTATTTGAGGAATTCTCCAAATCAATTAGATTTATGGATGATCAGACTGCAGCTAGTCAATCACCCAAAGTTTTACAACCATAATTTAACACGTTGCAAAAGCAGTATAAAATGCATGGAATGAGAATTAATCATTAGAAATAAAATTAAATGAGCTTCTCAAGAAATGGACTTAGATACCCGTTAAAATTGGGAAACAAGCTAGAACAGGTAACAAAATGGGTGGGCAAGGTGGGGGTGGCATTCGAAGATGAAATGCGTTACGTAAGGAAGCGTTTAAGAAGGCGGATTTGATGTCTCCCACGAAAAGTACAGAGGTTGAAACAAGTCGGGTTAAAGCATCAATGAGAAGCTTAGCTCTGTATGATTCAGAAACTTGGTCATTGAAGGAAGAGGAAAAGGGTATAATGTAGGGTTTTGAGATGCGGGTATGGAGAAGAATGAAGAAAATAAAATGGCGGGAGAGGCAAACTGACAATGAAGTTCTATGTATGGTAGGGGAAGGGAGAAGTTTGTTGGTAGAAACTAAAAGAAGGTAGGTCAAATGGATGCAGGGCGGAAATAGGATACTGAAGACAGTAATAGAGGGGAATACTGGGAATGTGAGGGAGAGGGAGAAAATGAATAGGCATTTTGGACGGAGTTAACGGAGGTATCAAGTAGACAGGGCTGAAAAACAAGTCATTGCGATGGTGAGAATGAGAAATAAGGATACATTATGTCATATTAGTCAGGGATTAGGAGTATATTAGTGTTTTGTGCCAGCGTCTATTAAAGACTTTGTTTTTGATGAACCTTGACACAACCCAAACACCAAAACCCTGACCCAAAATGAAGATATCGCTGAAATCAATAATCACGTCAACAGACCCTTCGAAGGTTCGAGCAGTCTTTCCATGTTCCTCAATATATACTCAGTCTCTCATTCCATTCCCATAAATTTCTCATTGCTGATCTAACTTCAATTTTGATTTCTACTTTCGTCAAAGCTGCCTCAAAAGTGATCCAGGTTTGCCTCAAAACGTTGTAAGGATGTCTCTCACCACCTTACCCCTATACCCTACTAAAGTAAAAGGTCATCGTTTTCCAGGAGAGAACTTAAAACTTATTGCATCATGTCTTCCCTTGGTGTTTTCCTTCTCCGTTCACCCTCTCCCGTTCTTACGCCAATTTCCTTTTACATGATTAGTAGGCGACCGGCTGCTGAACGCTTGTTCATCAATCCCTCCGTGTAAAATGTTCGCAACTCACCCGTTTTCCATAGTGACTATACCGTACCTACTATGGTTGGCTACTCCATCACCGCGTACAAATTAATAATTATTGAGTGCTAGTATTTACATTAAAAAAAGAGGTGTACTATTGAAAGCGGTGTTAGTAAAAGGAAGAAAGTACAGAGGCTCGGAAAAAATTGAGGGTTTACATAGTGTCCAGTTATTTCCTGGAAAAAAATGTTCATGTCAAGATATCCTATATGAGGGATAGTTATAATGGTGCCTGTGGTGAAAAACCACGATAAACGAGGATACAAACGAAGGAGAAATGAAGTATGCTGATGCAGAGCGAGCAAAGTAACAGAATCTTGTCCTTATTTTACCCAAGAATGCATTTGAAATTGAGGGAGACGTCCCTATGAACTCCTCCCTTTGTTCTGATTTTCTATTCACTAAATTAGTCCGTCAATCCTGCTCTGTGGAAAACAATAAAAATTTGGTCTGGGGAATATCGAAGGGTTACAGGTGCTTAAAATTGTAAAAAAAAAGGATTCAGAGTTCATTAATTCCTTAAAATCTTGGTCATAGAACCACAAAACCAGAAATTGAGTATTGAAATGAAGGAAGTATCTTTTAAATTCCACGCGCGATTTATTTAAAACAAGACCTGGGTTTAGACGTTGGACGTCATCATCGTCATAAAGTAGATGTGGAATTACAAGGTTACTTACTTCATTTCAACATGTAGGGTTAATTCCATTAAGTTACGCCTGAGACAACACATTTCAGATATCGATTGCTGACATGGAACTATTTCTCTCGAAAACTGAGCAATGGCGAGACGATAAATCGCGAGGGATTTATTTAATTCCTGTCAAAAGTCAGCAAATGCATCATATATTTATTTACCTGTACGTAAATTATTTCCAAACTCCACAAATGTATACACTTCCTTTGGATAGATGATTAGAAACAGTGTAGGCTCCCCGAACGGGGGAGAGAAATGGAACTAGGGAAATAATTTCTTAAAAAATAATGCTTTTTAGTTTAAATTCTACGAGTTGTCAAATTTTTAGCATCGTGAGGCCTAGCATTTTGTGAAGAAAATGAAAAAAACGTATTACATATAATTAGAAACGGTAAAAGTCTCCAAGCGAATGTGATCCATTTTTGAAAGAACGCTAGAAAAAAATACTTATGTAAATCAATGTAAATAAAAACCTTATCATCTATTTATGACGTTAATTGATTAATTTATTACATTCATGAAGGTTATGAGGAATTCATGAGGGTTCTGAAATAATTGTCAGAGAGTTGTGGATGCTATGGTAAATCTAGAGCCTATACCAGAATTATGCCATGAGGATCTAATGGAATTTAATGTATATATATATATATATGTATATATATATATATATATATATATATATATATATATATATGTATATATACATATATACACATACATATATATCCCTCCCATGGAATACAACCTTGACGTGGTGGAAGGGCTTGTGCGTTCCGATGACCCCTAGAGCTGAGCTGGCGGGAGCAATGATAACTGCTCCTGGTAGGGTCACTCAAGCCAGAAAGGTCGAAGGTTAGACAAAAGGTAGTCCACGCAGCGTATGTTCCTCAGTGAGGCGGCTGCAAAGGAGTCTGACCTCAGTGGGCCGGCCATTGAGTGATGGTGTCACGCTAAAAACATTACTGAGGAAAGCAACGCGAAACCACCTTAATTATCAGTCCCAAGAACAAAATGATGGATAGAAAATATGAGTCCTGGCAACTACGGGACTCGGCCCAATTAGCCGTGTGTTGTGCCCGGCAACGGGAAAGGCAAGGCCTCCGAGGTCGTCATCTCACGTAACTCTTGCGAAGGAAAAACTACAGCAGAAGGGCAGAAGACGCAGAAGAAGATTACCAAATAAGTTATTATAGGAACTTGGAATGTTAAGACAATGTTGAGGACAAAAAAATTGGAGAATATTTAGTGTGAGATGGGAAAAGTAAATATAGATATTTTAGGTTTATGCGAGGTGAGATGGAAGGATAGCAGGGACTACTGGAGTGATAGCTATAGAATTATATACAGCGGCGGGGATGAGAGCCAACAAGGGTTTGTCACACTCTTTAATAAAGAGGTAGGAACAAGCGTAGTAAGCATAGGACAAGCAACGGATAGAATTTTACTAGTAGAGATAAAAGCAGAACCGACGTACTTGGTTATTATTCAGGTATATATGCCACCGAGCAATCATAAGGAGGAAGACGCCGATTGGATATACGATCAGTTGGAGGACATAATCTCGAGTGTTCCAGCAGGGAAACATATGACAGGGATAGGGGATTGCAATGCGACGGTAGGCGAAGGAAGAGATGGTGATGAGGTGGGGGCCTACGGTTTAAGCACGAGGAATGAACGCGGGGAGAAACCATTGGGGTTCTGCAGGAGACAGGGGTTAGCCATCACCAAAACTTGGTTTAGACACCACAAAATGGGTAAGCATGCATGGAAAATGCCAGGTGACTCAGAAAGGTATCAGCTAGATTATACTGTGGTTAGGCAAAGATTCAGAAGCAGTGTGATTAATTCGCACCGCTTCCTGGGAGCGGATGCGGACTCTGACCACAATTTGGTTGTTATGAAGTGTAGCGCCCGTTACAAAAATATAAGGCAGGGGCCGCGGGCTAGGAAATGGAATGTAGAAGCATTAACTGGATTAACAAGGAAGGTGTATCAGGAGGCTGAAGAGAAAATCACGGATGAGGGAAAATAAGCCGCAAAAGCAACTATAGGAACTGTTAATGTGGAAAGGACAAGGAAACCATGGATCACAAATGAGATGAGTAGAAAGACATACGAGAGAAGGAAATGGATAAAGTTAAACGCAGAGTAAGATAGAAGGAAGTACAAAGAGTTCAATAATAATTTGAGACGAGCAACAAACAAAGCAAAGGATGCATACTGGAAGACCCATTGCGAGGATAAGGAAAGTTTGCAGAGGAAGGGTGAAAGTGGGACGCTATACAAGAAGGTCAAAATACTATCGGGAAGTAAGAAGGGAAAATCTGTGTTAATAGTTAGAGATATGCCAGGCAAAATAATAGTTGAAATAGAGAAGAACCCAGAGAGATGGAAGAATATATAGCAGAACTGTATGGTAAAGAACTAAGGCCAACAAAGTTAGACATAGAAGGAGAACATGACGTAGAGGAAGATAGCTTAGATCCAGGCATACTCGACAATGAGATAGAAAGGGCTTTAAGGGAGATGAAATTAAATAAGGCCGTGGGAGTAGAAAACATGCCTGAGGAACTACTAAAAGGTTTGGAAAATGTGGGAGAAAGAGGCTATATGGGCTGATTCGTAGTATCTACGAAGAAGGAATCTGGCCGGAAAACTTTGTGAAATCAGTTTTAGTTCCTATACCGAAAAATGTAAGGGCTACATCATGTGAGGACTACAGAACAATATGTTTGATATCCCACGCAGCTAAACTTGTTCTCAGGATTATCAACAAAAGGATAGAGAGTAGGGTAAATGATTACTTAGGGGATGATCAGTTTGGGTTCAGGAAGAGAAGAGGTACACGTGATGCCATTGCAGTATTGAGATCACTAATCGAGAGGAATATAGAATACAATCAAGACTTTTTGCCTGTTTCGTAGATTTCGAAAAGGTGTTTGATAAAGTGAAACAATCATTTCCTCCACATATACGTTGAACAGCAACGGTGATAACGGGCAACCCTGCCTTACACATCTTCCTAACACTGCCCATCCGGACTCTCCGTTCCCCATTCGCACCTGAGCAGCCTGAGACATGCACTGGTTACGGATTAGCCTCCTGTCCCTCCAATCTATTCCTATTTTCTGCAATACACTCATTAGTTTTTCTCAATTCACTCTTGTTTCAATTTAGCAACGGTTTCTGGCTCAACGTTGTGGAGATTCGTGTTCATTAAATAAAAAAATATTTGTCTACTGTTCTTTGTTTTGGTACTACTAGTTTAAACGCTTAGGCGTCATCGTCAGGTACCTGATGATGACGCCTAAGCGTTAAATCTAATAATACCAAAATAAATAACAGTGGAAAAATACATTGTGTTCTTCATTAAATGAATATCTGCAATGCTTGAGCGACGACACCGTCAAACTTAAGGGCATCAACATAGCCTCAATTAACAAGCTTGGCATCGATAAAGGGAAATTTAGGGGGGTTATGCAATTGGTTAAATGAAGAGCACTAAAAAATTATTTTAAAATTAGGTTAGACGATTTACACGGGAATCAGACCTCCTTCAACATAAAAAAGCGCCCGAAAATCTCCATCGCAAAAACAATGTCATAAATATTATTTTCGACGCTTAAAAGTATTTTTAACAAATCGCAATTCGAAGCGCCTCCCGAAATATTGAATTATTTATCACTATATATATATAGAATTTGAGTTAGTAAACGAGTTCTAATTTTCGGCCTTACTCAATGGCTTATCTTTCAAGAAAGTGAGGAAAAAGCTTTCGATGGATTGCTCCTATTTCTTTCAACCAAAAGCCCCCTTTATTATTGAATTCATAGAGATTTTTAGATACTTGAAAATAGTTCGAGTTACTATATTGTCGTTGTTAAATGTTTCTTAGAATTTGGTGTAGGTAAGATCAGCAATACACCAAGAGAGCTCATTACTAATAAACAAAGAATGCCAACGGCTTTGGCTTCTATTTAGCGCTTGACCATGACCAGTTATATTAAAACCATGGTAAATAACCCAATGGCTGATTTGATTGGATATGCATCTACTACTTGACTCAATGGCATACGAATTTCACATTTCAGAGTAGGTACAGACAGATCGTATCCCTAAGCCACCTTCAGTTTCCCAAGAAGATCTGGTACCCAAAAAGTCACCATTTAGGTGAAGCTGAGGGTACTCAATGATGTCGCTCGGAATCCAACTCAGATCCTTTGGTCAGTGGCCCAGTGCTCTACCCACTGAATTACCACACCTCTCATTCAAGCTATATAATCATGAGCGTTATCCACCGTAATTCTGTATTACTTTTTGAACTAAGAACAAATTTTCATCCCTTTTCTTATGTTTCTTTTGTTGTTTAGCATTTTTCAATAGTGTGCGGTGGACTTTAATACCTTGAATCAGCAATTATATCGATATGGAACCAATACTGCCTGGAATTGGGGAAAGAGAGCTGACGCTTTCCCCTCAATCCTCTCTCGCCCAAAAAATAGCTTCTCAACCACTAGACCTCCCTTGGAACTCCCTGGAAAACTAAACAAGTGTTACGGGGAGAGGGAATTTGAAGTGAACATTTTTATTAAAAAACAAATTAAATTATTTTTTCTTCTTTCATGATTTCTTTACCGTGGATCATATATAAAAGCTTTGAAATTCTTTTAAATATACACAGGAAAACCTGGTAACATTTGTGCAACGTCTCCATATAAGTTTTAGGTGCATCGTGGTGCCAGAATTAGTTTATATTGCCGCACTGCCAGATACACCCTTCTAGTTTAAATAGTTTCATTTCGGAGCCACATGTTCCTTTGATGGTCGGGTTGGAAAAAGATACAGGTTAAGTCGGTGTTATTATTCGAATTCATGTACACTCGTTCTATTTTTTGTAGCTACTTACTTTTATAATCAGTCGCGCGGTACATGAGTTGTCATAATCATTCAGTTTACGGTCACTTTAATGTTCCTTTACCACCCTCAGAGGCGACGTACCTCACCCCTACAGTCCATTGCATTCAACCATGGAATAGCAACGCCTACTCCTAACTTGCATTTCAACCTCTTGACCCCTCCAATACGCCAGCTTTGGACAGCAGATGGGGTAAACGCCTAAATGTGGTGGCAATCCCACCAATGCGACCTTACCCGCACAGCTGTATGAAAGGAAAGTCGTGCGAGTAGAGTATTAGGTGATGCGAAGCGTAAACGGGAGGGGCCTCAAAAGGATGGGTCAGAGCCCTCCAGTGACCCTTAGGACGGCACTAGATATGGTGTGAACAGTTAGACAGAGACAGTGTGCCTTTCTTTCTCGGCCATTTACTTCACCGAGTATAGACTCAAACATCGTAATTATTATTGACTGGTTGTGTTTACTGCATTTACTGAATATAATAAGACCAGAACAATTGACTTTAAATGCCCTTTTACCTTTTAACTACAGTAATTTATAAGGGTCTAATCTAATTTCTTTTCTTCTTGTAGCAATAACGTTAAATGGAGAAGTAATATAATTTTTAGAATATTTACATACATTATTATCTTTAAACAAGGGGTATTTACCTACTCGTCCACGATACATCACAATCAATATGTGTTTAAGACATTAAATTATTATTTGCGGAACAATTTTCAGTGGTAATTTCATAGTCCACGGAGAGTTCTGAGATATACTACCTTGATCAAAAAGTTCCCGGAATAACCACCGTGTGGCACTCCCATCGTTCCGATTTGAGTTCTGTTTTTTTTGTTAAATTGGTACATCTGTTGTTGATATTCCCTTTAAATCTTAGTGTCATAACTTGACATTTGCAAAAGTTACGTAGCCAAGAGTACATCTATCTCTGTGTGTGTTGGCGATTTTTTACAATTGCAGAAATGGATTTAAATTTGCAACAACGAACTTGTATTAAATTTTGCGTAAAAAACGGATTTAGTGGCGCACGGACGTTGGAAATGTTGGAAAAGTGTTTCGGCAACGATTCTCTAAAAAAAACGGTCGTTTACCAGTGGCACGAGCGGTTCAGAAGTGGTCGTGAGTCAACCGAAGATGATGAACGCAGTGGCAGACCATCGACATCGAAAGTCGGTGAAAAAATTGATAAAGTAAAAGAAATGTTGGTCAATAACCGCAAATTAACCATCAGAGAAATAGCGGAGGACTTGAACATTGCCTATGGATCCGCCCAAGACATTGTGGTTAATGATTTGGGTTTCCGTCGTGTAGCATGCCAAAAGACCTCAATTTCATGCAAAAAAGAGACCGTGTTGACGTCGCAAAAGACATGATTTGCGAGGCTGAATCCGATCCCACATTCATCAAAAGGATCATTACTGGAGACGAGACGTGGGTTTATGAGTACGACACGCAATCCAGACATCAGGCAAGTGAATGGCGTTCACCAAATGAGCCGAGACCAAAAAAACCACGTCGTTTTGAGTCAAAAAAGAAGGCAATGCTGACGGTTTTCATGGATTACAACGGTGTAGTGCATCATGAATTTTTGCCAGAAGGCCAGACAGTAAACAAAGAGTATTATTTGGGCGTTATGAGACGTTTGCGTGAAGCAATTCGCCGAAAGAGACCAGAAATGTGGGCAGAAAACTCGTGGATTTTGCACCATGATAACGCACCGTCGCACAGTGCTATCATTATTCGTAATTTTTTGACGAAAAATGCAACAAATACCATCCAACAGCCACCGAATTCACCTGATTTGGCTCCCTGTGACTTCTTTCTGTTCAATCGAGTTAAAAAACCATTACGGGGAACGCGTTTTAGCAGCCGAGAGGAAGTAATGGAAAAATCGCAGGAAGCACTGATGGACATACCGAAAACCGAATATAAAAAATGTTTCGAGGATTGGATCAAGCGCTGGCATAAGTGTGTTGCAGTCGATGGGGATTACTTTGAAGGGGACAATATAGATTTAGATGAATAAACTTGTATTTTTAATTTCCTGAATATATTCCGGGAAATTTTTGATCAAGGTAGTATAAGGGCCCTTATAAACATTTGACGAGGATTGAAGTCGGTGGCAGGAAGGAGTTGTTAGTCATTTAAAAAAATATTACGTCGCACCACTGCAACAGTGTTATTTGCTTCGTCGGTTCATCATGACCAATATTTCGCGGCTAAGGCGACACAAAGGGATCAAGCACTTAACTTGACCCTTGAGTGTGAGCACAATAAGGAGAAGAACACGCCTCCCAGTCAAATCACTCGACATAAAATACTTTTTCTTGCATTTACAATATCCCTAGCTCCCTCCCTCACCACATCAGCTGGCGCCCACAAATTACATCGCGCGCCTTTTAGCCCCGCTCCAGCCATGTCATAAACTTTCCAAAATATTATGCTTCAAATATTACTGCGTACTGAGCGGGGTCTTCACCTAAATAAAATGAGGCGCAGTATTGACTTTCGGGGGGGAATCAATCAACTGAACATTCCCTCTTCCGCCTCAAAACGATATTGGAATTGAGTTTACCTTTCCCTGCCCTTCCTCTTGCCTACGCTCATTGTGTCGTAACATGTAGAAATACTTACTTGGTCACATTAGTCTGTTGAAGTTCTATAGTGCACGAAATACCGGTTTGCAATAAACATTTATTGTGGAAAAGAAAAGTGCTTTAACTAAGTCAATTTTATATTTACCTGGTGGACTGTGGTTTTCTTTCTGCAAATGGCTATACCCTATCATAGGGTGGCCAGTTCCAATGACAAGATCTATTGCAGACTTATCTTTCCTCAGATGGAGGAGAGATAATGTGTAATAGATTGGATTCATCAATTTTTAACAGACCACGAGTAAACGGTTGTAATAGATGGAGTATCATCCGACACAGTAAGCGTTACGTCGGCAGTTCTACAAGGAAGAGTTGTGGGTCTACTATTGGTCCCCTTATATATTATTGACATCAGTTCTTAGGTATCTAGTAAATTTTGCTTCTTCGATGATGACGCAGTAATACATAGGGACACATCCAATCATGAAGATAAAGAATCATTATCCAATGACCTATATGCGATCGAAAATGGGTGCGAGATATGGGAGTCAGAATTAAATTTTAAGAATTGTGTTTCGATGAACTTTTGAAGGAAAAGCATTTCTCCCGAAAACAATTACAGCACACAGGAAACCATTATAACAGATGTAGAATCGGTAAAATCTTTGTGTATTACGATGACTACTGACATGCCCTGGGGAAAACACATTCGCGAAACTATCGGAATATCAAATAAAAGGATTCAAAAAAAGAATATTTGGGCAATGTAATGAGAGGTCAAAAGAGCTATGTTATATTACCTTAGCTAGGCCACACCTTGCACATGCTGCAAGCGTATGGGATCCTAACCAGGTAGGCTTAGGTATAGAACTAAATCAAGTGCAACAAAGAGCAGCTAGGCTGGTGAAATGTTGTTACGAACAACGTAGCAGAGTCACAACACTATTGAAACAATTTGGATGTGATCCACCAGTTGCTTGTAGGTTGAAACACAGGTCATATTTTCTGCGATCATTTGAGGTAGGCCACTTACTCGATAATGATAAAGGCATATTACAGGCCCCAACCTATGTTCAACTGTGTACTGTGTTCAAGCGCATCATCGAACTAATATCTGTTTAGAGTGGTAATGATTTTTTATGAATGGCTAGTGAATTTTCTCTATCAACAAACACCCCCGCCACACGCCCTTGTGGCGGCTTGCGGTGGATTATTTAGATGTAGAACCTGAATCAAATAAGAGACAAAAGACTACTGAATAAGTTGATAGAGGAGTTTAATTACGCACTCACATGGGCACCCGACTGGTTAGGAAGAACGAGTATCATGGATGATACATTATCTTTGGAACTGAGAAGCTGGTGAATCAATCGCTCTTGCGTCTCTTGTTAACAGACTGGCCAGCCTGTTGTCGGGAGCTGTGATGTTTAAAGTGGAAAACTAACAAAGTTATCATCGTCTCTTCATTTTTCAAGCCACAAAAAATAAATAGGGATTTAGCACAGCCATATAGAATCTATAGTTCCCCAACAATTTATATCATTGAAATTGTGCTACCATTAGTATCCCATGTTTCAGACAAATTAATGGGAACTTTCAAAGCACTTCCACGACTAAGGTACTTTCGTAAAATGAACAGATTCCTGTAGGGTAGTTACGGGATTCATTTTCAGATGTAATTCTTCGAATGGACCCATAATTGTCATCAGTAGTTATTCCGTAAATGAGTCCAGTATCGGTAAACGGCTTCGGATACAACCTATGCAATTTCTAGCGCCATAAAAGCTTACGGGAAGAGTGAATTTTATATCCTATGCATCAGAAGACGTGATGATAGAAGGAAAAAAGAAAAAGGTTTTCTTTCAGCCAATGCCTTTAGTTTAAATCAATAATTTAGTTTCATGCTATTGAAAATCAGCAAGCCCGTATTACTTATGTTCCCTGCTATAAGTCGAATTCATCATATTTTCTCACACGTGTAGGCATTTTTATATCATGGATACCGTGTGGTATATAATGCAGTATGATATAAAAATAGTGAAACAAGAAGTCTTTGCTGCTATTTTTCAAGTCATTATAATTGTCTCTTGAAATCCGCATATACTAATCATGTCAAAAGGCATTAAAGGAATCAAATTTCAATACGGAAGTACGCCAAATAGTACAAAGGAACTAAAAGTAAACTCAAAATTTAGTCATCTTCGTTGTTTTTTCAAACTTATGCCTGGCTTATTGGCACAAGGGAATCATGTCCAACACCTCGCTGTTAGCTATCCTCAGCCATTAATCTTCGCGTGAGGAAAAGTTGTTTTGTGCTAAATTCCATTTTGTTAAATTGGCTAAATTAAAGTGATATTCAAATTCCATTCTGCAAATAAATTATTAACTGGTAACGTTACGGAACTATATTTCGTCAAATATTAATAACCATTTTCCCTCCATTTGTCAAATAATAATCGCATGCAGAGCATAAAATACAGATCATCATGCGCCGTGAGAAAATCTTTATGTAATTAGTCGTAATTAAGTTGCGGATCGGTAAAATTTAATGTATGCTTCAAATAACTGATTTAGCTATAAAATTATGCAGTGCAACGTTGGTAGAGCACTCTAAAACAACAGACATAATCTTCGTCGCATATCTCGAAACGGTTCGATTATTCCCGAAGTCTTCTCTTTTGAATTACTCCAACTCATTTTTTGAACAGCGTATTGCAAGTGGATAAAAATATTAGTCGCATGAACCCCTTAAATTGATGTACCATTTTAAAGTTTAAATTATGTGTTATATAACGATACATCCAAAAGAGGACTGCAGAGCAATGCATTCGTTGATGCTCTTTCATTGATGCCATAATGCAACGGTCACGGTGCATCCAGAAATGGCATAAGCGACTTAAGCGGAATAGCTACTGATGCCATCTCACGAAGCCGATGGCATCCTTAAGCAATATAGAAACGGGCGCCATCGTTCGGAAGTGACCACCCCGGGCTGTCCTTCATGTGACAACAAGCAGCCGACGTCTAGCGAAACATGGTGTTCGAATCTTAAATCTCACAGTCTGTCGGCGATTTCCTGAATCATGATATGCAAACCTATGTTTTACTGTTGCTCAAGAAATAACTCGCTCGTCATGAATCATAAGGAGAGTTGAAACATTGAAGGTATTCCGAATCGGGGTTTAATGAATATTCTAAGGGATATTATGAGCTAAAATCGTAACCAACCGAATTTCAGTACTAATTTTTTCAATCAACAATTTTGAATAAATGCAATGAAAAATTAAGCCGCCAATAATACATACGTTTCTTCTCTTGGCCAGATCAATAGAGCACAAGCAATACCCTTCGCTGGGAACGCTATAGGCGTATTAAGTAAAGCAAAGTTATTTGGTGAGGAGATCACTGAAATTGTAAAGGGAGTCTCTTCAAGAATATAAGCTACATACACAGTTCATTAAGCGATAATCAGCGATGCGAAGACATACACTGTGTTCAGCTATAAGTACCAGCTACTGCGAAATTTTATCATCGGTACCTTCGTTCTTAATATGTAACGAGGAGGGATGGACTAAATTTGGACAAAGTAAGCTCGCTCAGTTTTGTGGGACGTCATACGTTATCGCACTATAAAATCAATTTTTATCGTCTTATTAATCATCTGAAAGTTGTTTTGATACTTGACGGTAGGCTGATTTCGGCATGTGAACTTATATATCGATATCGTTAAGGCATGAGGGTCAGTTCCTTTCCATGTGCCACCAGTGATTTTCCAGAGAGGTCTGATAAATCACAGTTTTCAACCCGAAGATCGGTTTGATAGGTGAGGGTGGAGGTAACCCAGTACTAAGCCCAACGCCGTTGGAAATTCAGGGCAGGGGGCTAGTTCCTTTTCGTACGCAGTCTGCGGTTTTCCAGGAAGATCTGACACTGAAAGATCACATAGGTTAGGTAAATCTGAGGGTGACCAGAGGCGTGCCCGGGAATCGAACCCGGACCCTCCGGTCAGTAGTTAAACGTTTTGCTTGAACTAGTAGATCCACCGAACTTTTAAACACAAAAAATCTGAAGCCTAATAATTACTACAGGTCATCAATTCTAAGATAAATATGGCGCAGCTATCCACTCAATTGCCCTTTTAACTAATTTAACTGACTATTCTAACCTCTTGACGTCTACATACGTATTTATTTTAATTTGAATCTGTCATTACTTGTTCCGCGTACCTAATATTCTTCGTCTTCCTCTCTTGTTCTTTCTGTTTACGTTTCCCATGGCGATTACCTTGAAATGTGTCCGATAAAGCTATTCCTTCTCCTTTTCAGACTTTCCACTCTTCATAATAAGTTACCTGATCTGCCCATTTGACCTTCATCGCTCTCCTGGCTTAATCACTTCCCTTTTGGCAAACTCCCAGATTTGCCCCTCATGGCTGCAGTTTCCATTCTTCAGATGGAAAGACGATAAATACGACAGGGGGCAGAGAAAGGGATTTGGATCATTGAGTTTATCCATCGTGGTTGGAATTCACCTCGTGAGGAGTGGGAGAATTGATAGTAAGACTAAGAGGAAGAGTGGAGGGAAATCCGGCCCAGGAATTTCCCCTCTCGGAGGGCGATCATCCTTGGAAACTTAAAGGGGGATAAAATTGACTAAGTGGGAGGGCGCTGCTAGAGAGATAGACAGACGGCTAGATAGATTTAAGGAATTTATTTTTCCCTCGCAGGATTAGTGACAATAACACCAGCATAACGGATTGTTCGTAAATAAAAAGTTTCTTCCCCATTCACAGATACTTTTCCTGCTACAAGGACAGACTGCTACAAGCTAATCCTGGCGTATAGATATCTACTTAAAACTTGAACCAAGGTGGCAAATTATCTAGTTTATCCCAATAGGATAGATATTAAAGGACTCTTTAATAGGAAATCTTAGAGCCATGGGGGGGGGGGATGGCTCCTGACCAAATCCGTTAGAGGGCGAGTGATCGCACTCGCTCGTGGCGTCTTAGCGGAGGATTGAGGACTGTTTGAAAAGAGGAGTTAGCTGCGACGCTCAGCTGAGAACCAAACCGGCGACACCGCAGACATGCAGAAAGAAGGTACCCTTATCCTGACTCCGCCAGGAAGGTAGAAACCCATTCCGTGAGGCAAAGTCCCCTCCCTTTATCCTTAACCAGCCAATTAGAGGAAGGGCACACATTTATTTCGTTAAGTCCAAAACAATATTTGTCCCACACCTACCTCGGACACCAAGGATCGAGCGGTATCAGGGTATTTATTGTTTCAGGAAACTAACTCGTCCGCGATATTACTTTGAGGGCAAAGGTAGTGGCAAAGGAAACTAAATTTATTCAGAGTTGAGAGTTAGTAAAGGTTCTTTTTATGGCATCGAAAAGGTAAATCTCGCTCTCTAGACTATGTGAGGGAGGGAGATTCCCGTCCCTAGAATCCCCCTTCCTCTGTTTTCTTTGAATGTGTACTTATCGACAGACGATTAATCAGATCGCAGCATTTAATAGATGGCAGAGAAGATGAGAAGGGGTGAGAAGGGAAGGGAAGAAGCATATATAGGACTCAAAGTAATCACCAAAGTTATGGAACGCAGACGACGCGTATTAATTACGAGAGCGCTTGCCAAAACAGTCGTTAGTTTTCAGGAAAACTATACCAATAGATTCAGAATTATAATAAGAAATTCCTAGTTTTATGTCATAAATTTTCACAATAGTTTTAAATTATAACAATCTTAATTTTTAAAAATTAAAAAATATTGGGCATTTTTGAACATAAAATAACTAGCATATGCTTTTCACTGATACCGTACTCCTTCTACTTAGATATATACAAACTCGAGCTTGGAGTAAATGTCATAATTTTACTAAGAATACCTTTTGGTATGCACCTTTTGCCATAAATGAGGTAACTAAATAAATACTAGGAATTTGAAGGCAACGAATTCTTCTTTCACCCAATACAGCGAGTTCTGCCATTTTTTAGCTCCCATCGATCGCTCAATCTTTCAATTTCAACGATTCTGTGTATTTTCGGTGGCAACTAGAACCTAATTGCGAATATATTTCTATGCGAATAAATCACCAGGTATCACAGTCTAAAACGAAGTGATTTACTGAAAGACCATCGACTACGCAGGCGAAAAAACATCTATCTTTAGGACGGTGATAGAACCACTCATTGACTTCCCACAGCACCGACCGTCGGTAATTGGTTTCCCATTACTTTTCTTCCTCCCTCTCTCTCTTCACCTATACCTCTGGATTCCTCAGTCCAATTGACTTCAACCCTGCGCTACAGTGGTTTTTCTCCTTCAGAGCGCTGAGGTGGACCACCTGGTGGTCCACTTCACCAATTTGTACCCGCTTTTCACGCCAATGTGTTTCCCTCAGTATGCTCGTGATATTTTCCCTTCCTCCAACAGCTCCTTTATTTACTATTTGTTTATTTCATTTTGACTGAAGGGCTTAATTACCTATGATATTTGTTTTTGACAACGCCATTATGCCATCAAGTGTCTTGTGCACTTTATCGTCCCTAGTGTTTGTACTACTTTTCTGTAATACCCGAGTGATTGAGAGTGGGTGTGTGTGCGTGTGAATTATTCACCCGAAGTCAGTCCCTGGCGTCTGGATTAATTTCTTCGCAAACTTAGGCGGCTCTTTCTTAGCAAACACGTCGGGCATTAAGGTTACCCTTAGCCGTCGGGAATATCTCCTCGTAAACCACTTAGGGCTAACCAGTTTCACTGAGTTTCTACTTATAGGTTTCCGAATTCGGTTCCCGTCGCCATATCCTTGATGACAATTTCCTCTTCAGGGATTCAAAAGATGCCAGAGGTGGAAAAGAGGATCGGATTGGCGCAGTGTTTATTATAAATACCTCACCCTGAAGACTCAGGTTCAAACCCCGGCGGTGCGGGATTTTTCGTGGCTTTCCGGTCCCAGTTAGCACTGCTGTATGTCGTTCTTTCGGGGAACCTTAAAAATTAAGGGCTAATGGCGCCTTTCGTTCATAGGAGCCTAATTAGCCTCGTTCTCATGCATTCCATCTTTGCGGGGCTAGTCTTGACGCATCTATACGCCGCAGAATTTTCCCATTTCTCAATTCATGTGGAGCCGCATTTACGGTGGCGAGTAAAAACTGACGCTCGTGGCCTGACATCAGGGTAAATGTCATATATTCTCCCCAATGAATGATCTATTGGAGATTAAAATTATTTCCACCGAGTCCGGCTCTCATAATTTGAAAGGCTGTAAAGCTAAACCTATCAGATATCTTTTTTATTTTCATTTTGTCGGTCTGAGTGTATAGTATACTATACACGCAGACACATTTTAAGTAAAATATTATTGTTATATGACGGTAGCGGTAATTGGCCTTTTATTTCTATTCCAAATTGTTGGCTTGATATTTGCTGGATATTTAATTGTTTCATGTGAGCTGCCACTTGATGCGTGTCATTTGTTAATCGCCCATTAAAGCATACATTGCACGAATCATCGCCGTTCTATTTCCATCTGGCACTACCGCAAGCATGAAAACGGGTAATAACGGCGATGCACAGACACAAATACACCGCAAAAATGAATGCCAGAAGACGTAGTATAAAACCGACCCCAGCTTTCTCCCTTCCCCATTTACAAAGAACGCTAACCAACCCCAATATGCTACCCAACGCTCAAGGTGAAAATAATCTCGGCAGCCGGTCGCATCCCAGAGGTCAAGTAACAATATCGCGGATGGTGGGCATTAGGAGCCTCAGCACCCACGCCAGTGATGAAGTATCCAATCCTATCCATTCGTGACGTATGCCTTCTACATTACACAAAGATGGATTGAAATTTATCCAATAAGGAGAGCCAAAATTTGTATTATACAGGTTATGTTAATTTAGCAAAATTGCATGCCTAGGTGGTCATCGATGAAAAAATTATCCGAATAGGATAGGCACTGTGGTATGTCGGGGCGACGTAACGCGAGCGAGGACAAGCGCAACCAGCAACGACCGATACATACTTATACACTCTCGGTAGCCGTGGCACAGGTGTGGCTGCAGAAGAGATAACAGGGCAGGTTGGGTGGTTAGGTGTTAAGAGGAGTAGGGGGTGGAGTTCTAGTACTCTTCAGCCAAGAGCCCTTCGACGATGTCACGGAAATAGATCGGTGGCATTGGACCAAGAAATCGTCAAGAACGTTCACTGAACTAAAATGCTTCACCCGTGCTTGGATAGGAAAAATACCGAAGTGCATAAAATTATATTTTTAGAGTGTTTACTTGAAGCGTAGTTTTGTCCGTGGCCTTGCTGATTCCGCCTCGGGGTGCGTGATAGCACAAAATGCATTGAGTGCAACTCCGCCTAGAGGGTGGGCGATGAATGTCATGCGCGCTACCGGACACGCATTGCCTCAGTTTCCTCGAAATATTATGAATATTTCTAATGATCTAAGATCTCTTTAATCTGATGCAGTTAGGCTTTAATGCTTTCCCGACCCAATAGGCGTTTTTGAGCGACAAGAGCAAATTTTTGGATGCTCGCACATGAAATACGTAATTCGAAAATTACGTATGAGCGCCGTTTAGGCAAACGGTTAAAGAATCGCATCGATCAGAAATAATCAAGAGTTAAGTAAGGTTAATTTTCCATTACTATTGATGCTTTTAACATGTGCGATGAAGAATTTACGATAAATTCATGAGAAGAGCCCGAAGAAATGAAAGTTGAGCAAGAGCTACGATCTCGAATGTAAGTCAGTTATACTTGCGTATGATAAAGTTTTAGTCACATCAATGGATTTACGAGTAAAAAATGGGGCGAAGATTAACCATAAGAAAATAAAAAAGACGTGATTCTCAAAAAGTAGAAACGATATGCTGGATTAATCATCAAGTGGCAGGACGTAAATTGGATCAAGTGGAGCACTTCACATACATGTAAGTATCTGAAAGTACCGACTGGAAAGAGGTACACGGTGGTAAGTAAGATCTTTAAGAGAAAAATGGGCCAGCACAATTAACTTTCAAGGAGTTAGGAATTTCTAACAGGGGCACTAATTGAGATGCAAAGAAAATAATAGCAAGACTATATTTGGCATTGTACGAATCCAAAATCACTGAGAGAGTGAGAGAAATGGGGAAATAAATTCGTTAGATTAGAACATTTAAAATGAAGTGTTATGTGCGATAAAGGAAGAGAGAAATGTTTTGGGTAAAAAATTGATTTATGCAGGAAAAGTGGATGGCTAATATTTATTTAAAAACAGAGAAGTTTTTAACACTGTGAAGGTTGAATGCTGGCAAATCAGAGAAGCGGGAAGAACAATAGATTATAATCAAAATATACACACAGATAGAAATCTGCTATTTTAGACGGCATAGAGGCGTAAAAAAACATCTAGAGATGAAGAAGGAAACCATATGAAGTGACCTATCCACTCCATATCCTAGAAGTGTTTGACTAAATCTTTAAATATGGGTTTTTAAATAAAATATAATCGAGTGATTGGGTTCGATTTTGTTGTGATTTTATATCGTCCGAGGAAAGGTGGAACACTTTAACCTGCTACCAACGATGTCTGCCTTATTTTATCCGGGTGCCTTCAATTAACCAATATAATTTGGGACCGTAATGATTCCCTCGAGGTCACAATCGAATTCGGATGGTCCGTATTTTCCAAAAGTCTTTGCCTTGCCTCTTTCTCTCATGGATCCCAAATACTTGCCAAGTGTGGCAGATCTGGTATAACTTCAGCGAAATAACACTCTTTTACCTTTTCATTTAATTTTTCCTCGTAGTAGTGTATTCAATAACTATATCATTTGATCAATAGAGCGTGTGGGTGAACGCTTAGGAGTCACGTAGAGAACGCAACGGGGTGGAGCGTGTGACGTATTCTATTTTTCGTTTAATCGCCTGATGTGGTTGAATGAAGTGCTTATAAATAGTCACGGTTGACCTATGAGCTGCTTTAAAAACCTATGAGTTTTTTTACTTCTACGGACTCGGTAGTCGGTCGGTCGCGAGATATAGCGCAGTAGATTTCAATTGCGACGGGGTAAGGTCCTCGCCTGACAGCCCAGCGGTCACGAGCTCGACTCCCGTATAGGTTTGGTTTCCCCCGTCTAGGACCTGGATGTTTATAGTTGTCTTTGATATTCCATCTTTTATAGTCCGCCAAAAAAGGCTGAAACTAGGCTATTTTCGAATTGATCCTAAAATGAAAAAAATATATTTGACCGATGCTTACGAAATAGCATTGGTGGACCATTTTTTCGCAGCCATTCATAGAAAATGGCTCAAAATGAGCCATTGACACTGAAAAACGTAACGCACAGGCCAATATTTAAAATTTAGGAATCAAAAACGAAGAGTTAGCAACTAATAACGGGTGACTTTCACAATAAAAATTAACTGCAACGAAGACCATCATGGACAAAAATGTTCTTACGTGCTGAACGTCAAGACTATAAAGGTGAACTGATAACATGCAAAGGAGGAGAACACACGAGTGAATACACAAAATATTCAATGCTTTACTAGGACAGTGGCACTTAAGGATGGTATGAATACACTAAATTCAAGATGCAAATCTCTTTGTAATTCCACGTATTTAAGGAAGGATACGTGGAATATCTACATTCAAATATTAACAGGCATCTATGGACTTATCGTTCTCCTCACTCTATCGTAAAGAAATAAAGGTGTGCAGAAACTTCATCAATCTTACGCACACGGCCTCATACTAATGAGAGTGTTTTCTCGATGCATATTCTTTTAGCAGGCTCGGTCATTCCGTGATGAATAGTGAAACGCTCCTGTCCCACTTATAGGGTGTGCAAGAGACAGAGACAAAGAGAATGAGGATCAATATGTATTATATAAATAAGTAAGTACAAATAAATAACCCATGTGGAATTAAAAAATAATGTGTTTCTAGAATCAACGAGCGGTTCTGCAAGAACACATCGTTACACAAAGAAAAGTTAATTTAAAAAAGAGTTCAGTAGAATATGCAGATTGAATCAATCAAGTGCTATTGCAATCAAAAGAAACTTAGAAATAGCAAAAAAACAACTAGCGATGCTCATTACTTTGTCATATCCAGCCAGGCAATATTGTATGCAAATTGAAATAATCTGCGAGAGATGTGATTACAGTAACTTTTAACGAAATCATGCACTAATGAGCATTGAAATGACACAATGTCAAATCGTAAAAATCATTCACCTTCACCGGAATTCAAAACTGGAACCCTCAGTGCTCCGCCGAGTGCTTTAGCTAGTTAAGCTAAAAACGTTATGCGTCCTCTTCCACTTGGAAAGTTTGGGAGCTTTCAAGGAGCAAGATGTGCCGAAATGTACTTACTCGTATATATAAAATGTCATAGATATTCGTAATCGTGCGCGTTGCGCCACAGTTCACGAGGTTAAAGCCAAACTTCAAACACTAGGTATTTTACCTTTGATAAATCCAAAGAAACTGCGGGATATGCCTCTACAGTCACTTTTAACGGAGTTATCCGCTAATGTACATTACAATGCAACAATTTCAAAAATCATTCGGGATTCAGGGTAAGAGGACGCCTCGATGGCATTACTGGCTAAACCACTCGGTCGGATACCGAAATATCAGGGTTCGAATTCTGGTCAAGAGAATGATTTTTCCACTTTGAAATTGTTGCAATATTGTATATAGCAATCTTCAGTGTGTTAAAATTTAAGAATAATTGTTTGAACCGTTCAATACATCGCCTATAAGCATCTTATTAATAAATAAATGAAATGCGAATTTTTTTAAGGCCATAATATTTTTTTATCAATCATCATTCAATATTTGTCAGGGAATTTGATTGGTACTATGACCTAATATACTAGGAGCCTGCCTATAAAGGAGCTCCTTCAAGCCCAAAGATATTTCAGTGTCCCCATTCATGTTTATTTAGGCACTAATTGTAACGAATTTCATAATGGTATTTCCTTGGAAGAAGAACAGGTCAACTGCAGTACTCCCGTCAATCAGATAAGGTGCTAAGCCGTGGATCCCTTGACAACTTTCCATAAGAAAAAACTAATACTGACGCTTAGTTTCTCTTTATCCTTCTTCCACTCCCGAAAATCCTATGAACTGCCAGATACCCTGTTTTATAGTGTAAATAGCTCTAGCTGTCAATCGTCTCCCACAGCGGATAGTTGTAATTAATCCCTTCCCCAAGAAGTTTCCGCACAAAATTGCAAATCGCCAGTGATTGTACAACAACGTTTCGCCTGAGCTATGGGTGAAGAGCATTTCAAGCACTTCCCATCCAGGCGTGTGATATGACCAACAAGAGACCATTCTTTGAATCTTTAATAAACCCAATATCTAATTCATCATATTTATAGTTATTAATGATGTGAAAGGCGGCTGTTGGCCTTTAAGTCAATCAAAAGAGGAATGCTTCTTTTATATAAAACGATATTTAATTGATACGAGAGTTGCTATTTATATTTTGAGCCTTGACAAAACTAAGTGCTTTAGGCGCCATCTAACGTTTTCACTTGAAAGTTTAACCCTTTTGACGCTAACCTTCTTCAGAGTTTTTTGTCGTTTGACCATAACTTGTGTTGTTTACTGTGACTCGAAAATTTGTCTCAGCGAAAATATGGAGTTTAATCGTGAACACTTTCGTGCGATGATTTTTTACGACTTTCGATGTGGATTATCAAGACGAGTGGATCGATCAACTTACATCCAATTTTGGCGATGAGGCCCCATCCTTTGCCACTCAGAAACGCTGGTATCACTTATTCCATCATAGCCGCCGTTTGCTCAGTGACGAAAGTCGTGAAGGTCGTCCAAAATCAGTTGTAGTGCCAGAAAATATTGATTCTGTGCAAGAACTAGTAAAGGGAGGTCGCCATGTGGCTTATCGTGAGATTGAGGCATCCTTGAAGATTAGTATAACGAGCATCAATAAGATATTGCATGAAAACATTTAACTGTGAACAAAATTTGTTCGCGCTGGATCCCGCATAATTTGACAAAGCTCAAAAAGATGCTCGCGTCAATTGGTGCAAAGAAATGCTCAACAAACAATCTCGGAGCATCAAAAGCTATGCATAACATCTACACAGGTGACGAATCTTGGATCTATGCGTATGAGCCCGACACAAAACAGCAATCCACTGTATGGGTCTTCCAAGACGAGCCAAATCCGACAAAAGTGATTCGTGCACGAAGCACATCGAAGCAAATGATCGCCTGTTTCTTCGGAATAACTGGACATGTGGCAACCGTACCGTTAGAGCAACGTAGAACCGTGAATTTTGAATGGTGCACGAGCATTTTTCTACCAGAAGTCCTTGGTGAAATACGGAAAAAGAAGCGGCATCCTTCATCATGACAATGCAAGCTGACACAGATCGGCTGAAAACACTACTTATTTGACTCGATCAAAATTTGACCAAAATTGGTTCGAGCGCATGCAAAAGTGTATGGATTATCATGGAGAATACTTCAAAAAACAAGAGTCATTTTCAACAATAAATTACTGCCTTTTCATTATTAGGCTGAAAATATAAATAGCAACCCTCGTATGACGATGTGAGATAGCAAATGTTGTCTCTGAAAAGGTATTTGTATCATTTTATTGCCCCTGACTGAGATACTATGAAGAAAACTTGTTGAGTGATTGCATGGAAAAATTATTGATATCCTCCAATGCATGGTTTAAGCATAAATCTATCCGTTTGTATGCATGGCAAAGGGATGATTATAGGACTATTTCTAATTTTAGTCTATATAACGAGAGATTTGAGACTATTGGCGAAGGACACGAAGGAAATGAGGGATGAAAAACACCGCTTTCAAACTATCAACACAGCTTCAAAAGTAAATTGTAGAAAAAATGGGGAGCAAGGAGGATCAGAGCACCAAAGAAGATTTGCGTAAGACCTTTGAGGAAGTCGAAAAGATGAACGACAAAAATTACATGTTAGAGGATAACGTGAACACGAATCAGGCGGAATGGGAGACTACATTTATCGCACAAATTTTATCTAATCTTGAAAGAGTATACAAGAAATGATTGATGAATGCACAAAGAGAGTACGAGTAAAAGGTGTGGTCGGAGGAGTGAAAGATGATGCCTGGTGAAATGTAGAAGCGAACGATCCTGTGACCAAAAAATGCGATGCGCAGAGGATGACGGCAGCTAAGGACCAAGCAACCCGAAATGTACTGTATTATGCTAACGAAGAGGAACAAGAATGGATGGAAACATATTTTCGAAGAAATTAACGAAAGATAACGAACAGAGAAAGTAGAAAAAATGCTGAATGAATTTTAAGGAAATGAGTTTCTTTGGAAACGCGCAGACAAAGCGATTCAATGTCAGGCAATAGGAATGAATGCAATCAAGAACAAGAGTTGCGATATTGTCTCGAAAGAAAGAGGCATTAGAGACGGGTGCGCGGAGTATTTTGAGGATACATATGATACAGGCGTCTATATTGACGGTGAGACATTAGGCCGTGAAAGTGATCACGGGTGATTTGTTCAAAGTTGTTATATGAAGCTGCAACGTCAATGAGAATTTTAAAGAATGTATAAGATGCAGACGTAGATTACGTATAGTCGTCAATTTACGAAATGCTGAAGTTTTGGGCAAGTGACATTTTAATTCTTGGGGTGTGATTTTTTTAAACTTAAGCTGAACCAGATAGATTGGAAGAATACAATATTTGTACAGCAGTATAGGAGTAGAAACGGAGTAAAATGTAATCAATGAATTATGGAAGAATTAGCCTTTTGAGCAAACTGAAGAATGCGTTCGAAACATTAGACCAAATAGATGAAGTGTATCCTATGAATCAACTGCTTACTCTTTACCAAGTACTTGAGAAATACATGGATATATAAAATAGAGTTTACTGTTTATGTATTGATTTATAGCAAGCATATTATAGGGTAAAATTGAGAACATTGGAGGAAGATTTTGAGAGAAAAGGCAGTGAATGATGAGTTATTGAATGCTTTGAGAGCGAGGTATGAAAAAAGTACAGTAGGTATAAGCGTCTCAGAAACCTTGACGGACCAGTTTCAATAAAAGCATGGTGCTGAACAAGGATTCGACATCCCACCATGGTTACCCAAGTTATTAATTGAGAGATGGATGAATGATTAAAGCGGGTATAATAATGGATGTGTAAATAAACCCGTCTTTCTTATATAGACGATGCAATACTGCGGTTTGAGTTCCAAACAGCTCTGTAGGAAACCCTGAATAGATTTGATGCGCAACACAGACATCGAAAACGACAATAGTAATAATACGAGTAATGTAAACTGAACTGGAATAATTTGATACATATAAACAATAAAAACAAAATTTAACATCGAAATATTTTGTATATCTTGATAGAATGATCAGGAAAGATACCTGTAGGCATAGGATAGGCAAAGAGATTAACTGGCGCACGAATACCGGCAGTACGGTTATTGCTGTTGCCAGTAGCACGTACAGTAAAAAAAATGTTGTTCAAGGAGAGCAAGGCTGACGGTTTAAAAAGTGTATTCCTACCCAAATTATTCCACCGAAGCCATATCTAGGTGTGGATGGGATAAGCATGGATGTCGATTAATTGCAGTGGGGATAGAGTTAGTAAAGAGCGTTCCCGTTTCCAATACAGTTAATGATTCGGCTGGTAGGGTTAGACTAAGGAAATCACGGAGATGAACACGGTCGAGGAGACTCTTGGAGGAAGAATATTCGAAGTCTCGAGGAAGGGAAGACCATGTATGGATGTGACAGAGGTAAAAGAAGTATGCAAGGATAGGTGAGTATGGAGGAAATTATTGAGAGGAAGTAAATTTCCTTGAATAACTTAAAAAGCTCTTTCTAACTTCCCTTCGCCAAAAGAGAACGACGTGAAAAATAAGTACAGGAGAAGAAATAAAAATTTAACGAAATAGTTTCATGTTCACCATTTTCCTCAGTTATAATACAGAAATAAACAATTGCCCCGGTCTATTGATCATACTAAATGTAACAAGGCCACGAGTCTCTCCGGACATGATTGTCAATTTTTGACGTTTATTTGATTTAATATATTTGTGCTAGGCACGGTTACTCACATTATTACCGTTCATTCATGGCGCAAACTGCTTCATTAAAATTTTGGAAGGGGTGAGAGAAAAAATCGACCCAAAGTCGTTAAGATATAGGGAAAGTTTAGAGAAAATATAACCGCGTTTACTGATTTGAAATGATTTAACGAGAATTCTTATCACTTATAACGTTTTACATCAGTAAAACAGCGTTAATATCTATTGCTATAATATGCAACAATTTCAGAGTGTAAATAACATTCGCCTTGACTGGTATCCCAGTCAAGGCGAATGATGTTTACACTCTGAAATTGTTGCATTGAAATGCACATTAGCGGATGACTCCGTTAAAAGTTACTGTTGCGGCATCTCCCGCAGTTTCTTGGAAATTGCTATAATAGATTCTCATGTGATAACACTTGATGTACAATACTTCAACAATCAGCTTCATTTATTTTAACGTACAATTTATGTGTTCAAAACATAACGACTCGTATTACCTTACGCGTTATAGGAATGGGGCTAATTTTTGGGGTTTTGGAGCTTAATTTATTGATTAACCGATTACTACATAATGACTTATTAAATTCAGAATCTACAATTCTTCACCTTTTTGCGATTTTCTCGCAAGTTGCCTCCCTCAATCCTCGGTGGTCACTATGTGTGCTGTACGCACCCATATATATACTCTTTTCTGCTCATTACACTGATTATGAATCACTCGATTTTATTCGGAATCTCACCTACCTACGCCTGGACTTGATAGATGAGAGAAGGCTTAAATTGGACAGTAATGTGTTTACCTACCACAGGTTTTGGGGGAAAAATCGCATTTCCTAAAAAAGTACAAATTACAGAAAAGAATTCAATATTAGGAATATCTGAACGATACATATCGTATGATACATTGCCGTGCAAAATGTGAAACATCGTCGACCATATTTAGTGTTTAATCTTTGGCGGTAAACCAAATGAAAAAAAACAAGGAAAGCATGTATAGCTGCACTTTCTATAATACGCACGGTGAACTTTCGGTTCCAGCGTCTTTCGAATTTGGCGACGAAACACGGTACGACGAATGACGCAGTATCACGCCCGGTGGAGGCCCCTCAATTAAAAACAACGAAAGCGAAATTTACAAGGCGCAGCGCTGCAGAGCAACTCAGCACAGCATCGTTTCCGGCGGACGCTGAACCTTGCACCGAGGTCTTCCCTCGAAACTTAACCATTACCTTCATATTCAATAGATAAAGCATTACATTACACAGTTTACAAGGTCAAACTTTTTCTATTGCAAATAAAAATTACTCCAGGCCCCATTTTCATTTTCGTCTCGTTTTGTACCGAGGGGCGTATACTCTGGAATTGATGGATACTAATCAAAAATGCCATCAGCCTTCCGTTTGACGAAGCAATAATTCGTAGAAAAAAATGGAAGCGAAAATCGATCCTGTGACGGAGAAGGAAGCGTTAGAAAAGAGATGCGTTGCCGTTCGAAAAGATGCGTTGCAATTTGGGTCAATGGTCTCAGATTACTCATACCTAACCCTGACGTGATCACGGTAATGTTGCTGCTCACTCAATGGTAGGAAAGAAGAGAGCAAGATGTTGCGCACAGCTGAGCAGAGATATTAGTGAAAGTGCTTCATTAAATTAGATGATTTTTGTATACTGCATTTATTTGATTTGGCTAATAATAGAAATTTCATTGCTCAATTGCGATTCAAAATCATCCAAAATTTCCTTTGCCTTTTTACGTAATTAGGTATATGGTATGGAATATTCATTCGTTTACCACCTTTTCCAAGTAGTCGATTATTATTTTTTTAAGTTTCTCTGCCCCTGAAGTAGCGACGTGGGAATCTATCCAGAATCTGAGTTATGGGACCAATCGCCACCTACCAACGAAAATATCCTGCCCTTCATAGTATCGATAAAAAATAATGACGCAGACACCTGTAAAATTAACATGCATATTCCATCAATTTCATTTGCAAAAGTAATTTCTCCTGCTTGGAACAAACAGGGCTTATATTACAGCCGATAACTCCCTCAACCTTTATCTTGTGCTAAGATAGGTACTTTTTACTGGTTGAGCTGTGATAAAATATTATACATCCCTTATTGTAAGATGAATTTGCCTGGAAATTAAGACACGCGAAGAGGGCATATGATGTATAGTTGACTGTTTATAACTCACCCTTAGACAAGCTCTTTCTGTTTTAAAATTTATACGAGAAAATGTTTTTAAATAAATCACATTATTAGCCTCATGAAACCCCTTTGATTAATTTTTGAACATAAATTGTCTACATCGCACTTTAAAATCTAAGTTTATTGTCTAAGTACCTTAATTACCTAGAGTCAACATTTAAATTTAGATTATATTACATATCTACGTCATTAATACTCCCAATAGCTTCTGGGCAACATAGGGTCTTAATAGTTACAAACAGAAAGGGTAAAAGAATTTGATTGCACAAAAATATATCGGCGAGAATTATTCATGAAACGTCAACGTATAAATCTATTTAACAGTTCCCTAATGAGAGTTTCTTATGTCAACCACAAGGTTAATTGAGTTAAAGGTTTAAAACATTATGCCCCGATTACCATATCACTAACCACCCAGTCAAGTTTCCTCGTCCACGAGAAATACTAAGTACTGCTTAGGGCCATGAGTAACCGCACTATTTGGGGATTCGCACAGTTTGACCTCCAACCGCGACAAAATTTCTCGCCGTGGCGGGTGAAGCAGAACGTGGAACGTAAAGGAACCACAGCTAACAACTGTGCTTTCAGATAACGGCAGCGACCATAAGAAAGCTTAAACTTAAGATGGAGTCATGCATCACTTCATTTGACACAGTTACACGAAATACGAAGTTCAACATTACAAAGCATTTTGAAAAGTAGTGCTCATCCTTTATAACACAAGAATTCACATCTATTTTGCTAGCAATTTGCGCTCTGTTTGATGTAAATCGGTATTGAGAATCTTTGGAAAATTTTAAGCCCATGTATTTTCTAATATGGCTCATGATCTATGTACCTATTCGTACTTTTGGGGCGCACGACGGGGATCATAAGAACGAAAACCGTTCCCCCAACCAACGAAATCGCCACTGTGTAGGTGTGACGTGATACTTCGATAAAAATGGAGACTTAATGGTGTGGGAGAGACAAGCGGTTGTTCAAGGGACCCACGGAGGGCTCTTAGTAGTGGTGGACGAAGTTCAGGTACAACAGGTTTTCCCGTAAAGAATACGATATATGGGTTTCGGCTGCTTCAGTTGCGGCGTCAATATTCACAATGAGCCACTGAAAAATCCAAAAAATGGTTCCAATTTGGTACAACAGGTTTTCCCGTTAAGAATACGATGTATGGGTTTCGGCTGCTTTCGTTGCCGTGTTCATATTCACAATGAGTCAATGAAATATCCGAACAATGGCTCCAGTTTTGGAGTAAGAGGCACATGATACCCTGTGTACACCATCGGAACATAAAAAAGAAACGAGCGAAAGATAATTTTAAATGTTGATTGCCGGGGTCCTCCCCGGGAATTTGGAATATTTTTGCAGGTGCAGTAACCAGCTTAACCAGTTTATCCCCTAACTTATGCATCAATCTCTTTTATTATATGGTCAAAATAAACAAACTTATCAGTAACGATGCTTTGTCAGTGTCGTTGCTGACGTTCTGTATCGGCTTAATTTATTCCGAGGAAAAACTACAGGTATAAGAATGAGAATAACTTCATTTGAATAATATCGACATTATAGAAGAAAATATGTTATAACAATATGGTCTACTGCCTAGAAATAGTATTTTTACGTCTCCAAATCCATTAAAAATCAAGGTAACACTAAATCCTAGTTTAAAAACAAATTTCCAGTTCCCAAAATTCACGGTTAGGCCTTCCTTCTTAATTGAATCCTTCCATCTTTTTTGCATTTGAAAAGCAATATTTAATGCCTGAATACAGTTAAGCAATTGAGGAATTTTGCAGTACTTGGACGTGGCAGACAACGGTGTGATGATACACCAAAAATATCTAATTACCCCCGAGAAAGGGGTATCTAATACATGCCTGAAATTTTTGAATTGCCAACGATCGACTTAACAAAACTGAAGTCATTCTATCAGCAATGGGCCGCACATAATTGGTGACAAGTGTCCCATGGGTGGCGTTATCTGTGATGTGAAATTAAATAGTGTATCTGGAGCTATCACTGTAAATAAAAGCACATAGATAGAGATGAAATAGGGGAAATTGTGCGGGAAGAAGAAAACCGCCACCAAGGGCAATATTTGCACTAAATAAATAACTTTAAACAAATAAAAAAGCACGATTATGATTGTTACCTGCATGGTGCGAAACCACAATATTCAGCGGTCACTGTTACCTACTACCCCAATTTAATACTCTTTTCCAGATTACAGTGACGCCAATAACGCTGGAGACTCCGACTGGCGACACGTTCAAAAGCACTGCTTTGCAAGTGGTGCAGGGAATAAACTCAAAATGATTTCATTAGTATACGAGTACGATCCAGATATATTTTAAATATTCTTCGCACATTACTTTTGCTTCCAGTAGTGAATAGTCTACTAATAAAAGACGGAGACAAATCAGAGGGAGAATATTGCTGAAAAAGTCAACGAATGTGATTATTTACCGAGAATAAAAATGCTACCATACTACTACACGTATGTAAAATAATATTAATGTGCTTTTTTCTTGGATGAAAGATATAAATACAAATTTTTCACATGAAGAATGAAGTTTCGAGGGACTTACTTCTAAATATTATTATTAGTGGGATGTTTCCGGTTAAGGTAGGTTTTGGATGGACACAGCCTCTACACATGACATTGAACACTACAGTAAGACCCTCTTCAATTCTATATAATTCTTTCCTCCCTACATTCCATTCAACATGCCTATCCCATTCCTTCCCCTTCCTCGTTTGCCTAACGTTTTTCCTTCTATCTTCTAGTCTTCAACATCCCATCGCCAATTAAAACTTCCTGCATCCATCTTTCCTACCTCCTTTGGATTCTTCCAAACAATCCTCTCTTCTCTCCCGAGCACTTTCTCGTTTGTTTTCCGCTCTGCCCACCTCACCTTTTCCGTTCTTCTCCACATCCACATTTCAAAAGTCTCCAATCATTCCTATCATCTTACTTCAACGGCCATGTTTGTGCGCCATACTATATTATAACATCGTCAAAGTTGTAACGAGTCTTTTCTTAAAATTCTTGCTCAATGATACTGCCATCGGTTCTCTCCTTATTGTGAAAGTATCTTTGTCTAGCACAAGTCTTCTAATGCACCTACTACCTTGACGCTTTTGGTCTAAAACTCTTCCGAGATTGCTATACGGTTCTACTCGCTCTAGCATGAAACCTCAAGTTTAAATGCTTGCATCGAACACCACATGATATTTGATTTAGTTACATTAATTCTCATACCATACATACAGGGTTCGTCCGGAAAATAAGTGTACTGAGCTCAGGAAAAAAAATTTATTACACACTTACATATCTTAAGCTAATATTCCTCAAAATAGGACCCTTGTGAGTCGATACACTTGTTCCAGCGGCGTTCCCATTCCTGGAACGCTCCCGCGAAGGCATCATCGGGAACCTCTCGAAGACTCGTCGTCGACCTCTTCTCTGCCCTCCACG
The DNA here is from genome assembly GCF_022747635.1 of Hetaerina americana. Classification (NCBI taxonomy): domain Eukaryota; kingdom Metazoa; phylum Arthropoda; class Insecta; order Odonata; family Calopterygidae; genus Hetaerina; species Hetaerina americana. Next base: position 992,698 of record NW_027286126.1, read on the forward strand.
AACATCTTGTGCCACCGAAAGATCATGTTTCTGGACATGGCTGACTCCCCGTAAGCCTGGTTAATCATACCGACAGTTTCGGTAGACGATTTCCCAAGCTTTACCGCAAATTTGATGGAATAACGCTGCTCCAAAAACTTCGGCATCGCGTTCCGTGACGTGGGTCGAGCGTGGAGGTTCGCGTTAACAGAGCTCCTTACTACACCACAGCTCAGAGCCGACTGCCTTTTTCAGCGTCGCTTGCCAACATACCCCCCTCCAATCGCAGCCCGTCAGAGCGGTGCTGGGCGCGCCTGGAGCGGCGCGCCCAGCCCAGGAGTCAGTACACTTATTTTCCGGACGAACCCTGTATTATACTGTCTTTCTATTGCGCTTAGGAATACCTGTAGTTTCATGGCTCTAACTAAAGCCGGATCATTCGCAAACTTGACTCATGTTATGAATCGCCCGCCGACTTTCTCCCTATCTCCACTTATGTATCTATAACCATTTCCTGCAGGCATACGCAGAAAAGCACAGATTTGGGACAACCATGCCTTACTCCGCTCCTAACGCTGCCCATTCGGACTCTTCATCCACCACTCACACCTGAGCTGTCTGAGACATGTTAAGGTTTCGAATTTCTATCTTCCAGTCTATTCCAATGTTCTGCGGTATATTCATAAATTTTTCCCAATTCACTCTATAAAACGCCTTTTCAGAATCTACGAAACAGGTAAATACGTCCTGATTGTATTATCTGTTCCTATCTATTAGTGACCTCATTACTGCAATGGCATCACGCGTGCCTCTCCCCTTCCAGCACCCAAACTGATGATTCCCTAAATAATTATTTACTTTCCTGGTCAGTCACTAGATTGATGATCCTAAGTACCACTTCAGCGGCGAGCGCAATAAAACTCACTTTTCTCTTATCCTCACATACGGCTGCCTTTCCCTTTTTTGATATGAGAACTGACACTGATCTAACAAAATCTTCCAGCAAAACTCCTCCCTCAAAAATGCTAAGAATTAGTCCATAAAAATCTTCGTCCCACGTTTTCTTAAATCCTTACGTAGACCAGGGGGGTTATCTTACCGCACGACACTTTTTTATTTCTATTCCCTTGATTCCCTTTCTATCTCGCCATTAAGTATGACCATACCTAAACTATTCCCATATCCGTCAGGTTCATTTTCAATGTCTAAGCTTACTGGCCTTTCTCTTTACCATAGAGTTCCTGCCATCACTCTTGATTCTTCTCTGGTTGACTTAATATTTCTCCTAACTTTCCTTTGATTGTTTGCATGAATTTCCCCTTCTTACTTCTTGACAGCGATTTCACCTTCCTGTATAGCGCATCAATTTTCTTTCCCCTTCCTTTATAAATTTTTCACATCCTCGCGCCTCGTTGTCCACCACGCTTCTTTCTTCCTACGGGTATGTTTCTCTCATTAGTTTATAGTTCAATTCTTTTTACCTCCTCCTGCCTAACTGTGAGTTCACCTTTTTCCATTTCCTTCTCTTGTATGTCTATGTAATCATCAACTATGTAGTCCATATTTTTCTTGGACTTTTCCTATTTCCTGTTCCTAAGTTTTATGCTCGGCTTTCGAGATCTCTTTCCTTGTTATTTTCCTATTTTTCTTTGATTGTTTCCGTCTCCCTGTCCTCAGCCATAAATTTCTCTACAGCCTGCTGGCACTCCTTTTTTACCGTCCCAGTTGATGCATCTACATTCCATTTCCTCGACCGTATTCCCCGTTTTATCAGATGAGCAAATAAAAATCAGGAAAATACTTAGCCCATGGAGTTTCTTTTCTTATGAAGGATGCGAACTGCAGCTCAGCACAGTTCAGCTTTTTGTCAAAATTTTTTAAATTGATATTTTCTTGTTTTGAAATAACTGCCACTAAGGAAGAATTCTGCACATACCTTAAACGGGCAGACGTGGATTTATCCACGGTATGAGAGGGAGGACGTAACGTATGGACTAAAAATAAAGTTGATTTTGTCTTTAAAACTTTACACATTCAGCACAAGATAAGAAACATAAACTGTTCTTTCATATAATGTTCAGGAATACTAATATTTATGGGCTTAGTCCCTTTTTCTTCCTGCGAATCTACCTAGCGCTTCTTTTGCTGGACCAAATATTAGCAGTACAAATCACCGATGGAAATGGAGGAGCGAAGTGGATCGCACTTTCCCTAAAAATTAACCCAGGCATCGGAAATAGGCGCTTATGAACTTTTTGCCTCTGTTAATAATATGGAATCCATACCTTCGAGGATTTTAAAATATAAACCTTGCGTCCTTCTCCTTACCCTACTCGTTCCGATGGTAAATCCTCCTTTCTTGTTTATTTGCGCAATTAATTCAAAGTGTATAATACCCCTCTGCGAGAATTCTTCATAATGAGGAACTGAAATTTAATAAGGCCATGGCCCTCTGACGGCTTTAAACTACCGAAGTATGGATCTTAATTGGTCGAGGCTCTGAAATGCAAACTAAAAAGAAATTTTTACGCGAGCGACTCGTCGCGACAAGGCTTTTCTTGGAAACGAATTCCTTTCCCACAATTTCTCCCCCATCCTAAGTGTCGCTCTTATAAACGTGATTGTTTATTACTTCATAGTAAACCTTTGGCCTGTTACTCTCGAGGACGAAGAATTACCTTTTTCGTCCGACGGTAATCATAGTGCGAATTTTTCCTCTTTTGGTGACCGAGCGAAACAGTGAGCATTTGGAGTAGGTGCAAGACAATAATGCCATTGATTTAGAAAACGAGAGGCCGTCACGGATGTTTGGATTCCCGATCCGTCCCACCGACGCCTGCTGGCACGGGGGCACAAAAAGTCTGATGCATTTTTTTCAAGATCCCCACCGATCAGTCATCTGGAGAAAGTTTCACTCGTGCAAAACGAATCTCCAAACCTCCTCTCACGGCACCGATGGAGATTCTGGCCAGCGGCAATTAACGGACTCAGTTCAGAGCTCGGTCGTTGAGCGGGCGCAGATCTCTTTACACCGAACCTTTGTGTGATATTCTCGGTGAATGCACCCTAGGGAATGTATCTTTTAAGGATTTTGTATTCACTGTAATGTTTATAGATATGTATTCAAATGTGTACGTATCGCTCATGAAAGTACTATCGACTTACTGTTAAACTGTGGATCATTTTATTGTTTATTTAAGTGAAGTAAATTTTGCTGCTTAAGTGTATGAGTTTCGTTGCCCTATAACAGTGCCCGTGGAAAGCATTTATGGATAGCTTTCCCTATGGAGTTTTTTCGATATAGTTAATTTGGCTCAGGAGAGAACCAACGTGGATCTTTTTCTCTAGATCTCTTCGAACATTTTCTCAATCTTTATCAGTATGTGAACAAGTTTAAAGAAAGTTCTAAAATCAATATGTTTACCGCTAGTTTTAATTGCCATAGAAATAATATTGAATTTACAAGGAAACAAAAAAATTGTCGAAGTAACTACTTCGTCATTACGCTTATAAGTTAGACTCATTTAATTCCTCCGTTGACTTCAATTTTGCAAGAAAAAGATTTCAATATCTTTGTTTGGGAGTTATCTGAGGTGACAAAGTAGACTAATCACTTATTGAAATATATGTATGCTTAATCAAAACGCCATAGAATTAACAGCACATTCCGATGGATAATTCCGATGAATATACTTAAGTCTCTCCATAAAAAGGAACCTGAGAAAATAAAATGGATACAGGTCAAAGTCACCAAGTATATCAAAAACGCTGGACCTGTATGCATTTTATGGCGGCATTCAGATTCAAAAAACATTGTATTCTATAAGTTGTGAAAAAAATCCCAAAAGGATATATAATTGACTATGTGTTTTGAGAAAATCAAATAGATTTCCATCAATTTTATCGTTTGACCTTAAAAACCCATTTCTCCCAAATTGATGGGCTAGACCGCCTCCGCTTATAGCTTGGGTGTTATTGATTGTTATGGTTTGTTGCTTGAGTTCGGTGCTTGGTCCTTTCAGGTCAGGTGAGACCAGAATGTTTCAGCGGACGTACCATGCTTCTGATATTTTTAAACAAGCTATAAAAAGTTCCGCATTTCTTCTTTAGAAGAGCAAAACTTCAAATCACGCACCATTTCACTTCCCATGGTCTCGGCTTTCATGCTTCACGAAAATATTAGAGCAGTGGTGTCTAGGTAAGGCTCTACAGTTCCCGGAGAACCCTTCCCTCCGGTCTTTGAAAGACTATTGGAGAATATTAAAGATTGAGTTTTCCTGCAAGGGCGTCGTATGATTTTTAAAGCCAAGTAATGCCATATTAAATAAATATTTTGATATGAAATTATACTTAATATTGGACAAATGAAGAGTTCATATAAAGCAAATATGAAAAGCACATTTCCACAGGGAAGTAGGACTCGCTCGAGTGCTTATCCAGTCCATGATGCAACTCAAAGCAATTATGTGCGAGGTCAGTATCCCAAGGAAGATTGGACACTACTGTCTTAAAATACGGCAGGGAACAGAGCGAAGAAATACTCAATTACTGGGTTGGCAAAGGTAATGACCAACTGGGCTGCTTTCGGGTGTGTTAAATAAATAAAAAAACTGTCATTTTATACAGAATCGGACGAACTGCCAGCGTGAGACTAACCCCAACCGTCACTCGCACCCATTTGGGAGAAAATAGTTTTCCACACTAATTTACTTGAATATTTATTTCTTGTGGGCAGTATCATGACTTTTTTAAGTGCTATACTATATCATATTCTGAATTAACACGCATTATAATTATTCGACGTCGATAGCAGTCTCATGTTGCAATTATGTTTTCAGAAAGAGTTGAGAAGTTGAATTGTTTATTTTCTAAATTCCTCAAAAACGAAAATTGGCAGGTCGGTATACAACGTCCATAATACATATGTTACCGTGAATCGACAAGATTTCCTACAACTGATAATCAGGGTGAGAAGAATAAGATTATAACAGAGAAATTATAACGGATGTATCACACTTCACGTTTTATCTATCGGTCCCACTTGGGCCAACAATTAATCCTCCAACCAGACTTTGTGCGAAAAAGCGGCCGTAACGTCTTCGTTATGCATACGATCTGATATGAATTACTCCTGAAGAATTCTTTAAATTCGTTGAAATATGCGCACAGCTATTGCGCGTTAACATAGCATTATTTCAAATATGCCTATTGAGTTCAGATGTGGTATCACTGAATGGCCTATGTAACCTGCTAATATGTAAAACAATCCTCTAAACATGCGAAAAACTCAAAATTCGCACATTAACAGCTAAAGATCGAGCTGTTACTTGTAACTTTCCCTGTCTACTAAACAATTTTTTTATGCCTCACAAATACATGCACTCAAACAGTACAGGCAAACAACCAAATTTCTTCACAACCAACTCTTGTGTAAAACAAGAATTTAAGTTATGCGAGTAAAAATAGTAATGCCTTAAAGCAATACCCCTCAAAACAATAAGGTAAATTTTAGCGTCCACTGAGACTGACTTTCGCTACCCGACTGAAACGAAGAGGATATATTTTGGTTCGATGCAGCTTTTATATCATCATGACTTATTACTTTCATTAGTCAGTCATCCTCCCTGCATAGATTCTTACCCGACCGAATCCCGGCGCCTCACACTTCTGATCTATTTTATCTCATAGCCCTTCTGTGCACGCGCTGATGTGAGCAAGATTTTATTAGTCAATGTCAAGGCTACGAAAAAAACATGTATTGTATGGGAATGTGTGCCATCTAGCGACCTAAAAATTGCCTGTGAAAATTGGGGGTTATTTTCAACATTCAAAAGCAACTTAGGCGAAAAAAATCACAAAAACGTGGTGAATTCCCCGCTCCCTGGTCCCCATGTCGCCCAGTTATCATATAGTAATAGAATCATTATTTTTATGAAATGCGGAGCAGCATTGCATTTCGAAGTGAACCCTATACTCACTTATCAAACCAACCTCCGGGTCGACGGAAGTGATTTATTGCTAAAGAGCAAACTATTGAACAACTCACGGTATCGTTTTAATGGGATGATACAACACGGCATCCAGCCTTTAATCTTTATAATGACACTCGTAAAAACATTTTCATTTCGTAATTGCTCAGTAACATCGACAAAAGACGGATGGGGAACAGCAAGAGTAAAAATTTGACCTACACCAAGGATATCGTAACAAATTGATTATAGCCATTATTATGGACTTTTGTAAGTCCTCGATGCTAAATACTGGTAAATGGAGTTTAAAAGATCTGAATGCAATAGAAATCATACATTTTATCCATGGATTGCCAGTTTGACCAGTGCCATCATTCTGTTCCTTATTTACAAATATAGGCCCCAGTCAAATCATGGCGCTTTCCGTGTATTGCCTACAGCGTAATGTTCATCCTAATCCATTAGGGATACTACGGCCATACATTTCGAGGTATCCGCTTCATATTAGATCGCAATAAAGTTCGTGGGGCATCGATATAGTCTTACATTGAAAGTATAGCACGACAAGAAATAGGAAAAATTGACCGCTATGCAATGGTCCTTTATTTAAGCTTATAATAAAACTAATTAAACACATCCCCAACGCCATGAGTAACGACTGAAGACGTAGGTACATATTTTAAAACAAGGATATAACATGTCGGGTTGTGAGCTGTACGATTAGGATTTTTTATGTATCCATATCAAATTATTTTGTGTTTTTCTATAGACTATTTTAAGGCACGAAGCTTATCATCGACTTGTGGCATCATCAGGTACACATTTCATTTACATACGCTCTTTAGCACGTGTATATACGCTTAGGACATACTACACAAATTTCTACGTGCAAAAATTGAGGAAGATGTGCAAGGGTTCGCACAGGGTTCTTAAAACTGCGCTGCCACTCCAACCGAAGGCATATAATCAAGTTAATGGAGGCGCCGGAAACGTAGTGAAAGAAACTGAAGAGCAAAAATCTAGAATTTTTTAACCCAAAATTCTAATTCCTGCAACACTTTACAGGATTGATTGCTACTGAATAAGCGCCTCTCTTTTATCTTTTTTAAATCTTTAAACTAAAGTTTTCTCATTAAAAAAAATATTATCACAGCCATAGTTCTATAGACATATTACTAAACCGACGAACCTCTAAAAGTACAAATGTAGTTTTTGTCACATTTTGATCTCCATTTTTGTTTCTTCTTCCCTTGCAAGTTATCAAATTGTTCCGGAAAATGTTCTTTGTGGAGTCACGTGGGTTAATAGAGGTACGAATGATAAAAAAACGTAAAACGAAACCGAAAACCCGTAGGTTCACGGAGCGGAGAATTGATTACATGGTTGCTTCGAACAACTTGAAAATGGAATAACATTCTTCAACTGCAACTTTAAACAGAAAACTTTTCGTCTAAGGTTGGACTGTCCAATTAGGAAGCGTTTGAGCGGGGTTAGCCCCGGGTACGTACTAGCACAGCAAGGCTGCAAAATAAAAGCTGCACTAACGTAAAGTCGATGGGGTATATTCTGACCGGCCCGGACTAACATTACGCACCGTGGCCGTGGAGTCATAATTTGCAGACCCCTGGCTGTGATGATGGACCTTCCCAATGTACACCGAACAAAATAGTTTATTCCTATAGAAAGGAATAGTTCTTTTTTACGCTGACTGTTGTTCAATCATATTAACACAAATTACTTGACATACATAGCAATAAAAGTCCATCACGAAGTAGAAAAATCGCCTACTCTCCCACCTCTACCATGTCTTAAAAAATAACTTCTGAAGTATCTTTAAGACAAAACATTCAGCTTGAATTTGGATTGCGACACACTTTTAGCCCTCGATTTAAACAGTTCTGAAGTTCAGGACGAGTCCCGCTCTGCAGAAGAGCAATGCTGTCTATCGCCTTTTTTTACGGAGAACTGTTACGCATGAAGCGTTTCAGATGAATGACAGCCTGGTTTTATTTCTTTGAGAAAACGGTGACAGCCATCACCTGGAGTGAAAGCACTCTATTTTCTTTCTCACGCCCTATTATCCGGCAGATTGGGAGTATAAAGAGACGGGCAGAACCCGAGTCAGATCACAAGCAACATCGCTCTCAACCAATCCTCACGCAGAGTTGACATTATACAGCCCCAAGATGAAGACGGTAAGTTGCTCTTCAGTCAGCTAAATTTAACAATTACCAAATCATAGACCTCACGAACGTGGGCCTAATATTATCACAATGCAGAGAGTGAAATACTAGGATCGTCACCATTCATTTTTACATCTATATTAGCGTGCAATTTCGTGTGTTGCGGCCCTACGGGCGGCCAATCCTCTCGACAGCAATATACACGCGCTTACTTACACGTGATTGGCTCGGCGACTAAAGTATTTTCTTCTCACGCTGAGGGCTCGGGTTAGAATCCCGAAGGTAATGGATTTCCCATTGCTATTCTAATATCTTATGAGCGCGGAGAGTACATCGAAGCGTAAGTCTCATAGGGTGCCAAACTTGGGACTACTTAGCTCCTTCTATTTAGAGTAGACGTCGGCGCCCAGTTTCTCTCTCTCTTCACTTACTCGCAAAAACGTCTCCTTTATAAAAAACGACGCAAATTGATTTGGCAGTGAGTCGGCTTTCTTAGCTACTACTGCTTGATAATTAACAAGACCAATATGCCCGTGGAAATTATTCGACTTTAACCCTGAATGTATTGCCTATTCTTAAATGACTGTCGTCAATAAACTTGACAATAAGTTGTGAACTTTGTCAGCCACTGTACCTAGAGATTTCACTTTATTTTTTAAAATTATTTAAGCCCAGAAATTATCCATAAAACTAACAACACAGTAGGAAATCAATCATAAGGTTGACTCGAAAGGGGATACTAGAATTCACCTCGCACTATGTAAGCCGTATGGTGTAAATTCAAGGTAGAGGAGCGAGTTCCTTCGCGTTTACCGTATCTGGTTTCCCAGGAAGATATGATCTTTGGAATTACATAGTTTTGCATAAGCTAGGAGTTTACAGTCACGTGTATATAAACCTGGTCCCTCCAGTCCGTAGCTGAACGCTCCACCCACGCCCTAATAAATGCAAATTAGGATGCACAAATTGAAATAAATTAAGGCTATCATGAATGGTAAATATACGACCAAATGAGAGATATTTTAAATCTAAAACTATGGATTTTTTGCGATGGACAAATATTTAACTTATTTCTAAACAATTTCGCACCAAGCTTCAATATAAATTTATCTCGCCAGGTAAATTTTAGCTTACTAAAAAATTACATTATCTCTTCATCAAATTTATTTACATGGCTTACATCGGAAATACGCAAAAAATGTCTTCCTAATCAGCGAAGGAGGCGTATTTAAACCAGCGACAGTGGGTTATGACGTAGCTCTCCCGAGATTCTGGAGCTAGAGGAATTTTAGAAATTCTTACGGTTTATTTCCGCCCCTCATCTTCACGAAAAAGGCAAAGTATATGACTGGCAACCCATGGACTTTCCCTTAGAAGTCGAGGAAGTTGTGATGGAATCTCCCACTAATGACGACCGCAGGCTCATCCAATTTTTTCCGCGGTGAAATTTCGCTCAGCAAATTTAACTTTCTTCGAGGAAAATTGTGTAGGATTGAGAAATCTCAAACGAAAACTATAGGATATGTGTATATATATATATATATATATATATATATATATATATATATATATATATATATATATACATGATAGATATATAGATATATATATATATAGATATATATATATATATATATGTATATATATATATATATATAGATATATATATATATATAGATATGTATATATATATATAGATATGTATATATATATATATATATATATATATATATATATATATATATATATATATATATATATATATATATATATGTGTCTATATGTGTGTGTGTGTGTGTGTGGAATTCTGGTAAGGAAATTTTCCTAGTCTCACAGCAAAAGGATAATTTAAAACCGTTAGATATTATAAGAGTTGTACAGTTTTTTTCAAAAATATACCGAGTAGTGAAAACCATTTCATTGGCTTTATTAATGGTAGGTAGACTATGGCCCGCTGGCCGTACCCAGCTCGCAAAGAATTCAATTCAGCCCGCCGAGTAACAGCGAATTATCAGCAGGGAGAATATGACGAGTGTATCAAAACCTGACAAACACTGTAACGCTACATTGACTCACTTTCCTTTCAGCAATAAAGTTTCTATGGAAGCCTTAGATAGTATTCTTTATAGGCTATTATGGCAGTAAAGGGGTTTGAGTATATGTTGGCTTGAATTTATGCTATATTCTCATCATAAATTGAGTTTCCCAAAAAAGGCTCTAGGGATGTTAGGAGGAATTATCACGAGGCTGGTTATTGGTAGGCAAGCGGGTGTCATACCACAGTTTAAGATTGGGTATTTAAAAAAAAGAACATTTATATTTCACTCGGTGCTGGAAATCAATCGTGCTACTATCCCAAACTAAAGGCCTGGCAAGGTTCTTTGCGACTCCATGAGACTCCTAAAATGAGTCAATCATATTTTCTTCTCTAAATAGAGTTTAATTATTAAATGTAGGTATATTTTACAAAACTTCCAATATGAGTGCAGTTGTGCGGTCCAATGGAAACATAAAATAAATAAAATTGCTAAATAGTGTTGCACTAAAATAATAATGAGACTAAATTGGTGTGGAATTTAGTAGCAAATCATTCAGCATGGCTAACGCTAAAGAGAAAATTCAAGAGTCCCTAAAACTAAAATGGGAACAAGCAAAGACTGGAATTATTCTCTATTTTCCTTTGAACAAGAGTAAGGGAAGTAATGACTCAGTGAGAAAAATTTATCATATAATGGCTGGGAACACAGTGTGAACTTCCCTGTTTTCTTTTCATAGTTTGTTGAATGCAGATGATGATTTCTAAATCTGTGAAATCTGACAAAGAAAACTTAATTGTCTCCCCACAGCCATTAGCTTTTCAGCTGTGTAAAATTTGCACTAAGTTTCAATGAGGGTAATGCAAACACCATTGCAAATGCATGTCTATGAATTCCTCTGCTGATAACTGCAATAACTTCCAATTTCTCTACCTCATTATATTTTTCTTTGTTACTAAATGGGTGTTTATCTTTTAATACATTTCATGCTCAACAAAGCAAATTTATTCTTTGTAGGCACTCACTGCATGATGCTTTCACTGAGTCATTCCAAGAATATAACCATCAGGCCACTCTTTCAATATATATGTAGCCCTGGTGATGGAATTTTAACAGTGATCTGATGCTTCCTTTTCAAAATATTTTTTCAGGCTATGATAGTGTGTTTTGCAATTTTTGCCATTACCATTGAGATGTGCTTGGCTCGGCCTAGATTCCTGGCAATACCAATAGAGGACGTGGAATTCCTGGAAGTGGAACAGGGACAAGCGAGAGCACCCCTGGTACGCATGGCACGAGCTGCTGTGCAACGTCCCCAGCAGTTTGAAGAACGACGAGATGACCAGCAATTCATTGCCTCTGAGGAACAAGGTCGCTTCCAGCGTGGAATCCATGGAGGTGGTGGTGGAGGTGGTGACAGTGGACATCACGACCATGTAGACTTTGGTGCCCACACTGGACATCATGGAGCTTTTGGATGGTATGCCGATTTTCCAGTCCACAAGGAACGTTAAGAGGGGGGAAAATGGTGCACGCCTATCAGTAGAGAGATAGATAACACCATGAATGATAATGGGCTTTGAGCTTACTCCTTCATTATTGTTTTGAGCTTTCATTTTGCTGTTACAATTTAAGATTTTGCTTTTTTCTAATATTTTTGTACCTGATCTGAATAAAATGTTGCTTCTGTTTGAATATGGACTTATTTGTTAACATAATGACATTCAAATTACCTGAATATTGAGATTCAAAACATTATGGATTCTAAAGATTAAATGAAATAGAGGAATATAGCTAATTCCATTGTAGGATAATTATATCAAAGGAGGTGTTGTGGTAGCCTAGTGGACTGGGTTTTTCTAATGACTGAAGGGTCTGAATTTAAATCCAGGTGATGCCTTTGGATAACCTCAGCTTCACCCAGGCTGAATTTTCATGCACTAGATCTTTCTGGGTAACTGTGGGTTGCACTGGAAAAGAGCAATCCTCCCTATCCTGATATGTGGATTTCACATACCATTGAGATTGACCAAAAGGTGAGCTTTACCATTAACCACCAAACCAATTAATTTTGGTGATATAATGGTGCCATGGTAATGGAAAATTAATTTGACTTAACCAGTAAACAGAGTTCCATGCCATAACCTATTGATAGAATTATGATATCTGACCAATAATCTTTCCTGTTTTCTCATTGGAATCACATTTGAACACTAAATTGTAGAGTCCATCATGCATAACCTTGGTCTACAAAGCTCAACGATTCAGGTTTGCTGACTCATTGTTTCAGAGTGTGAAGAATTTCATAGTATAAATGCTACATGGTAGCTTTAAAGAATCTTCACAACTCAGAACAATCAGTATTATGAGCACTAATGCATTTACATGTGCATTTATGTTACAAAAAATCTTTTGTTGGTAGTTATTTAATTTGGTACCAACAAAGGGCTGGTCATTAAAAGAAAGGTAATATTGTACTGATAATTTTAACAGAAGATCTAAATGGTTTTTTAAGTGCATCAATATAAGTAATTCAAGGTATAGCTTTTTACTCATTCTCTAACAGAATACAATTTAAATTTTTAAAATACTGCCACTTTCATTTAAGTTTAATTACAATTTATTGAATAATTCAGGTTGAGGCTTATAATTCTACAGCTTCAATTCACTTTGTCATTACAGTCATCAATGCTAGGAGTAGAATAATATAACTTGATCCAAGCCTTCATTTATTATTTCTTCTTTTCCTTCATGCCTCCCATCATGTGCATCATGAAAGAACCTATGCATCCAATGCTTACCTCTGTAGTTTTTTTGTTTACATTGCATGACACAATTATCTTCAACAGGCAACCAACCACACCCAAGATATGTCCAAAAATAATTGCTTATTCTGTATAGAGATTTTAAAACAATTTTTTCTTTACCCACCCTTAGTGAAACTCCTCCTTTAAGCACTTGATCTACTAATTTGACCCTAAGCATTCATCTCTGAAGCTACATTTCCATGCAGGGAAAGGAACTGGTCCCCCTACCCTGATAAGTGAATTTTACATGCTGTCGGGCTGGGTGAACCATACAATCACCTGCCAAACCAACCTTCGGGTTGATTACTGTGTTTATGATTACCTTTCCATCCCATAAAATCTTTCTTTCTCCCATATTCCATGTAATGTCTATTGTGAGGATAGTACATATTTTTCTTTTACCAGAAAGTCTTCTTTGCTTTAGCTACACTGTTATCAATATTCTTTCAGTGTCCATAAATGATGATTTTGATTCCCAAAAAGCAAAGCCCTTCCTTTTTTCCTTGTTTTTCACTACCCATATTTTTACATGTTGTTCCTGTCCTTCTACTATAGATTACAAACCGAACATGGCACATATTTGCTTTTCTTTCCAATCTAGATACATCATTATCATCTTCTGAAATATAACTAGTGCTTACTCAGATCCTCCCTATCACAGCTATATCACCAGCAAAATTCAATGCATTTGCTGCTGCTTTAATAATACAAATATGAGTAGAATGAGAAAATGTGTAAAATTACCTTTTATATAATTTATTTCTCCTTCAATATCTCTATTAAAAAGAACGGTGGAAGGGTACCCTCTAACCTTACCCTTTGGTTTATTCAATACTCAGTCCAGATTTATTTACAGCCAGGCAACAATAATTCAGGTATTGTATCATTCATTTGCTATTAAAATAACATATATCCCTTTGAGTGGTCAATATTTTGCTTCAGTTGGCAATTTGAATACTTGATGCCAGCTGAAGGAACTCCCTAGCAAATATAGGTGAGGTAAATGGTCCTTTATTGACCAAAGCTCTTGTGTACTTTGGTCACAGTATCAACTACAACTCTGGCCCATGGGTCACCAGGGTTGTAGTTGATCCATACATCATTCGCATTGAAATAGACATGGGGTCGGTAATATCAGCCATTTGGAGCAATATTACTTAAGGAATTTTTTTCATTCGCCACCCAAGGACACCCTTGTCAGGCTATAATCTTACTCTAGCACCAAAATACAGGCAAATGGCCTCCTAGAGGTCATAGTTTCCCACGAGAGGCACAGGGCCATTTTAAATTTTTTTGTGATAAGGAAAGGTGGACTTCCCCTCTTGGGAAGGGATTGATACAGGAAATTAAATTTCCCTTCACCAATCAACAAGATCAAAATGGCACCCAGCAGTAATGTCTCAGGTGTTTGGATATGGTTATAAGGGCTCTGGGATGGCAGGCTGAGGTCATTTAAGGGAAGTGAGGCTAAACTATACCTTAAACCAGAAGCAAAGCTGGTATTTTGCTTGCCTAGAGTATTAGTTTTTGCCTTGAGGGATAAGGTGGACGAGGAATTAGACAGTCTTTGAGAACTGAAGGGTCTTTATCCGGTTGATTTTAGGGATTGGGTGACCTCGATTGTACCTATAGTCAAGTGGGATAGGAACATTTGCATTTGTGGAAATTTTAGCATAATTGTAAATCCCCAGTTAGAGGTTGAAAGATCCACTTCTTAGGGTCCAAGCTTCCAGGGGTGGAAAAATTTTCCTCAATTGATCTATCACAAGCCTTCCAGCAACTGATCCTCTCGAAGGATTCACAAAGGTTGTGCACGATTGACAAACACCAGGGACTTTTCTGTTACACCAGATTACCCTCACAAGTGGCATCTGCTCCTGCTATTTCCCAGAAAACAATAAATTAGGTTTTGCAAGGTCTGGCAGGTGTTGCATATTTTCAAGATGACATTATTGTCACAGGCAAAAATGACGAAGAGCACACTCAGAATTTTGTGGCTGTTTTGGAAAGGTTAAACAGCTTAGGCTTTAATGTGAATCCTAAGAAGTGTAAATTATTGTGTATAATTGCAGAATTCCTGGGTCACAAGATACACAAGCATGGGTTGCATGCAGCAAATGGAAAAATAAATGCAATAGTGAAGTCTCCACCACTCCAAAACATCTCACAGCTCAGGGTCTCCCTGGGATTGGTGGAGTACTATTCAAAGTTCATTCCAAATTTGTCAACAATCCTTGCTCCTTTGCATGAACTTCTTAGGAATAATATATGTTGGGGGTGGTGTGAGAGATGTGAAGAGTCTATTACAGCTGTTAAAACAGCGATAACTTCAGTCCGTGCATTAGCTCACTATGATCAATCCTTGCCTGTGGTGCTGGAGTGTGATGCTTCTCTGTATGGCTTAGGCAGTGTTTTATTGTTCCATTATCCCAATGGAACATCGCGGCCTTTTGCCTTTGCTTCCCAATCACTGAATAAGGCCAAAAGAAATTATCCACAAATTGATAGGGAAGCCTTGTCCAATATTTTTGGTGTTAAAAGGTTTTCCCAGTATGTATGTATGTATGGGTGGCACTTTATTTTGAGGACTGATCACAAACCTTGACTGCACATTTTGGGGGAAAAAACTGGCACACCACAAATGGCTGCAAGTCATTTGCAGCATTGGACAGTCATTTTGCAATGGTACAGCTACAAGTGAGAGTATATCAAGGCTGATAAGAACAAAGTGGTAGATGATTTGTATCAGCTTCCCATAAAACAGACAGGGGATTTTATAGAGGAAGTTTCCTACTTGGACTTGGGTGGAAAAAAGTTCCTTCCAATAACCACAATGTCTTTTCCTGACACTCAAGGGTAGACATATTTCTGGCCAGAATTGTTGATTTGGGTTTGTTCGGGGAACTTAACAAGGTTTCAGATGAATTAGAGGCATGCTTTCAGAAGCGGCAGGAATTAGCTGTTGAGTGGGGTTGTCTCATGTGGGGGCATAGAGTTGTTATTCCCAAGAAGTTAAGGGCAGAGGTCCTCAAAGAATTACATACTAGACAAATGGGTTCAGTACAGATGAAATCATTTGCAAGGTCATATGTTTGATGGCCCAAACTCGACCAAGATTCAATGCAAATAGCAAACTCATGTATATCTTCTCTATCAAACAAACCCTCACCAGGCAAGGCCCCTATAAAGTTGGGATTGGCCAGGAAAAGGTTGCACAAAGATTTAGCGGAATCCTTCTTTGGAAAGTTATTTCTGATCCTGGTTGACAACTCAACAAAATGGCAAGAGGTTAAGGAAATAAAGAATAGTTCCTCTAAGGAAACAATAATGCATTCAAGGGATATTTTTTTCCACCTTTGGACTCCCAGAGCAAATGGTTTCTGATAATGGCTCTCCCTTTGCTTCAGCACAGCTCAAGGAATTTTATGACAAAGATGGTATTAGGCACCCCTTCTATTCTCCCTATCACCCAGCTTCAAATGGTGTTGCATAAATATGGTTAAGGTGTTTAAGAACAAAGTTTAACTGTACTGTAGCATGGATCCTCCCTGCCACGTTTTTTATTTAAATACAGAAGTACTCCACATGTAACGACTGGCAACTCCCCTTGTATGTTGATGTTTGGTAGGACACTTCACTCTCAGATATCCTTGGTAAAACCTGACATAGGAGGAACTGTGAATAAAAGATAGATGCCCAAATGGTGGCGCAGGCTGGCTCACTTCGGAGAGTTTTACAAAAGGGTCAAAGAGTCATCGTGAAAGTATACCCTCAGGGAATATGAAATAATTTCCAGGAGTAATGAGGGAAATCTAGGTTGCACTCCGTTTTGGCAGATGACGGTGTGTTTGTTCTCAGGGTTTCAACCAGTTGGGAGCCAGACAGGACCCTGAGGAAGTGGAGCTCACTAGCATTGCTCTAAGGCCCATCACACAGCACAAGCCATCCCACCACATCAATGTTGTAATCCATGGGGAAAGGTCTTAGATATTTTACATTGCAAATTGAAAGAGGTTACCCATCAGCACCCACCCATGAATATGTAATGTATATTAATAGTATATTCAGAGCTATATCACTGTTAATATGCATTCAATACAATTTGAAAATAAAATTTGAACAATGTGGTAATATCCTTAATTTGTTTTAATCAAATTAATGTGAAATCATTTCTTATGTGAGGGAAGTATTTACGGAACCCATATGTATAGTCGAAACATGGTGGTTAACAGAGCGACGTATTAAGTTGAGACACAATAAATGGAGAAAGCGAAAAAACGAAATTGCAGCTAGACACATCGAAATTTAGGGTGTTACTGATATTTTTGTGATAATATATGTAACTTGAAAAATTTAATCTGGATAATTACTAGGTTTGAAATCTAACAATGAAAAATAAAAACAAGACCAATGCTCATTAGTAAAATACCTTCATATTAAATGTTGTTCGCATTATTATAATAATTTCTTCAAACATTCACTCACCATGATCTTGATCCAATTTGTCACTGAGTCTCGTGACTACAGATTCTTTCTTCCATAAAAAAGTATGTTTTGTGGTGAAAAACACAATTTTGTAAAAATAATAAAAAAGTACCACTAAAAATGTCTTTTCCCAAGAAGTGTGTGCTGAAGTGTGCGAACTGCCGCTAACTACCAATCAAAACTGGCGGGCTTTGCAATCTTGTTTATGGAACTAGAGAGAGAGAGAGAGAGAGATTGTTTAACATTAGTTTTATTCTCTATTGGAGAAGAGGATTATTTTATTTTCCAGTCATATTTCTATTCTCACTGGTTTTTATTTTTAATTGATACTAATCGTACTAATCACAAGATTAATAAAAAGTCGATAGGTCGATGCGATAGTGAATTGGTTCGATTCTTTTGACGCGCGAAAAGTGTTAATCAGTACTCTGCTGAAGTTGTATTTTCATTGTAGTTCTTCGTTGAAGAGAGACGTTAGGACAATGGTTCGAACAAAAGCTGATTGTTCTAGAATAAAAGGTCAGTGAATCAAAATGAGCATTTAAGTAACATGTTGAGTATGTGTTCTTTTTATATATTTAATATCCTTTTTCAGCATCCGGTGCAAAGGCTCCTAGGAAATTTCCCGCGATTGAACCTCAAATAACTACCAGCAGTGGCTCTAGTACGTAAGCACATTTAATGTAACGTGCTTTTAAATATATTTTGCCTAGAAAATACTATTTTTTTCTTCTAACCAAATCTAGGCCGTAATTCGGGAGGTAATTCATACAAACCGCAGCCAACCCCCAACTGGCAGAAAGAAATAACTAACTTTTTTGGGAAGGACGACGGAGAAGCAAAAGAGGACACGGACAATTTCAAATCCACCGTAAATGCATCTACGCAAGATGAGCATTTATAGTTTTTTTCCTGGCCAAGTGGTACCTTATTGACTATTCCAAATTCTTGAGTGAGAAAATACAGACATTATTTGTTTTGTCCCTGCAGTGGTTTTTGAATCCCATTGATATGCATAGTGCAATATTCATCTTGTTAACGCGAGGACTATTCTACAGTTATTTAAATTTCCATGTTCATACGTGTGTATGCCTAGATGAAGAATAAATAGACTCAAAACCCTGCAAATAACAGTGCTGTATTATTTCAACAGTTACCTCAATAATGTCATTTTACATTAATTACCATTGTTTATCAATAAATAGGTTCTTTTAAACTGCATTGTGGTAAATGTTAAACCAACGCATTTCTTATTCGTGAATCTCTTGTATTGCTGGATATAATGTTGCATGAATGCGGTGTTATGTTGGTAAATCTGGTACCATTAATTCGAAGGTAAAGTGGGAAACTGGCTAACCACAACATGCAAAGGTATTAAATGTTTCCCAAGACTGGTAAAAATCTATGGCCAGATTTGGGGAAGGTCACAACTTTCTTTTCGCTGTGTAGAGCAATATTTTTTTGAGATCTCTTAATTTTTTAAACTCTGGCCACTTTTCCAGGAATGTGACGCGGTTGCACATTGAATTAGATCATGTTAAAGGCATAGCAAGTATAATATGAAAATTAAACGATGCCACTGTAATGAATCGGAAATACATTAGAGGAGTATAGCCTATCTAGTGTCATCCAGGAAAACTTGTGCTTAACTCCTGCACTCGGAGCAATGGAGTTAGGCCCGACTTTTTTACCGACAGGTTGACAATGACTACTGTTTTTCAGATCTTTATATTAGGTAAGACTTGTCACAACCGTATAATTTTACCGATAAAGCCGAGTTTTTATGGATAAAAAATATTTTAATTTATTCGTTGCCCAACCTGTTGTTTGTGTATTTTCGGACTTGGTAATCTAGATTTGCATTTAAATGTTGGTGCACACTCCGTCACACATGGCTGCATCAATGTACCATGTGAGAAAAGATGGTGAACATTTTAATTCCAGTATTACTACCTAAGTTGTGGGCATGTTAAATTTGTGCTCCAGCCCATTGCTAAATGAGAAATTAGCATGCCGAGTCTGGTCAGAAGGAGGAGGTGACCGGAAAGTTGATGGCATATGATGTGAAACTATCTGATGATTTCACATGAAGACGAGAGAATAGGTAGATAGTTCATGTTGTTGAGTTATTTGGCATAAAATTGATTGATTTTAGTTATATGGAAGAGAATGGGCAGGTAGATATATGATAGCTGTTCTCTCGCTGAGGGGGTGGACAGATGACAGATCATTCTGGATGGTTGTGGAGACCCTGAAGCAGAAGCTATTGCAGGAAACCCATCGAGTGCAAGATACCAGCAGTGGCCTTTGTCACTAAGTACAGGAGAAACAAGAATTCTGGATTATCATCAAATGGTGAGAGGATGAAGCAGAAATCAGAAGAAATAGGTATGCGACATTAGTAAGGTTAGGTTTCATAATTATGGGCGAAGGGCTCATGATTGTTCAATTAAAAATCCAGATGGTTAAGAGTGCAGTTTCTGGAAACGCAGCTATTGCTTGTTAAATCTGACCCAGGGAGTGGCACATTGATTTCAATTCATCAGCTCACATGACTTGATATAAAGTCTAGTTATGTGGTTTTGATAGTAATGTTAGTAAAAACCTTTAGTTTAGAACACTTTGGTGAAGTTACCAATAATAAAATTAGTGTTACAGGTGAAGTGGTAGAACACAAACCCAGTTCAGAGGAGAGTGCAAACAGGTACAGATGCTGTTTACTGAACAGTGACATAAATTCTTATCAGGCAGGCTTTGAAAGTGCCTGGAAATACCAATAAATAAGTAATGTAAAACTACCTTTGGGTTTTTTGAATTTGGTGTGAACACTTTTGATTTTAGTGAAGGGGGTGAGTGATCTGTGGATGACAATGTTGAAAGACTATTTGTACCACGGAGGAAAGTTGAGAATCCTCGTGTTAGAAACTAAATGGTGAGTCATTTAGGGCACGAAAATATGGCTAAAGGAGCTAGAAAACTGGAATCAGTCATGAAACCTCTATACTGTATTTAGCTGAGTGAACCAATAGAACTACCGCATACTACAGGTGTCTCTGGTTAGAGGAATGTAGCTCTGTAACTACCCTCGCTCTGAAGATTCCTTGTTCAAATTATTTGTGGCTATGGTCTCATTTTCAACAGTATTGAACAGTATCTTCATCATTAGACAATTCATGATGTCATATTAAGTAAGTCATGCAGTTTCCTCATTTTCACTTGTATGTCCACTGATTTGGCGTATTTTCTGCATTACTTCAAGCAGCATTTCATCCCAGCAGTCCTCAAAACCAAGATGATATACATGCATTTTTATGTCTTAACTTTGGACAGAATTCATTTAATCTCACTAAAATGAAATACTGCTTAGGGCTTATTAAATGAAAGATCATTTTAAAAAAACCGAGGTCATGCCTAGAATGACTGAAAAATTTAAGGCCTCAATTATGTACATAGCCTTAACGCTAGTGATAAAAACAATGTGGTGTAGCTAATCTGTAGACTAAATTTGTATAAGAAAAGTTTGCAATACATTAAACTAAGGTTTTTTAATAAGTTACTACCTATTGATGAAGAATTTTCATAAAAATGTCAAAAAATCTCAACTAAAATTATTACTTGTTGAAAATATAATTTTAATATGCATGTATTTGCAAACTTTTTTAGGGTAATATGAAGAAAAAAGATCGTTTGTAGTTCACTTGTGGCAATTAAGTGCATTTCCATCCAGTATGATTGTCTACCCTATGTTTTTTTTTTACTGACAGGTTTACATGCAATTTCTTATGCATTTGGATTTTTTTACAATGTATGTGCTAGTAAAATATATTTGATCAACCATTGTATCAACAATCACTGCCTCCTACCTAATCTCATTGTAAAAAAATTAAAATGCTATAGTTCCTAGAAGAAAGCTATAAAATGATTGTTTTTTTGCTGGTTGCACAGTAAACAAATGGCAATATCTTGGGAATGAAGTCCTTTAGAAACAAAGAAATTAGTTTTGCACTATAAGAGCTTGGTGCTGACCCAATTCCATCGCAATAAAAAAAGGAAAAGTAACCATTACATGAATTAACGTGAAAACATCTTGAAGGGGTACTTCATCAGCTTCATACATGATCAAATACAGCCTACATTGTAAAAATATATTTCACTCATTTTTTATGTCATCACAGTTTTCCAGCATAAACTCATTTTTTAAATTAATTTTCATTGAGTGGGTGACCAGTCCACATATACTCTGAGTTAGCTCACAGTCTACTGATGATAATAAATAGTGTAGCAATTGTTATTCTCCTACATCATGCAACATGTAGAGTTGAAAGTCATATCCTAAGACTTTTTAGATGACTGTAAATCGATCTGTTGCTTTGAGAAATGGGCCCCAAGAAAGGAGAGAAGTTAGTTCAGCTGAAAGAGTGAAGCATAGGTTGCCAAGCTGGCAATCTCCACATTTTTTAATTAGGAGTTGAAGGGGCTCTGAACTTCTGACTTCTTTCTATCGAGCAATGCCCAACGAAAGTTGGGTCACACGGCCTCTGGTTTCCAGAGGGGAAATTCCCCCTCTGCCTCACCCTGTTATCTCACAACTGGACTGAACTGGTTGATAGAACTGAAATTATGCTGATGGCTTGGACCCTTCCATTATGTTACACAATTTTGATAGTGTATTTGAACGTAGACTTTTACATGAATTAGTCATGATGATAACATTTTTTGGGAAAGCCTCATCTACACTATTAGTCAAGGGGTACCAATTTAACTAACACCACAGAGAATGCACCTTTAAGAGACCAATGCCTATTTGTAAAAAAAATAAAATACTACAAAATACAGCATGTTGGTGGGTACAAACTAGGTTATGCCGATATGGGTATTATGGCCATAAACTGGCAGGTCCATTGAGACAATGTAGAACTTTTAGTTCTCTTCATTGTTTCATTTTATAATGCTCAACTTGACTACAACTTTTATTAATGGATGTAATTGAAAACACTTCCCTCAGTAAGTCATACCCTTTTACCCTTCCATCAAAAAGTCACACTCTTCTCCAAGTATCTTGAGAAAAATGCATGGAAAATCATTTCTTAACACATGTTTAAAAGTTGTATAATTTACATCCCAATGGTTTTCATACATTTATTTACAGTTTGGAATGTTCCAAGTAACTAAACATAAATTCTAGTATAAATAACACCAACTATAAAATAACTACAGCAATGAGAAATATTGTATTTAGTTTCAAGATTGGTCATCCTGAACCACAAAATTAGCTTGAAAAAACAATAAGGTATATAAACTGAAACCATAAAACCTTTTGGACAATGAAATTACTTATTTGTATCACATTAAGGTAACTCAGTGCACCCACAAAAAATGGTCATATTCAAAATTATGCCATTTTGGTAACACTGCAAACAAATGCCAGAAATCCTTAAATGTATTAACAATAAAAAAGTCTAATGCAGTGACTAAACACTTTGCATCTGCCTAATACTCAAAATTCAAATTAGAATAATATTTTCGCCATAAAATACCAACAGAATACCTTGCATCCGTCAACACAAAATTAACAAAAATATGGTTTCTGCTTTCATAACAACATATGTATGTACATTTACACTAATGGCCACTTAAGTAACTTATTCCAATGGGCATTAGCAAATTTCTTGAATTCAAGCTATATTCATTGAATTATATTTATATATCTGACATTTATAGATTTATATCAACAATATATACTTTTCTTTGACTAAACAAGTCTTGACTTCTTTTTGGATAGGGGTATTCCATTTATATCACAAGAAAAATTATAGTATCAATCACAACACTTAATCAACCACTGACATAGAGACATTCATATGCTCACAACCTGCTAATTACTCTTTTCATTCTTCCAAACACAGAGTCACTTTTCATGCTGAGTAATAGAAATTTAAAAGGCTTCCCTGTATTTTTGAACATGTCAACAACTCTAAAACTTAAAACAAACATGACTGTAACTGAACATTTATACTTGAAGGTTTTCTGATGGAATGTTTGGGAACTAGTAGAGGCTGATATGACGGGTGGGCTATAAGAAGTGTGGTGATTGTTTCAGTAAGTATTGAGGGTTGTGTTGAATTGCCCAATATAGGAGGGGTTCAGTTGGTTAATTATATCATAGGATATGTATGAGGGAGTAGAGTGGCCAGTGGGAGAGTTAACCAGTTATGATGGGTGGCAAGGAGTGGAGAAATTGGGACATTTTTTACAAGATGGGTGTTGTTTTGGATTTGTATTTTGGTGTAACACACAGAAATAAATTACTTGCAAGAACTATTACCTGTTATTGATTAATAGATATTTTTCATGACGTAATCTCATATGAAATGTACCACAATATTTCTACCACCAACTCTTAGACCTTTTCATACATCATTTAAGAGCATTTCCTAGTCAAATTTATAACGCATGTTGTTGACATTTCCATCACGGCCCTTAATACTAACGGTTGGCTACATCCGAGTTGATTTTGGATTAAATGCATATTATAGGCCCTCAAAATAATTTTCTAACTTATTTCCACTGTTGAAGTACAATTTGTGTAAAGTGGCTGTCCATACAATGTGCTAAACATTTTTTGCAATTATTTTTTGTTGTCCTTCCACAACTTACAACTGAAATAATCGAATTGACATAGCAACAGGGTTGAATTGACTTTTCTGTGTGCTGAAGTGTGAAAGTAATCTATTGAACTGTACAAGTCATGTTTATTCTGAAAAATTTTAATGAAGACAAGAAATTTCAAATTTTCAGTATCCCCACTCCCTTCACCCATATCACAATCCAATTGATTACTTCTCTCCTTTAATGGAGACAATACATAGACAGCCCTGATGAAAAAATAAGATCACATACTTTGCAAAATTAAAATGCTTTGTATAGTTCAGCATTATTATTTTCACTAGATATACATAGTTGTTCTTCAATTGTGTAAGGTTATTTCTCAGACTTGCTTGAAGGCAATACAAAATTTTGTGGTTCACCCAATTTAGTAATGAAAAGAAGTACAAAAAATATACACTCTTCAAAGAAATACCTTGCTTAAGCAATTTCTATTTCAACTGAGATTTGTATTGTTTAAGTTGGAGCTGAAAAATTAAGATCAACATCCTTCATGAAAATATGAAGTACACATTGGTATGAACTTGACAGATGTACATCACCCTTAAAAGAATGTGGGTCATTATTCATTAGGGTGTCCCACTTATAAGCATTTTAACTTAATTTTGCAAAATGCTGGAACTTTGACTTGAAAACTTAACGAACCATCTGTCTCCTCATTGGATACTTAGACTCCTGGCCTTCAACCCCTACACATTAAAGATCTTTATTAGACATTTAAGCTGTTAAAGACATTTTATGAGACCTTTCTGAGTCATCCCCACCCTCTTTTTATTCATTAATCCACGGATACAAAGCTAGATTACAGTATAAACGAATTCCTTATATTTTTTTAATGTGAGCAAAATCGTTCACATAAAATTATAATAAGAATTATAGAAGCCTTGTTTACTTAAAGTATATGGGCCACTAATTGATGGTTGAATTTGATACCTGCCCAATACCTTTGGTGTATGCTTAAGGTTTGCTTTTTAGATGAAGATTTAACCCAATCCATTATACAGCAATGCAACTTCCAATCCCAAAGATGTATCCCATCACAACCTTGGAGCTAGAAGGCAAATGCTTTACCCAATGGGTTCTACATAATCTAAAGTGGCATAGCAATAAATTTGAAGGGCACTCAGCAATCTTTCATGGAGGTAATGATACCACTAAATGGGTCACTGTATATGTTGTAGCAAGTTATTATGGGAGATAATTTTTTTATACTTCACCCTCCTTCCATTTCAATTTCAAGGACTGTTATTGACAATGCCAACATATCATCATCAGCTATACTATTTGAAAACAAAACTAAGGCCTGAAATTTATCTCAAAGTAGGCTAATTTTCATTTTGCACCAGTACATTTTTAATCTAAAAACATAAATCTTGGGATTGAATAATTTTTTCACCTTTCCTGGTCACTGCTGCATGACTTTAGTAAATTATTTCCCATGGGTTCACTCAGAACAATTTTTGATCATTATTGGCCCAGAATTTAATACAGGGGGATCAGAATGTTGCAGTGGGTAATGTGCTGGCTTCCCACAGAGAGGGCCCGGGTCCAAATCCTGAAGATGGCAAATATTTTTCAGCGGTATTCTGATCTCTACTTGAGGTGCTTTGTGGAGAGCACTTCGAGTGAGTATGCTGTCTGTTGGATGGGATGTTGTGCTGCTGACCTGTGATGCCTTTCGATAAGAGTGTACTAATGCTGACGGCAGGTCTCTCTAACCTTCCTCCTTTCCCATCCATCTCTGACGGTGAAAATGACCTTAGTTGTTGGTTGCCTCCCCTTAAAACTACTACTAATTAACACAGGTGCCCCTTGCCCCTTGTATTGACCAATTACTTTTTAGCTTTTATAAAACAATTATGAATATGTTAACTGTATCACTTGAGGAATTCTAAAAAAACAACAAATTAACAATGGTTCCAGTACATTATTACAAGAAAACCATTTGCAACTAAAAAATTTAAATTTTATGCATAGGGCACTCAACAGCTAATGTTTTCCATGCCAGAGAAAATTGGATTGAAATTATACAGAATGGGTGGCAATTGGGAGGAGGTTGGTAGAAAAAAATCAAATCTGGCATTTCTAATGGGACCATACTTCAATATATGTATTGTCTTATTCTTCTATTTGTCACTCAAGTAGGATCCGAAACACTAGTAAAAAGTTCTTCTCACTCAATAGAATCAAACCCAGGTCCTAGCATATACACAATCAATCTCACCAACTCAATTACCCATTGAACTTGCTCTGGGAAAATTTGAATGCCTTTCTTGGGCATTATAATGTATTCTTTAATATAACTAATTAACTTCCTATATTTCATTACAAATATCAAAGATAATACACCCTGTGAAAATATAGAGAATTTATTTACCATAACTTGAAGACCACACTTGCTAGGTTCTGGGATCATACCATAAGTGATAAGATGGGGAAGAAATCTTATGAATCTGAGAGGCATAAAGTAATACTGAAAACTGGTTTACATTCCTATGAATTCATAAGTAAAACTTAGTTACACTGCTACAACCAATGTTGATTTCTTGGGGTATCATAAGTACAAGTGGTAATGAGTCCGGATGATCACGGGGAAAATAATCGTCCCACTAAGAGAATTTCAATATCTTCACAACCGTGTTAGTGACATTTTGGAAATATTGTTCACTACAGGAATAAAGTCTGATCTAAAAACAAAACCTGAGCAATAAAATGTCATTAAGTTTGTACTTTAGTATCCAATGCGTGTTCTGATCTATAAAGCTTTCAGTCAACTGTTAAATGAACCAATAGCAAAGTAAGTTAATATGATATAACTTTCGTTTGGTTATGGCATTTACTGTCATAAAAACACTTTAAAAAATTTCTCATAATAATAGTATAAATGAAACCATATCTGACGTCAGATCACTCCCTTATGACTGACCTAACACATCAGGGTTTTAATTTAAGTCAACAGTGCCTTTAGAGGGCTGGCAAGTCACCTTCAAATATATAAACTCAAGGGACTAGAATTAAGGCCAGATTACTCGAGGACCACTTCCCTTATGATCTAATACATTTGACAGCATATCTGCCACTTCACATTCACCCGTTGCACTTTGGGTCTCGGTGGTACAATTACGTTTCAAGAATGACTCTTACTTTACATTACTTGGGTCAAACCATACTCTTCAAGCATGAAAACATTTTAGAAAAATTCCAACTTACAAGAATGTGCAGCATCTCCAAAAACGTGTATTCGAAAGTTCTATCTTGCTCTGTCGTACCTAATGTAATGTTTAGTACAATGGATTAATTTATAACATCATTGATACAACAGAGGTATGCATTATAGAATGATTAATCACAAATCCTTCAAATACATTTAATATTCATTTACCATGCAGAGCCATTTATATATATATCTGTCTCTCAGAAAATACAGCACATAAAATCTTGAGGCTAGTTAAACAAGTGTTTATCATAAAATATTTTTAAACAGGATCCGCATCAACAGCTGGAAGAAGATTTTGTGTGCAGGGACTGTTGGATGGGCATTCAATTACATCAGGGCTAATCAACAGAGGTAAACTTCCTGCCATTATCTCAGGGGAATTCACATTCACTGAAAAGATAAATCATTAGTGAATAAAACAAAATTTAAAAAACTAGTGAGAATATATATTTATGAAGAAAATTTTAATATATTTGTTTGCGCAAAATTTAAAATTAAATAAGATACATGCATATTTACAAGCCATAAGGAGGCCATCACAAACTTTGATTACCTTCCATGGGTAAGTACATGAATTTGAAATTCCTTAGATCCATTAACTGAGAAAATATAGGACAATATAAAGAAATAATCGTTAAATAGCATTGCTGATAAAATCATTCAATGTATTCATTCAAGCATTACCCAAGAGATTTATATAAAATTGGACATTTCATTATGCAGTTTAAACAATGCCAATATTCAAGTTTATTTATGCAGTTTTTAACTACAACAGGCTTGCATGTTTGGGTGATCACTGGTATAAAATCCTACCAGGTTTTCAGAAAATAAGTGAAACCATCCATATCACTCACTCAGTTTGAGGTCTTGGTGCCGTTTTAAGTTGCACATTCCCTAAGGTATGCAAAAAGAAATTTGATTTGGCCAGCACAACACTTTCCCCATAGTTTTTCTTTCCATTACAAAATATAAGGTCACCATTTAATAATGACAGTATTGTATTACTCAGGTCTATAGAAATTATCTGTCCCTTTCTTAAGTGAAATGAAGGAATAGTATCAGATTCATCCCCTAATACAATTTATTCTTACAAACATCATTTTTTAGAAATCACTTTTCTATCAGTATTTGCATATTCCCTATGAAGGTGAATGGTCTGGGGCCAAAAAAAGGATTTTTATGGTGACCACACTCATAAGGGCCAAAAGAGCACTAATATGCCCATTAGAATGACTATCTATTATTTTTCTCTGGTTATTTGCAATAAATGATGAAGTTACGAATAACAAATTTAATCTTTTATTTATAAAATGGCACATTAATTTTTTTTCTAAAATTACCAAAATAAACAATTAAATGTGCATTTTACAATAATTCATGTTAATAGTTTTCAAGCTATTGTGACCACGAAAGTCCTATCACATATGTGCTGGAACACATACTTTGGAAAATGGCAAAAAAATGTTCTTGGGTCCTCAAAACATAGATATTTTAGCTAGGGATGTCTGACAAATAAAAATTAACAAGTCAAATGAAAAGGCCTTGGCTGACTGTGACTTATCATCAAGGCACTGAAGCAGAATATTTTATGGTATGCCACAGTTTAGGCAGATATATTTCTCCTAAAATAATTTCTTTACCAGAAAAACATGTACCCCAAATGAATGGCTTCATTGATAAGGCCTCTGGATGCTCAACTGCAAAGTTTTAACTGCAGCCAAAATAATAGACATCCCTTAAATTAACATCTCTCGTGAAATATATAATATAGGCTAAAAAAACATTCTCCCCATTCATGCAGTCAAGAACATGTCATGAGGCTGTATTATTATGAATTGAACAAATGTGTACAAATCGGATATCCTCGGACAAGCTCTTGAGGGGGACTAAAAGTTAAATAGCCTTTTGATAGTTCTCATGAATTTTCTAATGTGCTGCTTGTCTTCCATCACTTCTACACTAGTGAGAAAGATTAGGTAGACCCTCCACCTATTCATCGATACCTCCCTCCAGTACTGAACTCCTAATATCCACCAAGACAAGGCATTCCTCACATTCTGACAAGTGATTTGAGGAGAGAAGTGACTCTTCTAAAATATATTTATCTCATTTTTTAAGGGATATAATGCTAAACACCAGCCAAGCTGTGTGATTTTTCAGGTATCAGACCCTCCTGGGAAAATAAAACCGGCACAGGGACAGGAACTGGCCCCCTACCCTGATGCGTGAATTTCATATGCCATCCGGCTTAGCACTGGGTGAACTCTACCTACACTAACC
Source organism: Hetaerina americana (assembly GCF_022747635.1). Lineage (NCBI taxonomy): Eukaryota > Metazoa > Arthropoda > Insecta > Odonata > Calopterygidae > Hetaerina > Hetaerina americana. The sequence continues at coordinate 1,022,320 of NW_027286126.1, forward strand.
AAATCGAGTTGATTACTGTGTTCATGGTTCAATGCTAAAGAGAGAGGCATTTAATGGTTAATGGGTGTTGTTAAAACTTGGCATACAGATTCTCTGAAAGCTTGGCCAAATCTATGAGGCTATCTATATGGAACAAAGTTTGAACACTTAAATTATGTTTTAGACTTAACATACAAAAATGTTCTTTGAGATAAAATATTTTCCAGTAGTATCTAGCTATGCTGGATCAACAAAGAAACTGGCCTACATGAATTAAAATCATGAATTCAATTTTTAATTGTGTACATTTTAACAATTTTTCATTTCTTCCAACATTGTAATCTTTTCCGCCTCCTACCACACAATTAGTTACCCAACACTCTCCCCTCAATCATATTGCTCAACATTTTGTTGCTATCACTCAATATGCCTGGCACCCAATTTGTCTGCCTTTCTTGGATTTCTCCGAACAACCTTCATTCTTCAATTACCATGCACAGCATTTCCTTGTTTTCCTTTCGGTCATTTTACCTTTTCTATTTGCTGAACACTGACTAAAAATTCTCCAGGATACTATGCTTATCCTCTTGCCTCAATAGCCAAGTTTCCAATCTGTAAAAAACTGTGCTTCACAAAAATGCTTATAATAATGTTTTTTATAATATTTGCACTTGGGGTCCTTTTCATAAGCTTCCTCTTGGCAGGTACATGTTGATGCAAACCATCCTATTTTTATACCAACAACAACATTTCATTGATAAGGCACTGGTTTACCAGCTTCACAATAAGACCTTCAATTTTTTAAACTAAAGTTAAACTTAGCCTACCTATTTCTTGAGAAGCCTTCACCTTTATTTTCTCATCATTGATACTCATCCAATATCTATTGCACTGTTTTGTAATGTAGGCAGGTCGATCGGAATTTTTTTATGTTCTTTAGCTAATTGACTCCAAAGCTGCATCACCAGCTAATCTAACTGATATGATGTCTTCTACACATACTTTTATTCATACAGCCAACTTTTCATATGTATCTCTTCCAAATATCACAATTTAAATATTTATATTAGGTATGTATTAGTCAAGTATAAACAGGAATATTTATCCTGTGCATAGATTATATTATTAAGCACTACATTTAAGCCAAATTTCTATTGCTTACCTTGGGTTATAGACGATGTCCAACTGCTACTGGGTAGCACTGAAACAGGAACGATTTGTGGCTGTTCATGGAAAAAAAGAAGAATTGTAATTAGATTTACAATTATTCAGAGATACAAGATGCCATGCATGTTTCATGAATGGCAAATTCATTATTTCCATGGAAATATGAAGGGAAAAATGAATTATTCATAGGCTCTTTGAGTCAGGTAAAGGTGTGGATAATGGAGATGAAAGCAGGTGGAAGGTAGCAGAGGGAATATGAAAGAGCCTTGTCATGCCCTGCCATTTTCAGGTAAAGAAAAAACTATGCCACATTGTAAACCTCAATGTTAAAATTTCCATTAACAATAATTTGGTTTTGAACACTGATTCCCTATCAAATTCATGTTTTAATACTAAGCCCATGATTAAAATTGGTTATCATAAATTTTGAAAGAAAGAGATTTAGAAAAAACATAGAAAGTCATCAAACTCGATGAAAACTATCAAAATCATATCTGACCTCAGGAATAGCAATATCCTAGGACCCAGTCAGAGTATTTGCTAACGGTGGAAAGCTATAGTTGAATTTTGGTTGTGTTCATTTCCTGGTCAGGGAATTTTCTTAAAAATGTTGTATTAAAAACTGAGATGGATTTTGCTCTACATCTACTCCATGAATTTCTACACTTTCCAAGTGTTTTTCTTGAAAGGTACAAGTGGCTTTTTCACTTTACCAATTTAAATTATGGCTCTACTACTCAATTCCCTCTGAATTCAAAGGGAACGTTTAGCTCAAGAGCTGTTCAGAGGAAAATGTATTAGAATGTACACTTATAGTGATTTACTCATTAATAAAATTAAATACTGTATTTCATCCACCAAGGAGAAAGAAGCAGATCTTGACTTGATTTATCTGATTATGAAGGAAATAAATAGCATGAGAATATCACAGAGATTCTCAAAAACATTAAAAAGAAAGCATTGAAAAAGTATGCTTGTATGGTCTCACTTGATATTTCGTTATAGCAGAAATATCCATTAATAGATATTCTGATTAACAGTTAGCTTACATTCATATATTTATCATTCCCTTAAGAAATAATATGCTTGATAACAATGTGTGCCAAACAAGAAGGCATTTGAGATGTTGGCAATAAGGTACTTAAAAGTTATTAACCATGAAAATATGTTGAATTAAAAATTACTCGGCAAGGATTGACATTCTTTACAATTAAATTGAATACAACTATGACCATTGCCATTCACTTTAAACAATGGCACATTGATTTTCACACTTGGGAAAATGGTTTGGCCATAGAAAATGACATAGGATTGAAGGAGATAAGCATGTGGAGGAAAAAATATCTCTGATGTCAATATATTCAAATATAGTAAAATTACTGTTCGAGTGAACTTTTGTGAGAGTACTCATCCCACCAATATGAACTGAAGTTACATTTACATGAAGTGAAGGCCTAGCAAGTCAAAGATGTGGTTCAAGTTCCAGTCGAAGAAACTTTTTAAGCTGGTGATCCACTCGATTCCACCTCCTCCACCATTCCTGTGTTTGTCTTTGATAAGTGTTCCTATCCCTTTTCCTTATACCTATAGATGTGTCCTCCTCATCCATTTCTCCTTCGCTGGGTGAAATAGCTCCCGATTGCCATCTCCTGCCCAAAGAATTGGGGCGTTTGGTTGCATAAACCTTCCCTGGATTTCAGTAAATTTAATGCTTCCTTGATAGATCAATTGGTTAGAGCTCAACCTGGCAAGTTGAAGATCAGTGGTTCAAATTCTGGCCAAGGAAACTTTTCTTTGCTTATAATCCACTCAATTCCACCTTCCCCACCTTTTCTGGGTTTTGTCTTTTATAAGTGTTTCTATCCCTTTTTCTTATACCTATATATATCCATGTGAACAAATATATGTTTGCTATTTGCGTATTCCTAAGTTTTTGATGGCAAGGCTACCTTGCTTTACAGAAAGAAGAAACTGAGGAGGCTATCTATGTACCGGGTGCTTTCCACAAGAAATGCAATTATTTTTTTAAAGTTATTTATTGAACAGACCTCAGAGAGACCTTCTAAGGTGACGGCGACAAATTGAAACACTTAAAAGCACACATTTAGAAAAATACACACACACATACACAAACATGTTTAATATAGAGATTATGACAGGGCTCATTTTTTTTGGAAAAAGCTAGGACCACATTCATAAGCACAATTTCTCTTGTGAGTAGTCTAAAAATCAGGCTAAAGTATACTTTGACACATTACAAGCTAGCAACTCTTATGCCAAACCTAGATCATAACCAAAGCAATATTTTTTCATTTCTGTGCAAAATATGAATGTATGCTTACATGCCCAATATTGCTGGAGAACGACCAAGATAAAGCAGTGACATTCAACATTTAGCCACTTAAGCAAGTGCATACAAACTTACCAAATGCTGCTGCTTTGAACTTTTAATAAAGCCCAAAGTAGTTAAGGGTGAGCCTTGCGGGGGATCAAAGTGTGAACGGATCGTCATCACTGGTGCGCCAACATTGGATCCAGCAGGTTGGGAGAATACATGGGAGAGGGGGGAAGAGGTGCTAAGAGATGGCATTGTTGGGTTTATCATGGAAGCAGGCATGGAGGAATAGCTATTAGATACAGTTTGTGCACTAATAGTGAATGAATATGTAATAGGTAACGTGGCAGTAAGGGATAAGGTCCCTTCTTCATTGCCAACTCTTGTCACCTTTGGCAGGTTTCCAATCGATGTGGTCACCATCTAAGAGACAAAGGATGAGGACCAAAGTTAACCTAATAGGCTTGATGATGCCATAGACACCAAAACTCTACCAACCAGAGATTAAGATGCCATCCTTGTTTTTAAGGTCATTCCATATCATTTAACCATCCTTAACTCATTTATTCTTGCAAGGATTTTGATGAAGAAAGAGAAAATACATGCATACCTTTCTTGAGCATCCATTATTGCAAGATTGCAGCAAATACTATAAGCGATGCAAATCAATTGAGGGATAATATCTCATTATTCTCTCAATCTATCTTATTATAAAATGAAGGAATGAAACAACTTAGTCTTAGTGTGTAAGATGTTTAAAGACACAGGAAGCTAATTGGGTTTTACAGAGGGCATTATTTGAGTGTCAAATTTGCTAAAACTCATAGTTGAAATTTAACTTGAGACATTAAAATAAAGGATTACCATTGAAGTTATTTAAAATGTTTAATTCAAAGGTACCATATTCCTTGGCTCATAAGATGTACCCTGATTTTTCAGGTTAGATTTAGGAAAAATACCGGATCAGAAGAAAAGGATCTAAAGTATTTTCATATTAAAACTTAATATGTGAAAAACTGAATTTCTATATTAATAAACAAGCAGTTACATATATTAACCATTAGAGCAGTTACATATATTATCATTTTTAACCCAGAAATTCGACAGCACTGCCGCTAAATCATTTCTGCGGCAGTGGTGTCGATCGATATTTTCACCAGGTTTGTCACTTTCCTCCTATGCAATGAAATATTTACCTCCGTGAGTTGGTGCCTAATTACTTTTCATTCATATTCAAGTGGCAGTTTTTGCGCTAGTTTCAGTGGAGATTTTGATCATTTAGGAGCACATGAGCATACATTATTTTACTCATATCTGCATTTGCTAAGTCTACCTTCTGACCAATAAAATTATCATTTTCCAGGGAATCGGCTTGTGCTTATACCATGTCTGTTCAAAAAATATAGTAAATTTTGAATTTCCGTGAGTTACGTATATTTGATTTTCGATTTTTTTGTGGTGTTATTTTGGTACTAATGTCTCTCACTTATGCTGAAAAGTTTGGCCATTTTGAATGTTCAGTTAAGTGTTAACAGCTGTTTTACTTGGACGTGTTTTGGCTTGCCTTTGACTTTTGCCTGTTCCAAAAAATGCATCATAGAATCTGTATAAAATTTTGTATGAAAAACGAAATTAAGTGCGCGGACACATTCCGAATGTTGACTGTGACATATGGAGAAGCTACCATGGACCAAAGCAACGTTTATCGGTGGTACCAAATGTTCTCAGAGGGCCGAGAAGATGTGAAGGGCAAGGAGCGTGCCAGACGCCCGAGCACGTCAAAAACAGATGAAAACATTGATGAAGTGAGGAAAATAGTATTGGCCAATCATCGAATCACCATTAGAGAAGTCCCTGAGGACCTAAACATATCGATTGGCTCAAACCATTCGATTTTTACCAATGATTTGGGTATGACACGGGTTGCCGTGAAATTATTACCAAAATTGCTCAATTTCAACCAAAAACAGCAATGCATTAATATTGCTAACGAGGTGCTGGACTCTGCCTGCAATGACCCAAATTTGCTCCAGAGGGTCATAACTGGTGACAAATCACGGGTGTATCGTTATGACGTGGAAACTAAAGCTGCTAAATCCCATTGGAAGCAGCAGCATGCGCCAAGACCGAAGAAAGAGCACCAAAGTTCGGTGGAATGTGAAAGTTTTGCTTGAACGTGTTTCGGCTTGTCTTCGATTTTTGCCTTGCTTTCTTGCTTCGACCTTTGCCAATTTTCTTCGATTGCAGGGGCATGGTGCATCATTAGTTCTTGCCACAGGGTAGAACAGTAAATAAGGAATATTATCTGCAAGTTATGTGCAATTTTCACGAAGCAATCTGCCACAAACGCTCAGAATTATGTTAGAACAAAAATTGGCTTTTACACCATGACAACTCTCACACATCATTATTTGTGCACGAATGTTTGGCCAAAAACAACACACCAATGATGCCGCAGCCACCGTATTCCCCAGACTCCCAGGGACTTTTTCTAGTTCCCGCAACTGAAGAGGCCCATGAAAGGATGACGCCACGGTACGATTGACGAGATAAAAACCTGCATCGAAGGAGGAGCTGAACAAGATCACAAAAAATGATTTTTTGAAATGCTTCCAGGATTGGAAAAAACGTTGGCCTATGTGTATAACAATTTTTCAAAAAACAATATAGTCGTGATACTTTTTGAACAGACCTCTTCGGTCAAAGTTATTCACACACACCTCCAGCTTATAAAATGTAGGCTGATTTTAGAGAGCATTTTGGAACAAAAATAGTGAGTCCTATGGGCTGGGAAATATGGTATTTAAATATCTCTAGTATAAGTCAAAGCTCTTATTCTTAGGACAATATTGTCAATATCTGCTAATATTGGAAATCGCTAATAATGACCGTGAATCTCCTTTAAGGGGCATGAAATAGGGCCATATACAGGTTTATCTTACTATGAGTTAATTGTACTATTATCTTAAATTACCACTCCACATGACCCAATATTTTTAATCACACTGAAGCATATTTAGTTTGATATCTAGCATTATTTTGATAATTTACAAAGATGAAATTTTTAGCTAATTGAGGCAATTTATAATGTTAAACAGCATTCACATTTAAACAGGGAACTTACACTAACAATTTGTGAATCAGTGGAAATGTAATTTATAAGGTGCAGTTTCATAAGAGAGAAACCATTTAAGTGTTCTACTATCAAAATTCTGCCATTTATGTAAAGACACCACAGCGAAGTGGCATGCACATTTTACCTTCATCTGCAATAATTACCAAAAGGGCATTTAATTGTGTATGCTCATGACACTCATACCAAAAACTTCCTACAGTAAATTTCACTGCATGTTATCATGATTTTCACTTGGTCCCTTTAATTTTATTTAAAATCACTGCAAATTAAGTCTAAAGACTGCAAATCAGAGAAAATGGTTGCCTTTAATGCAAATTTTGATATATCATAATAATAACAGAAACTCAGAGTTGCATAAAAAGTTAGAATGATAATAACCTCATGAGATCTTAAGAAAGAAGATTGTCATTCAGGATTGCATTTAAATGAAGTCAATAAGACTAGAACATGAAAATAAGGAAACTGAAAGGCATTTTGGCCCACTTTTGACTGAGAAGATGACACAAGAATAGAGGAAGCAGACGGTGGATTTAGTAAGTGAAGATGTGTTACAAAACTTTGCCTTCATGAACTTCTAATTGGCCAAAGCAGGAAGAAGATGTTAAGAAGTGTATAATATATCACATAATGACTGCTACCTCTTCTTCAATAAAAATAATTTCAATTGAAGCAAGAAAATAAGCATTAGGTATGCCTATTGCCAATTTTTCTGGGAAAATATCATGGTGTGAGAGATTCACAAAGAGAAATAGTCTGTAAACAGACCAACAGTACCAAAACATGCATACCAGACCAACAATAGTAAAAACAACTGCCACTTGAATATGAAAGAAAGGTTTTATGTACCAATTCATGATGTCACACCCAACAGGAAGGATGAAATGGCCAACAATTTCTAGTATTTGTGATTGCATTAAACCTGTAAAAGTCCTGGCAGAAAGTAAAAAGTGAAACTATCATAATGTCTTTTTAAGAATGTGAAATTAACAACGCCCTAGATCAAATTGACAAACTCAGGGAAAATAACTGCAGAAATGATTTAGCAGGAGGGATGATGAATGTCTTGGATTCTATTTTCTTCAAATTGAGTATTAAAATTGATTTACTTTGATCTTGTTCTGTCTGATTCAATTATTTTTCACAAAATCTAACCTGAAAAATCACAGTGCATCTTATATGCCAGTATGTCTTATGGGTTGGGAAACAAGGTATTTAACTCATTGTGGCCATGCACAAAAAAATGTAGCCATTGCTAACTAAGTAGAACAGTTTGGAAATACCCAATTTTTAAAGAAAATAGCTAAATACAATGTATTTCAGAATTAAATCTTACTTTAAAAATTAGTGCAATTTTTCATTCATGAATGAATGCCTTGCAGTTTTTGAGTGACAGTTTACTGTGCCTCATTTCCACGGAATTAGATTCCACATGAGTTTATGATGATATTTTCAAATATTTTTGAACATTTCCACACACTGTTCACATTTTTTACTTTAGAACGAGCATTTTGCAGAGTGAAAAAATTACTCAATTGACAAATAACTCAATACAATTTTAAGAATGCAATATTTGATAAAAAATAAAGTACTAGATGAGTAGATAAACCTGGGAATTCCACTGATATGTGAATGTAATGATTGTTTTCCCTCCCTCTTAAACTTAGTGACACTAGTTACAAGAGTTCTTTTAGCATTCCCAAGTGTTATATAGGCATCACCAAAATGAAGTGAAAATGAATTTTTTAAATCAACTCTTAAGTAAATATATATGAACCTACCATATTAATCAACCCATAAGTTGGTTTTGATAGGTGAGGGTACAGTTCATTTAATTCTAAGATGTGTGAAGTTCCCACCCCAAGTTTGGGAGGTCAGTTCCTTTCTTATTGACCCCTGCAGTTTCCCCAGAAGAAGATCTCTTACTAGAAAAATCACCCAGCATGGGCAAAGCTGAGGGTGCCTAGAGGCATCATCCAGAATTAAACCTTAGCCCTCCACTCAACAGCCTTGCCCCATATCCAACAATTACCACACCCCTCTATTTGTATGTACTAACTACATTTGTTTTTTTTTAGTTATTTCAATTTTACACATTATGCCCTACAGGTATTTCTGACGGAATGAAACTACAGGTATTAAAACTCTTTATGGAGTATAAAACAATAAGAATTAGCAAAACAATGAATACAAGAGTTAGCTACATAATGACAACAGCAAAGGACAAGGTGTTAAGCTTTTCACAAATCACAGCTAACGGCTTATACAGATATAACATGTAGTTTAGTTTAATAAGCATAAAGGCAGGTAGAGAAGAATGTTAATTCAGGTGCACTGACATGGAATGACTACAGTATGAATTATCATAGGAAAAAAGTGTTGATGGGGTTAACTAACATGGAATGCATTACAGCACTAGAAGCAAGACAAATACAATAATGTCAAAGTGTGGAGTCCACATGCATGCTTTATGATACCTCACCTGTCCTGATGGGGTAAAAACGGGCACATGGGGGAACTGGGGGCTCTCTGGACTCTCCATTGGCTTCGTAGCTGGCTGACTGTAGCAAGTAAACATGTGAGAAATCAATCAAACACTGTACTTCATTACTGAATACCCATTTCATCCTGCATGATACATGATAAACCAAAGAGATATCTTTCTTTTTGCTCTTGAGATGTATCTCATGACCCTTTGAGCCCTAATAAGACACTCCCAACTTGTCATCAGATGCTCTCAAGCCAGAAGGCCTGAGTTAAAAAGGACACCATACCTGATTTGGAACTTAAACTTTAACCTTCAGGTTATTAGACAATTGCACTACCCACCAGAACATGATTAGCATATGGACTTTTTTTTCCTGAAAAAAAGTTAAGAAGGTGGCTAGAATTTTTATTTAAAAAATACATTTGTTTTCCAGGTTTTCTGAAAGAAAAAAAGATGTTTTCACGGTGGCTACAAAAATGCGACTTTAGATTTTCTTGAGTATCTCCTTCTACAATTCCATCCTGATCTAATACTTCATGGTAATTTATTTGATGTTCATACCACCTCCAAAAGCAGATTAACAACTTTTAATACAAATATTTACTGAATCATAATAATAACAATGGACATGAATACCAATAAAATGGCTTATTGCCTCATATACACTACATATGACTCATATAAAACACCAATTAAATGACTGAGTACTGCAAATCCACAGTTACAACAAGTTAACCACAGTGACGTCTGTCTTGGCAGCTTATACAGACTTGTTTAAACTCTGCCACCCAATATTTTACTACGGTAAACAAAGAAGCAGACTCCCACAAAGTAGAATCTACCTTTACTTTGATAATGGTTGGACTGAGGCCTTTCAAATGAGTGCCGTATCATATAACAACAACCAAATTTTGCAATATTTAAAAATTCACAGAGAGTATACTGATGATGATTGCCAAACAAATACTAAACTTCAAGCTTTATAATGCTGGCACTTTGTACCACAGTCATTCTTTTCAAACAAAACCTGCCAACTATATATCAGGTCGGGTACTTCTGGGTAGTAGTAGCAGTTTTAGGGGAGACGACCGACAGCTAAGGTTATTTGCACCATTAGGGAAGGATGGGAAAGGAAGAGTGGAAAGAAACCCAGCATTGGCATTAGCCAACTCTTGTCGAAAGGTGCCAAGGGATCTGCAGTTTAACGCTCCATCTGACTGACGTCGTACTCACTCAAAGTGCTCTCCATAAAGCACCTCAAGTACGGATCGGGATACACTGAGAACAATCTGCTGCCTCAGGGATTTGAACCCGCGCCCTCACGGTAGGTAGCCTGTACTTTAGCCACTGCACCATCCCAATCCCTTGCCATCACTTTATTTCATTTTCATAGTTTATTGAAGCAACAAAATTTTGTTTATTTAGAAAAATGGAAAAAAATTAGGTGAGTAAAATTTCCATACAAAAGGCTTAGCACCGAAAGACATCAAAGCTGATTTGGATGAAGTTCAAAGACATCTGCTCCAAATTTAGCTTTAGCTAGCAACTTTATCAACTGTTTACAATTGGGTAAATGACTTTAAATGTGGCCATACATAAATAATCCAGGGTTAATGACTTCCTCCGAAATGATTGACAGAAGCCACAATATGGTTTTGAGTATTTGATGAATCAAAGTTCATGAAATTGTTTAAAACACAGGTATAACATGAAGGGCATACAATGCTTTCAATTTTGCACGAAAGATTGGGTGTGAAAAAATTACAGCAAGATGGGTGTCATGTTTGCTCTCAGTGACGAATGAATAGGGCAATCATATGGTCAATTCGGAAGCTGGTCTGGTGCTTTTCCATTGCAATCCTGATGAGTTTCTATTTGCATTGATGCATAACTGTGGAAGAAACACGGATATTCTACCATACTCTAAGAGACAAAGGGACAGTCAAAACATTGGCTTTCAAAAGGCAAAGACTGTCAAGTTAACATGGTTTTTTTGGAATTCACACAGAATTATCTTCATTCTCAACTTGCAAAAAGGACAGTATTATGCATTGTTATTGCACCAGTTAAGCCAAGAAATTAAGAAAATTATTAATCATTGGTCAAAAAAAATTCTCTTCAGTCAAGACAATGCAAAGGTGCATACTTGCACAGTTTTGAAGGCCAAATTTATCGAAGAAAGTTTTAATCATTATAATATCCAACGTACTCACCCCATGTTTGCAAAAATTTTAGCAAGCTTTGATACTTGCCAGTGAAAATACATACTATTTTTGTGAGTCATAATATGAGACCAATCTAGTGCGACAAAATTTTTTAACTTTCCCAAATCAATTATGAATATAAAGGAAAACAAAGTAACTGTAACTGAAAAGAAATACTATGGCACATGCACTTAAGTGATAGCATAAATCTCATCACTCATAAAATTTGTAGGGAGTGCGGAATATTGTCTTTGGTGTATTTAATCAGGCCCCCAACATGACAGTATTATATTACTACAAAAAGACAATATAACAAGCTTGATGATACTTTGCACTACCCAGATGTAACACTGGAAGGCAGCTTGCATGGCCCATCACATATAAACAATGTTGCCCAGAAGGGTCAAAATCCAATCAGGATGTTGTTTTCCAATAGCCTGAGCAATGCTAACTTTTCCATCCAAGGGGCTGAGTACCATACCAAAACTGAGAATACAAAATGACTTATTCCTACAGGAAAAATGCAAATAATTTGCACTTGCCACTATGGGAACATGCTATGTTTACAACACAGCAAAAACATATTAATTTTTTTAAGGATTGACTGGTAACATATGACCTTTTTTCTTCACCTAATAACCTCAGATTTTTAAAATGAGACAGCTATTCATGATATCGTTTTCTAAAATGTATAATTTTCAATAGCCTTCAATTATTCTTAAAACCTCTTCCCTATATTTAAATATGCTTTTCTAAAGCAGATCAGGAGAGTGCATGACATATTTCTGAGGTAATATGACTGAGTAAAAAATTCTTAGGAAATTCTTACCCGTGAAGACATGTCATCTGCTGAGGAGATGATGGTTGAGTATTCTGACCACCATGACCAGCATTGCTTTCGCTTGGATCACCTTCAAATGGGAGGGGCACTGGGTCTGAATCAGATGGTTTTCCTTGCTGTTCAACTAGATTGGATAAAGTGGAATTTTCAGAATTTACACTACATTGCAACTATAGCATAAAAGCACATTTAATGAAATCTCAACAGTAATTTCTAAGTCTTTATGATATTATACACAGCTTAAAGAAAAATTTTTGCTCAACCTGGACACAAAAAGACCACTTAATACATGATTAATTAGGCAGATAGGAAGAGGATAACTTATAACTGTTTAAACAATCAAATCCTAATCTCTGGGACACCGAAAATATGAATGATGAAGGTCCCAAGGTACAGCTGAAGGTATGAAATAATTATATTCACTTAAAGAGTTTTGTATCCTGTTTTTGAAGGACTTTTCAATATAATCCCATTCATGGATAAAAAACTATTTTGCATGTTTTAACCCTAGAATTAAGCAGTTTTCTTTCGAAGTATTTTAGAATGTAAGGACATCCGCAGAGTTCTAGCAGGAGGAGGCATGGGAGAAATAAGAAAACTTCACCCCCAAGAAATCAATTGAAAAGAAGTTAACAATCAAATGTATACACCTACAGAACCCCTAAAACCTCCTTCTCCCTCAGTTAGGAGCCTCCTTGACTCATCCAACCATTCACGGCTGTAAGTCTGACACAAAAATGATGGTTCCAAAACTTTTTTTAAGGAAAATGCCTCAGAATGCCACAAGTTGCATTAATTTTGGCCAGCACTGAACATGTTGCTGAATATAAACTAGCTCTATTCCATTAAGGGGTACATAAGAAGTTTCAATGGCAAAAAATGTAAAATTCACTTCCACATCCTACAACTTCCAAAAAATAGACTGAGATAAAAAGACCTTGTGGGGAAAAACTATAAATTGAAAGAATACAGTGACTATGTATAAAATGTACAATATGTTGATTTACAGTCACTTATTTCAATGTTTTGTACAAAGGAACAGCAGATTAAGAATTTATTATTACACCATATAAGATAACAAAATGAGAACACACCTGAAGGATGAGACTTGAAGAGTTCTTCTTTTAGAGAAGGCAGGAAAGTGTTTATACGATCCCAAGTAACTGTCCACAGAGGTGAATATCCATCTGGTGTACTAAAAACCTTTGCTGAGTCCATCACCAAGAGCATGTTTTTAAGAGACTCGGGAATGGCTTCATACTGAGGAAAAACATAGTATATCAGCTAAAAGCACTTTTTGTTACTTTAGTCTTGACACACATGTATTTACCATACTACCAATTTATTGGTTGTTACATAATAATATTAAAATCACCATGTTGGATTTACGAACCGAAAAGAACTAACTACTATTTTGTTTATCCATTAATTAAAATAAAACAACCTGCTACCTCAGGAACCACCCTGGGATGAAAAGATTAATTCTTCCATGTATAATTATGTACATGTTTATGGAAAAATGTTTACTGCTAATATGAATTTTTCATCATCAGAAATTTCTTGTTCTTTCAAATGTATACTAGTGACAGTTTGCTGTAAACTCTGATACACAAAGGTGATTTCATGAAGAATTCAACTAAAATTGAAAAAGTATAATTTGTTCTAGGTACATTTACATGGGCTTTTCTAGTAGAGCCCAAAATATTATCACTACACAAATGAAAGGAGAGGAAAGTCGGAGACTGTCTAACAGGGTAAGGTAGAATGGTGGATTTTGAAGAGTTGAATGGGCAACCATGGTAACTTTGAAGGTATACACTAAACAATTCTTCAGGCCTATCCTTGGGAATTTTTGTGAGGAAGGAATATCAAAATTACAGACAAATTGCTCTGGTGCTAGGGTATATTTAGGGCATTGCCAGAGTTTTTCACCAGAACATTCATCTGTTGTTTTATTTTGTTGATAATTGACGATAATTTAACAAATAATTATAAAATACAGAATTTATTTCGGTATGAATTAAATTTACGATATGACTTGTCATCTGATTTTCCAAATAAATTAAACTCTTGGTAATGAAAGGCTGTTAAAGCACCAAAAATTTTGAATATTATACCAGGGTGGTCTGAAAAGTTTCCGAACTCAGAAAATTTCAGAAAAAATGTCTTGCATCTTTGTTTGGTCGGAAACTTTTCAGACCACCCTCGTACATACACAACACCCTAACATTCAGAAGAAATCAAGTCTAAAAAATTTGTAACAATTATTATTTAAGTCTAGGACATATAATCAGCATTGCATAAATGCCATTTAATCCTTAGATATGGTACGATAAGCTAAAATTTAAAGGCAAACAAACAATTAATAAGCACTTACTGCAGAGCCTAGTGGCTCAGGGAGACTTACATTATGCAAAATGACTGTATTTCCTTAGTGTCAAAGATTTTAAAATTCTATTATGTATTGATGAATAGAAATGACTAGTATTACTATTATTAAAACCATAATTATGAGGTTCATTATGAAATTAAAGGATATTTTTTCTGTACACTGTATTAGTTGAGATATTTAAACAAAATATTTTTTACCACTAATAAATGAGTCTTAAGCTAATTTTCTACACAATCACCATGCAAATTTAAACACTTATCGTAGTGCTGTACAAGTTTTTGTATATCTACTTCATACTCAATTCCCACCAAGGTTTTGAACCAGTTGGTAACAGCTACTTTCAGTTTGTCATTATTTTTAAAGCAATTTCTGCCTACAAACTCTTTCAGTTTTGGAAAAAGGTATAATCACTAGATGCCAAGTCTGGACTGTAAGATGGATGCTTAGAAATCACCAAATTTAACTGCTGAAGTAAGTCTTGTGTCAATGTGTAGGCATGTAGACATGCGTTGTCATGAATAAGCACAATGCCAGTTGACAGTAGGCCACATTGTTTCTCTTTATAGCACAGTGGAGCCAGTGAAGCATCACAATGCAGTTTGCTGAAATACCTCTTGGTATGATGTTGATCAGTAGGGCAATGCCCTTCAGATCCTGTAATGCTGTGGTCATTATCAATTTTGGTAAATTTTGAGCATCCACTTTACAGCCCAGTCTTGGCACCTAGTGTTTTCCACCTTTTATCCAAAACTGAAATTTTTGGTAGAGCATGCTTTGAAAACAATGACAAACTGAAAGAGGCTGTCACAAACTCATTCAAAAACTTGGCATGAAAAGAGTATGAAGCAGGTATACCAAGACTTGTATAATGTCATGATAAGTGTATGAAATTTAATGGTAATTATGTAGAAAGTAGTTTGAGACTCATTCAAGCAGTAAAAAAAATTTTCTTTCAAAATCTCTTCTAATAAAGTGTACAGAAAAAAACCTTTACTTTCCAAATGACCCTTTTACTACGCACCATATTAAAGATTTCTTATAAGTACAACAAAAATAAATATTTTTTTTCTATTTCAACTCAAGGTTCATTTAAAATTCATTTTCTCAATACTGGTAGGCAGCAAATCTATCATGACTGAAGTCTGTGGGAAAATATCTAGTTATAGAGGAATTAATAGCCTGTTTCACACAACCATTAGCTAACGTAATGACAAAATTACACCATAATTAGGTATCCTGAACATTTTTAACCTCACCATGATAATGGCAGCACTCGGCAATAATAGTTAGGGAATTTGTTTGCACATGGATTGAAAGGAACTCATGGAAATTTCAGCCATTCTGGACACAAAGTTGTTGTATGACAATTATTTGAGTCAATTGTTAGGGTTTTTGTAAAAATGGAATAAATTCAGGATTGAGTTGTGATTGAACATTTGTTTTGGAAAGGTAATACACCTACACAAATCAAGGACGAGTTGCAAGCTGTGTACAGGAACTCTGCTACAGCATCATTTATGACCATGCAATTTTGGGCAGCTGAATTTAACCGTGGCGGTAACATAAGGAATCTTCAGCATAACATCGAAAAGTTCACTAATTGGTGCTGGATAACCATCGAATTAAGGTTAGAGATATAACAGAGGGTAATGGCATATCAAAAGAAATTGTTTGTCATATTCATGGAAGATTAGGACATGCATAAGCTATCTGCGCGATGGGTGCTACATTTGCTTACTTAGGAGCAAAAACCCTTTCGAATAAACATTTTCAGGGCCCTGTTGGAGCAATTTAAGCCAAACAAGTCAAGATTTTTTGCATTGATTCATAACTAAAGATTTAACTTAGATCTACTACTAAACTTCAGAGATGTAAGAACAGTCAAAACAGTGGGCTGGAATGGGTGAACTGGCTACGAAAATGCTAAGACGGTTCCATTAGCTGGGAAGGTGATGGCGATAGTTTTTTGTGATAGTCACGGAATTGTGTCCAACAGTTATATTCAATAAGGTAAAAAAATAATAGCAGGAGTATTACACTTCATTGTTTGACAAAGTGAAGGCAGAAATTGCAAAGAAACAAAGAGCCACATTTGAAGAAGAGTGCTTTTCCATCAGGGTGACGATGCACCTGCTCACACTTCGGCAGTTCGCATGGTTAAAATTAATGAGTAGCACTTCAAATTAGTTGAATACTCACCATATTTACCAGATCTGGTCGCCAGTGACTTTTTGCTGTTTCCTAACCTCTAAGTTTCGCTTGAAGGACAGAGTTTTCCATTGAACAAGGAGGTTATTGCATATGTAAATGTCTGTAATACTATTTGGAAGGGTTAAAAAAGATAAGCGTTTTAATGGAAAGAGTTAAAGGAAATTATGTTGAAAAATAAAAATAAATTTGAAGAAAAATGTCTTGCTTATTTGTATGGTCGGAAACTTCTCAGACTACCCACATATATATAATCACAAGATTTGCATACATTAGGATTTTCATCGTAGTTGTTAAAAATGATACTAAAATATATTCCTAACATTTCATAACTTTCAAAAATGATACATTAATCATAATGTGCACTTACCAATAGATCACTCTTTTCAGCATGCATATATTTGTCCATAAAGTCCAAGATAGTGAGCCAAAGTGCCGTGAATGTTGGCAAGGATAAAAGAGGTGACAGATGATGCAGGAAGACCTGAAGTAGAGAAAACTAGAATATCATATATGATTTAAGTAGTTAAAGTCCCGTTAATTAATCTTTTTGTACATAGGTCTATTGGAGCTTTTAGCTATTTGAGTAACTTTTGTTCAGCAGCTCGTGCTTAAATGACATAAAAATAGTGACAATAATATAAATATGGAGATTGCAAAGGGAAACACTCCAGGAAAATTTCTTGAAATTAAACCTTTCACTACACGCTTTCCTGGATGATGAACTGGCTTCCCTATGACTACCATTCTCTGAGGGAATAGTTTTGGTAACCAATGAATGACATGATGTGGCTGATGTGGTACATCCCTCTGAATTTTATCAATTCTCTACTGCCATTTGTCAGAGGCATTAATTCATGAATATGAGGTTTTTTACCATATTCAGTAGCTTTGATGATCTTTTTTTGTCATTACTCTAAGTGACACCCTTCTCCCATTGTGTGGTCATTGCCAAAAAATAACTCATATGGGAAGGTAAGCTGATGTAGACTGTAGGTCTGCTTCTGTTGTTGCATTGAAATAACATGACAACAATGAACTTGGAATACTCCCATACACTGAAACTGCCTTGTATTTGCTCCGTATTTTCCCTATAAATTTAGCTAAAAAGTCATTTCAATGCAACAATTAGCGGATGACTCCGTTAAAAGTTACTGTTGCAGCATCTCCCATATCCCGCAGTTTCTTTGGAATCTACAAAGTCGTATTTGTGCATGAAATGAGAAATTATACTCTCAAGGAATGCACTTTATAAATATTATTTAGAAGAGTTCCTGTAAGGGTTCTAAATTGAAAGCAACTAGGAGTTTTTGGACCCAAAATGAAGTGTGAATGAATTATCAAAACAGCACTCAACATCATAGCTAGAGCGGCAGGAGACCTATTGAGACCCTTGACACTGCAGGAACTACAAGTAATGACATCTGGACTGATTAAATAATTGGAAAACTCATGTAATACCATTACGTGGCCTGCATTATGGTGATAAATGCAAGGTTATTTAAGATGGACAGCTAACTCTTGAATATAAGAACACAAGCATAACTTTGAGGAATTAGAATACCAGAGTGTTTCCTGGTTTAGTGGACGTTCAAAAATTAAGCTATTTTTCTGGCAAAAATCCGCTTTTCTAATGGGATAAGTCTGGAATACAAGTGGTTATTATGATATGAATAACACTGACAGGGCTGGGAAAGACACACTGACTCATTCGGTCATAGTTGGCTATGAAAAAGATTCAACTTTATTTGCAGAAAACTATAGAATTTAATTCTAACTAATCAATACAGAATTGCCATTGAAAGACAATGATATCAAAAGAAAAATAGGAAAATAGGTATTTTGCTAGAGGTATCTACTTACTATCTTAGAACACAAGGCCTAGCTTTTAATATAATGACTAGTCTTAAAATAGAAGAAACTTTATTAAGTACTTAAATAACATAGCTATGTGTGGCATTTCATTAGAAGAGCACTTTCAAACATATACAGCATTTCTTGAACTATCTGATGATGCACACCAGACCTTATAGCAAATTCAAAACTAGCGAAAATAAGAAATTTCGGAAGTTCATTTCATAATAATAATAACTGATTTAGCTATAAATTTAAGCAAGAACACTCAGCTGTCCGCAGTTCTTGGATATATTACTGATGTTTGAGAAGTTGAAGACAGATTTGTGCACTTCCAAGTTGTCAGCTGAATCCAGGGAACTATTTCTCATGCTCACTCAAACAATGGCAAAAAATCTAAAAGGTCTCCCAACAGGTTTTATAACTAAAAAGGAGCCCCAACATACAAAGTCAGAAAAAACATTTATTTAATGAAACCATGAAGGTTACAAGAAGTCAGAACATCTTTTATTGGTACAGCAATATATCAAAACTGAATTTTTTGAACCTTTTAGATCAAATTCCCCTTAAAAAAGTTGAATCATTTTCCCTGAGTGGGCACTTTCATGCTTACAGCAAAGCTATGAGGGCTTCCTTTAGACGTAATGCATTCATGAAGCAAGCTTTTAGCTAACTCTGATTCTGACATGAAGTATTTGTTTGAAGTCAAACAGTTCTCTCTCCCTCTGAAGTTAAGTGGGGTTTTACTCTAAACACATCAAGGTTCACAATTACTTCACACTACTTATGTCTCAAGATCCCCTGCTAAGTATTTTCTCTCTTGTCCAAAGAAAATAAAACAAAATCTTTGCCAATACCCAGAGCTAAGAAAAGCTACTTGGAAGTATGAAAAATTGACAGCTTGAGATGATTCTGTACTGATATTTCACATTGATATCATAAAGTTTTGCCAAAAATGTGTGGCGAATTGAGTTGTCTTATGTGAAGGAACAGCAGATGTTAGAGGTTTTTCTAATGTTATGAAATAATTCATTTATTATAATTTATGTTAAGCACAGATATATAAGAAAAAAGTTAATTGTCATTCACTCTAACTGCTACCATAAGATTGCTAGTTAACTGATTTCACCAAAACTGTTTCGTGAGGATTCTTCAAACTAAAACGGGGGATTTTGGTCTGAGGCTGGAGCACATCCCTTGGACTACATGTCAGGATATGCTGAAGGTGACAATACACTTGGTATGTATTTCATTATGGAGAACTCAATCTTTAGCTGCGGCATTAACAAATTTTGATGGATTAAAGGGAACAAAAATTGCCATTGCATTTTGGAAAAAAGTAATTTTTGTAGATTTAAAGCCAAAGTATTTCGGGTAACCTAAAATACATTATCAACTGCATAGTTACATGGGTACCATGAGAAATAGTGGTACTTACAAGCATAAAAGTATGCTTTATGTGAATTTAACTTTCCTTACACTGATTGTAATTACACAAACCTGTGGGAGTGATCAAGAGAAATCTCCAGAGTGATTAATTTTTGCCAGAAGCAATTCAAAATCAGAGCAGCTCATTTCTAAAAAGTATGGTGGATGCTCTACAGTTTCCTACAGACACCTTAATTTTCATTTGGCAGCATCATACAATTCCTTCAAAACCATAACTTATGGCACCCTTGCATGAATAAAATATAAAACGCCATTGCCTTGTGTCATCCTTTCTTTTCATATCACTGCAATTCCACATCAGCAAATGCTACACTAGGGATTGGTTCTGTAAGGCAATCAAATGGGTCATGATTGCCCAGCTCTTTCAAAAGCAGCATTGTTACTGCCTTTCAATCATAGTTATGATTAACAGTGTTGGTGAAATTGTAGGAAAACATATTTCTATATTTATATTATAAAGAATTCAAACAGTTGAGCATTGAAATTTACCATTCAATCATTAGTACACATTTGTTTAATTAATAAACCAAATTTTCATGGGAAATGGGTAATGGATAGAATAATATAAACAATATATCTCAAAATAAAGTTAACAGAAACTACCTTTACATGGGATGAAGAATAATACTAATCTTTACTATTTATGATACAATGGCCCTGCGGTGAGCTGAAGGAATTTTTCCTGTGGGTTGAATTTAAGCCAGTAGGTGAATTTTTTTCCATTATGAATAAAACACATTGGAGTAAGATGAGTACTACAAGGCTAGCAGAAAAACTTACATTGGTACGGTGCTCAACCTTGTGAAATTGCATCTTGAGGATTTAGAAAATTATGTATATTTCACCAAACCTCTTTGCAGTATGACTGGTTAAATTACATATGCTACATCTTCAGGCACAAACCCAAAGATGTCACATTGTGAAACTGGTCGTACTGCCATGAAGTTTGGCAAAATTTACAACTTTTCCAATTCCTTCAGAAAAAATTTCATAAGATCTATACATCATTTGACAGTTTCTTTAGCTATCAGTCAGATACCACCAGGTAATCCTCCATTCCTCTGTATGATTCACATTTGTATTCATCCAGTTAGGTCGACATAAATTAAATAAAAGTAAACAAATCATTACTTGAAAGTAAGAGGCAAAATACAGTTATGAAACTTTACCTTTGATAAAACTGTTGCAGCTCTCATCCTTGTTTCCTCTATGCCCGTGGGAGCTTGCTGTGGAACTGGTTCAAGCAATTTGGTAAGTAGAGGGAAGAGGACCTGATTGAAACATGATTCCCACTCCTGTGCTGTTAAGGTCTGAAGATCATGAAATAAAAGCCCTCTTTGCAGGTAGGTTATGGCACTCATCCTTACCTAAAATAAATACAGAAATGAAATTTTACATTTTATAAATATGTATTTGATCTGGAACAATTATTAGCCCAGAATCTAGCAAGAATGTTTCAGGAATTATAAAACCATACCATACGATTTTTGTTGTTTACATATATATTATTTTTTTAAACAATGAATGCAGTTTCAATAACTACTCTCAACACATTTGGTTAAAAAAGTAAAGAAGTGTTTGCAAAGCGAGAATTGACAACAGTTACCTTCAATTATGATGTAAAGAAAATACAACTAAAAACTTTGTATGGAGCAAAGCTTTACATATTAGTTCAGAAACTTAGTAATTGAAGCTTGAGGATAAGTGTAGATTGGAGGCTTTCAAGGTATCGTAGGTGTAGGGAAGAATGGAAAAAATAAAATGGACAGAAAGGAAAAAAATGATGAAGTTCTAGGCACAGTGGGGGAAGAGAGATGGCTGTTAGGAGAAATTCAAAGATGGCAAGACAAATGTCTGCAAGAGATAATGAGAACCAGTGCGACACTGAAGATGGTAACAGAGGGGAGGAATGCTGGAAAGGCCAGGAAGAGGGAGACTTTTTGGATGTAATTAAGAGAGGTAAAAAGTGGAAGTATGAAGAGCTAAAGGGAGCCATTGCCATACGTAGTTTGGGGTCTAAGTATATTTTGTGTCATGTGGGTAATGGGGGTACAGCAGTAGCCCAAGGGACAACCAAATCCTACCTTAAGCCAATAGACTAAAACTAAAATTATAACAATTCTAACATTTTGTTTCAATTCAATAGAAAAATTTATGTATTGCTTTACAATTGGTATGATACTCTGATCGATTTGGTGTGTTATAAACAGCTGCACCTTAAAGTCATGTTAACTTAAACAAAACACAGTGGAACCTTGCTTAATGAACACCTTGCATAGCAAGCAATTCACACTACACACAAATTTTTTTGCAAAAATGACTTTTAACTGGTCGCTTTTTGCATAAAAAGGTGATGAGAAAAAGGGAATTTCTGGAATGATTGCTAGCCTGGTACTTCAGTTTATTCTAGCACTCAATCTGCTAGCATCTTATATGCCGCTAATGATCACAAATTTTTCCAAACTTGTGTTCAAAAATATTGTGATTTTTGGTGTAGAGCTTAATAATATTTTGCATATAGTTTTAAAAATTTCCCTGAAGAAAAAGCAATCAGAAAACAGCCATAAGATAAGAGAATAAAAATAACCACAGAAATTGCATCAGCGATTTGCACTATCCTCAAGAACAAGGACAAAATTATGGAGATATTTGCTATATAAAGGGAGTGACGAGAATAGCTACACAGCAGCTATATATTCTCAATAATGCTGAAAGGTTGCATATCATATGGATAAACAACAAGCGATTGCAATGTGACACTATTAAAGAATATCATTTGTGAGAAGGCGAAAGTGATTTTCGCCGACCTCGTTAAGATGATGCCAGGATCATCAATGGGCGAAAAAGCATTTCAGGGAAGCCGTTGGTGCTTCGAGAAGTTTAAGAGAAGAACTGGTATCCACAGCACTGTGACGCATGGTGAAGCAGCAAGTTCTGAGCCAAAGGCAGCAGAGAACTTCATCGGTGACTTCAAAAAGCTCGATGATTCCAAGGGTTACCTGCCACTGCAGATTTTTAATTATGACAAGATGGGTCTGGAAGAAGATGCCAAAGCGGACCTATATTTGTACACGTAACAGCAGAGGAGAATGCATTGCCCGGCCACAACCTAATTAAAGATTATCTCACAGTTATTTTGTGTCAATGCAAACGGCAATTTGAAAATTGATTCCCAGCTTATTTATCATTCAGAAACTTCTCAAACCATCAAGAGGTCCTAAGTCCAGAAGATCAGGCTATATATGATTTCGAGGTCATGGGAAACTTGCAGCATACCATGCATACGAAGCATAACCCTAATAATACAGTGGCTATGCATGCTACAAATTTATTTAAGAATTATACTATGTTACATTTTTACAAAATTTTGAATCATCGGCAAAAACAAATAGCTATTGACAGCTTTCAGGTAAAAAAGAATTATGAAGACATCCTAAATAACAAACTAATTATTTTGAATATTTTTTGTTTTTATAAATAATAAACAACTACGCATTCCAGTAGTAGTTTTGAGGGGAGGCGACCGACAGCTAAGGTCATTTGCGCCATAGGGGATGGATAGGAAAGGATGAAGGGTGGAGAGAAACCCGGCGTCGGCATTAGCCTACTCTTTACGAAAGGCGCCAAGGGGTCCACAGTTTAACGTCCCATCCGACGGACGGCGTACTCACTCAAAGTGCCCTCCACAAAGCACCTCAAGTAGGGATCGAGATACCTCTGAAAAATATTCAACACCGCCGGGATTTGAACCCGCGCCCTCAGGGTGGGAAGCCAGTACGTTAGCCCCCGCACCATCTCGATCCCCACGCATTCCAGGTTGGTATCTTCCGTGATAGAAGAAAATATTACGATCCTTCATGGTCCCAAACGATGCTGTTATAATTTTGTTTGAGTAAACTTTATACATAATTTATTTTTTGGCATTATTGTATTTTATCTTAATTTACATGGTAAAAATTGTTTCAGTAAATGAGTGTTCCACTACTAGGGTTTACCAGGATTTCTCAGTACAATTTCTTATAATTTTGATGCATGAAACAAAATTATGTTAATAACATAATTAACAAAATAAAGACAAACAACAATAATAAAAAAACTATGAGGTTAGAATTAATCTAACATAAATTTATTCTCATGTATTAGTAGTAGCTTCAGGGGAGGCAACTGACATCTGAGATCATTTGCACCATTAGTGATGAATGGAAAAGGAAGAAGGCTGAAGAGAAACCCAGCATCAGCATTAACCTACTTTTCAACCAAAGATATCATTGGATCCACAGTTTTAACCTCCCATCCAAAGGATGTTAAATTCACTTTAAGTGCTCTCAACAAATCACCTCAAGCATGGATCAAAAAAACCATACAGCATACCACTAAAAAAGATGTTTCTCCAGGATTCAAACTTGGGCCCTCTTGGTGGGAAGCCAGTATGTTAGCCACCCCACCATTCTGATTCCCAATTTGTTCACATGGAGGCAATTCTTCAATAATACATTTAACCTCTCACTTCATCAGGGTGTGACAGTTTTCGGGGACGCAACATTCTCTTATGAAAGTCTATATTTGAGCAGCATCTGGTTGAATATTTCATAGATTACCAGCAAACATTAATAATTTCAAGTTATCTTTGCATATATCTGCAGATGGTAAAAACTAAAGTTTGGCATGGTAATTAATTCTAATTATTTTAATAAAGGTTTGCAGTACACTCTGCTCAGCTTTTTTGGATTGCAAATACTTCACCTAAAAAATTAATTAACTAATGTGAAATTGGAAGATACCTTTAAATAAATTATTCTATATATTGCCTAATTTTTTCACGAGGGGGAGGGAGTTGATGACAGGGATATTGAATAAGGATGTTATGATAATACTAGGGAAACTTTGAAAGGGAGAGTAGCTTTGCATGGCGCAGAAACATGGCCTTTGTAGCAAGATGATTGGCATTGATTGGAGGGTTTTGAAAATTGGGTGAGAAGAAGGATAGAAAAAATGAAATGGACAGAAAGGAAAGCAAAGGAAAAAGTATCATGCATGGGGCATGATGGGAGAGAAGAGTAGATAATTTGGTGAAATCCAAAGGGTCGATGAAAGATCGATGCATAGCATTTTTAAGCAATCAGATGTTGAAGACTTAGTTGGCCTACATTGGACAAATGATGATGGGATAGGAAAGGGAAAGGCTTGTTGCATAGAATAAAGGGTGGAAGTAAGTGGAATTGAAGAGGGGTCTATTGTAGTGTGGGTTGTCAGGTTTTGTTTTTCAGTCTGTGTCCATCCAAAATCTACCATAATCTGTTGACTACTCAAGTATAATTTTGCCTTAATAAGTTATCATGACCAATAAATTGAGTATCCAATGAATCCAAATCCTTAATATACCTTATTCTATGGAGAGCAGTTTAATTTTGCAAGTACACGAGACAATTAGCTAGAGGAGTACCTTGTCTGATCTAACAGATTACCTAACAATTTTACGCTGGCAACATGTTGATACAAAACATATGAAACACAGCAATTAAACCAAAGGTCGGTTTGTTAGGTGATGGTAGAGTTCAACCATTACTAAGCCTAATGCAGTGTTAAATTTACATATCAGGATGGAGAGGCCAGTTCCTTTCCCTGTTCCGGCTATGGTTTCCCAGGAAGATCTGGTACCTGAAAAACCACACAGCTTGGGTGGAGCTGAAGGTACCCATAGAGGGATGCCTGGGAATCCTACCCGGACCCTCCAGTCAGTAGTCCAATGCTCTACCCTGGAGTACCGCGTCCCCATAAAAAACATATACAAAGTAATAATTTTAAATATACTATGAATCTATCCATGTGAAACTCACTTGTCTTCGGCTATCACAACAAAGCCTGGCAATGCCTTGCAGCAAAGGACACCAGCCTGTTGACCATAAGGAAGGCATAAAAGGTTGTACTTGATCAGAGTTGGGATCAGCCTTCTGCTCCTCGGACCACCATCGGAAAATATGTGCTGTCCTAGTATGCAAAGTATGCATGA
The DNA here is from genome assembly GCF_022747635.1 of Hetaerina americana. NCBI lineage: Eukaryota > Metazoa > Arthropoda > Insecta > Odonata > Calopterygidae > Hetaerina > Hetaerina americana. The sequence continues at coordinate 1,048,380 of NW_027286126.1, forward strand.
GGTCCAATAGCTGTCATAATAAAGTTAGAGTGTAAGATTAAAATAAAAGTAAATAATGGAATATTTTAAATGTTTAGGAGCATGATACCAAGTGAGACCTAACACTAGCTATAAAGAAACAGCAATTTTGAGCTTCATGAATACAAATATATTTTTTCTAGGAGTTTTAATAGAGCCTACAATTCTTTGGTTATAAAACCAAATCTTTTCTGAGGTAATTTGACCATACTAAAGCAACAGAGGACAGTCAAATTGACTTCTTTGCAAATATCACTACTTGCTGCATTTTTGTTTTTACATGCGCACTTATGTGAATTTGGTTTCTGCACTACGGATGAAAAGTATACATATGGATCAAATGATATAAATTAAAGTTAGGCTTATTTAAAATGCAATGTCTAGTTAAAACCTTCTCTTTGTCGATGAAAATCAATAAGCTAAAGAAAAATAAAGATGACACAAGGGTAAAATTTTAATTAACTTAAATGTATTCAATTTGAGCATTAGAAAAAAGTGTTATTGTCCCAACACTATTTTTTCTCAATATTGCTGAAATTGTGTTAAAAAACCTGAATACTCTTTGTATTTCATAACTGGTAGGTCAATGGATCTGTTTAAACATGATGGCCAACTTCAGTTCAAATTATTTATTCATAAAAAATGTTATACTTAGGGATAGCTATACTATTATAACCAATGCACTGACTTCCTTAAAGTTATTAACACATTGATAAAGTAAATTATGAGTGATCTCACAGGGAAAATTGGTACTGCATCAATCATTTAGTCTATCCTTCATTATGACCTGAGAAAATTTTGTTCCTCGACATTCATTAATAAGAGGGTTCACCAGGTAATGCTTGGCAAAACCCACACTGATTAAGACTGATTATATTCAAAATTTACTAGTGCCAGAGGAATTTCATGAAAAAATTAAATTTACAAACATAATGGAGGGCATTTATTGTCATATAAACAATTACCTGAATGGAAACTTGGTGGTAGCTTCCTGGGAGCTCTTCAGAATCACTTTCATCAGCATCATAGGACATGGCACTGCTACTACTGTAAAGGCTACTACGACTTCTTGATTCTGGTGCATCATCGCGTTTCTTGTTTTGGGTCTTTTTACGAGACTTAGATGGATTCTTTTGAGAACTTACCCTCCTCACACTTTTCTTCTCATCTACAAAATGTAAAAATAAGTTGAAAATAAATCAAAATTTAAGTTAATTTTGCTGTTCACCTTGAGGCCCAAGGCTGAGAAAGGGCCCTCAATCCAACTGGGAACAGAATGTATATTGAGATTAGATAAGGTGAGATACATGGGGATTTACCTCAACGAAAGTCTTCATAGGACACACCACATATCATATGCCATCAAGAAAGTAAAAGCTGCCTTAAAAGCCCTATGGCCTATCCTACAGACTTCAGTTTCCTTATCACTCAGCACAGGACACCTCATCTTCTCCTCCATGCTGCCATCGCTCCTAACCTATGTTGCACCCGCCTGGACTTAAACAGCTCCATCAAATCTTAAACGGCTTCAATCGTCAAAAAACCAGTTACTAAGAAGAATATTTGGTGCTCCGTGGTTCATCAGAAATTACTTAAATATTACTACCCTGATGGAAACAATTAAAGACATGGGTAATGTAACAGAAACCTCTCTACCCACAACACTGAATCCCCTGCTTGAAAACCTTAAGAGTTTTAATGCCAATGAACTCACCACACACCAAAAACCAAAAGCGGCATACTACAACTCGCACATTCCTAACACAACATCACACAAAAATCAAAAATGTTACAGCTCAATCAAAAACATAACAGAATCCTGACACACCAGAGAAAAATGGTAAACAGCCAGTGGCTGGAAGCAGTTAAAATCAAGTTAGAAGGTTTAGATATTCGTTCCAGTTCCTTTTTTTTAAATCAGGAATTTTATAGTTGTCATGAATATAGTTTTATTTTATGATGTCATATCTTCACAGGCAATCTACATGTAGAATTCCAAATTGTTACAAGAAGTTTCTTCCAACTATAGTGAGTGTACATTTTCATCTAGTCTAAGACATTTTCTCTAGGTTTCAAGTTTATTTTTTATCATTTAATATTTTCGAAACAGAGGATTCCCATCCTAATATACCATATCTTAAAATACTCTTAGAGAGATAGTCTGGTTTTTTTTTCTGCCCGATGGCACCATGAATTTTTAACAAAAGCTATTCATGCTTGCATCACATTTATCTAAGGTTGGCAGCATGGGAGCAAATGTGAGTGTACATGGTATTCCTGGAATATAATGAGATACCCATGCCGAAAACAACATAGGAAGCGTTACTGAATATCTGATCCATTGCAAACCTGTTGTGTTTTTCCGATTTTGCATACCCTAAAGAAAGGTCACTAAATTAATATCTCATTGACACAGAGTACTTGGTGGCTGCTGTCTCCGTGTTCTTCGCATCTGTATTAGAGGCATCTGGGTGGATGGTGGCAATGTTGGCTACAGAGGTAAGGTCAGTTTAGGGAAGCTTACATTCCCTGCATGGTGTTCACCACTGCAGTCAGTGCAACGCAGGACTGTCACCCTGCCATCTGAAGCTCTGTGGGAACATTGACCCACACCTGGAATTGGTTCTGTACTGCTCTGCAGAGTGCCCAAACTGCCAGCACCATGAGCACCTATGAAGTTGACCAGCACTTTGTTTTGGGACCATGCTTTGTAGGATGGGGTGGTATGGCTGGCACCTATGCTGGCAACCATGTGATGAAAGTCCATTCTGGATTACCGACACGGCCAAATCGATCAATTCAGTAATGCAGGGTAGGGTGGTGGTGGGTTGTTTGCTCTTCCATTACCTAATCTGCCAGGTCTTGGTCAGATACACCCCAGCATCTTAAAGGGCTCATTGATGCCCTCAGTCCGGGTATCTAGGTCTACACCACATACAACATGGAGAAGCCAGGTTTCCTATCTATGTAGTGCGGTGGGTTGGGTCTCTGGGCTCCATGAAAGGTAACCACACAGAATTTTCCTTTGGGTAGATTTAAAGTTCTTATGTTCTGCCTCGTGAGTAGGCAGATATACCGTCCAGGAGGCCTGACCCTAAGTGACCCGAATAGACTATTATATTGGCCGTGACAAATGGGGGTTAACTTGTCTGTAAATTAGTATAGAAAACTACTGCTATTGTTTCTCTGCAGGGATGATATCCAGACAAGAAACATTGGGAAGGGGGCCGGAGCAGAGGTAGGGGGCGAGGCATCAGCTTGAATGTGTAAAAAGGAGAAACTGAGAAGTGATGGAGGGCAGCTGCCCATGTGATGGGAGGGGAGGCTTCCGACTTCCTCCAAGCACTGTTCTTGTGGAACAGAGTTGGTGGATAGGTGTGGTTGTAGATGTATACCCATGCATGGGTGCACATTGCAGACAATGGAAATTGTGGGTGCATTTATAAAGGATAAGTTATGTAAAAGATATAAATTTTTCCAGGGTAAGTTGATGTAGTATTGAAACGACAATGTTTACAAGGAATGGGGACTTTATTCTCCAACAAAATATTTTTAGAGGATGACTTCCTTACGGAAAAAAGAGTATATAAATTGGTATCACTGCGGGTGAGGGGATTGAAAAATTCTTCTGTAGAATTTTCTCTTGTCGTAATAGGCTGCCAAAAGGAGGTGAGACTAACCCGATAACAAAACAAAGTTAAGCACTCAAACCTATTTGCCTTTGCTGTCTAGCAAGGGGAAGGGTTGGGAGAGCATTTTTCGGCATTGTGGGAATAATGCGCAAGGTTTTGGGAGAGGAGGTGGGATGAAAATTTCAGAAGATTGGGGTAATTTGTGACTGATTATGACACCTGTTTCATTCAAAGAATCAAGGACATAGATAAGCGATTGTAAAATCATTTTCAGTTTGAGTTAAGGGTCAAAGGGTGAGAGGGATGAACAATGGAGACACTATAGCATTTTTCAAAGGGAATGCTATGTTTGGTGGTATGCTTTGGGATTGGAAACATCCTAATCAGAACAAAATTCCTGACTAGTATCCTCCAGAACCTATTCTTCCTGCTTCTCTCCTTTAATCTTCATGAGGCTAATTATTTCAGTGTTTTCTGCAACTCTGCTGCTGCTTTCTTCAAGATTTCTGACCAATAAATAATCAGCAGCTGTAGCTGCAGGTATTGCAGAAGCCATTCTCGATCCCCCTTCCTAGACTCAAGCAAATTCATTCTCTAGATCTTGTACCCTAGCCTTACTTTGTCCCGTACTGTCTCAGATTTCTACTCACAGTTCATCTACTGCTTTTTGAGTATGGAATCTTCTTGCTCCAGGAATTCATATTTATTCTGGTGTTGATCTTTGTTTCCGTCGATAGGAATGTGTTCTGACATCTAGTTTCCAGGCGAATTTTTTGATCCGAGATCCCAGTAATAATCAATCCTTGATGATGCATTTAGCATTGAATGACAAGCAAAGTGATGAAGACTTCTACAAACACAGTTTAGCACTGAACCATTATGTGTTGATAGCTGGTTACCAGCAACCATCAATTTTTCATTTTAAAGTTGTTTTGACCTTTTAAGTTTGTTCACACTGCTTAGGAGATTTTCAATTTCTAGATAACAATATTTGGGAGTAGATAAAACCTTATTTTGCAAATTGCGCTCTGCTACCATTAGCAGGAAATAGTGAAGATTTACAGTAGTTAGCTGCTAGTAGAATAGACAGCTGCTAGTGTCTCCCTGCAGGAATAATATCTGCACAAGAGCACCATGGAAAGGGGGCAGCAACTGAGGTAGAGGACAAGGCATCAGCTTGAGTGGGGACGGTAGCAGTTCTGGTTTTTGGATGTGGTTGAAGTTGTGGTTGGGGGTGCATGAAAAGGGAAAGAAGAAAAAAAGGAAAGTGCATCATGCATCAGTGTTTATCCTGTGAGCTAGCATGCTTCGTTTGGTAAGAATACGTTTTTTTAATACGAGTTATTTTAGATACCGAATTGTGAGGATTCAGGCTGAAAGGGGGAAACGGAGGAGTGGTGGAGGGTAGGTGCCTGTGTAATGGGAGGGGAGTCTTTCTGACTTCCTCCAAGCATTGTTCTGGTGGGTCAGGGTTGGTGGATAGGTGTAGCAGTATATTTGTACCAATGTTTGGGTGCACTGGCTCCAGATATGTAGAGAGGCCTTGATAACCCCTACAGAATGGAGTTTTGCAGGGTTGAAAAAAGTTGTAGTGCGGTTATGGGGTGCTGGCGGTTTATTTGGTATTGGTGATGGGGCGTGGGTTGAGCAGTTTTGGGGGAAGTGCGATAATCAGAGACCCAGAAGATCCGCTAAAGAACAAGAATCATCCTTTCTCTTTACTTTGAGGCAGACATTCTGCCATTTTGCAGGACCAGCAGACGAAGGTGGTCATGCACATAAGACATATTGAGTATTTTGTCAAGAGAGAGGCGAGCCTTGGCAGAAAGACACAAAGGATGGACGAAGGTGTGATACGCCTTATTGTGGGAGAAACTCATTTTGGAAGAGAAGAAGGGATCATGACGTGGTTTAAAGTTTTGCCCATTCCATTGTTTTTTCCTTTAAATTTATCACTGTGGAATGAATTTTATTTGACACTCAAGAAGGATCTAAAACTCAGGGCAAGATTCATGGTAATCAATTGCTTAAAAAATATGTCTTTTAGCAAATTTAAGCAAGGATTATTAATACACTTAGCAAGGACTACTCTAGGATAGCTTCAAATACATAAAACAATAATACAGCTAATATTCAGTACATGAGTATGCCCTCTTCTGCTGATGACCATTATGATTCTTGATTGATATAAATATTTCAGTATAAGTCTGCTGCTTATTAATGACAAAATAAAATTTTAATTCCAATTTAAATATCTTTTTAAAAAACAATTACAGTAAAACTTCATTTTTTTATGCCAGGTATTAAGTAATTTAAAACAAGAGTAATCTCCTAAAAAATCACAGAGTTATGTATGCTATTTAGGATGGATAAATCCAAATGCTTCTACAAAGAAAATATACCTGGTCTGGGGACAAATTCTCAAATAATTTATTTAATTTTTTTTTCTTAAAACTGTATTTCATCCATGAAAGTTTCTGCAATCCAAATCTTTGCATGCATATTATAAAGATATTGCATTTATCATCCCCAATTAATAAAAAAAACCCTACATCCTAAACCTTGTCCTCCACCTTATATTCATTTAAATTTTAATTCTGAAAATTTTTTATTACTTATATTTCTTATACTCTAAGCAGTTTGATTGTTTTTAAAACGAATATCACAAAACTTCTATAAAGTCATTGAAATCCTAACACTATTTGCTATATACCTAATCAATGAAAACTGTCCCTGATTGAAGACATTATATTTATTACCAAAACACAAAGAGTTAATTTTTATCTAGACAGATATGATATGCAAGTATTACCTATCATAATGTTTTATTGAAATATGAAAAGGAGACAAGCATATTGCTAAATCAGCTGAGGTTACACTTAAGTAACTTATAATGAAAGAGAAACTTACCACAGTTCACGATACAAAATGATTAACTTGAACCTTTATTATGTGAGGTGGGTTCGAAAAATTCTCAGCTTTGCCCATAAATGGCATCATCATACCTATGATTTTTTCTCATCATATGTATGATTTGATGTTGGAACAACTGTGAGTGGATGTCATGCAAAATTGCAAGCCATTCCATCCAGCAGTTCACTGTAGGCAGTCATTTGAATCAGTTTTGGTGTGTGTGTGTAGTTAAAAATGGAAAAAATCGAGTATTGAACAGTGGTAAAAATCTTCATAAAAGGTTTCATGCTGACTGAAATTCATTCAAGGATTGTAAATGTGTATGGGAACTCTTCTCCTTCAATATACACCATGAAAAATGAGCGGCCGAGTTAAAACATGGCTGTGAAAGACTTGAGGTTAAACCATGTGAAGGATGCCCGAAAAGTACGACCATACCTTAAGTCATCAATAAAGGGCACAATATTATTTTGGAAATTGTTTTACCATGGTGCATGAAATTGCTAATACTGTAGGGATATCAAATGTATGCATTGGTTACATTTTAAATGAGAAATTGCATATGACAAAGCTTTGTGCAGGATGGGTGCTGCTCATGCTCACTGTAGATCAAAAACACATTAGGACAGTTCTTTTCAAACAGTGCTTGGTGCACTTTACGAAAAACAAAGTGATTTTCTGAATCGATATGTGACAATGTGTGAAACATGGATTCACCATTACAGACTAGAATCAAATCAACAATCCATGCAGCGGATAGAGGCTGGTCCTTCAGCTCCGAAGAAGGCAAAGATGGTGCCATTAGTGAGACAGTTCATGGCATCAGTTTTTTGGAATGCGAAAGGAATTCTGTTGATTGACAACCTTGAAAAAGGTAAAACAATAACTAAAGAGTGCTATTCTATTCTTCCAATGAAAAATTGATGCAAAAATTCAAGTAAGCTGACCTGGCTCGCACAGGTAAAAAACCATTTTCCATCAGGACAATGCATCTGCCCACATAAGTGTCTTAGTGATTGGGAAATTGGAAGATTTGCACTATGAAGGGTTATAACATCCACCCAATTCCCCAGATTTAGCTCCCACAGACTTCCACCTCTTCTGAAAACTCAAAAGTTTCCTTGCTAGACTACATTTATCCACCAGTTAAGAAGTGATTGCTGCTCTTAGTGAGAATCTTTCAGCACTTCTGGAGAAACACTACCGATACGGGATAACCGCATTAGAAAACCACTGGATGAACTGTTTTGATATTAAAGGCAATTATTTTTTTAAATAAAACTTTTTTGCTAACATAAAATGTTATTTTCATCATCAGGTTTAGAGCTTTTCAGATCACCCTAGTAGAAGCTAAAGGAAAGCATCATACAAAAAAGTTATTGCCAATCAAGATGATGGTAGGGAAAAAATTAAAATAAGGCAAAAACCCAACACTTCACTGTTATATTACTCATTTTTTCCTAAGAGTAGGCATCCAATTTAATTTTTTTTGCAACATACCTGTAGTCATAGCTAAAATGCTTCCTTTTCAAAAGCAGTGTCAACAATTGAATTAATGGCATTGGGCCTAATTGCCTGGCATTGCTACAGATAAATAAATGACATCTTGATTTCACTGTTCATATCAGAATCATTGGGATATAGTTTTTAATCTTTATTTACTTTGAACCTCAAAAATTTTGAAGCCCAGTATTTTTAGGCCATTGAATTTAGAAACAGGGAGGTTTTACTGTATTAACATGATTATTGAGACCTAATTATATGCAGCGTTTAGGGACTTATAAATACACTCATAACTCTCCAAGGAAACTGCAGGAGATGCCGCAACAGTAACTTTTAACGGAGTCATCCGCTAATGTGCATTTCAATGCAACAGTTTCAGAGTGTAAAAATCATTCGCCTAGACAAGGCGAATAATTTTTACACTCTGAAACTGTTGGATTGAAACACTCATAAATAGTTGTTAAGGCTTAGTAAAACACTTTCCTGATGCAGAAACCCTAATATTCTATAATTATTGAGTGGCGTGAAAATGGTACAATATTTCAACAGTCAAAAAAATCATTTATATAATCTATCATAAAGAGCTGATTTTTTTGTTAAGAATAACTCAACAGGTTCTGTAATACGGTCTTCGCATTGTAACTCAGGCCTTCATTTTATTTTTCAATTTACATTTAATGGAAAAAATACCTATTAACTATTTGAAGAAAAAGAGAGACAGTATTAAACTTAAGAGATATGCATAAGAGTATTACTTACTTCCATTTAAACTGGCTTCCACAAAGGTCCGAATGCAGTGAACACAATTCTCAAAGTTGTATGGAGTGATATGAGCTAAATCTCGGACCAAAAATGCTAAGCTCTCACAGCATTTAACTAGTGCATATGGGTCATGGCTGAGAAGTTCACGATCATGGACAATACTGAATTGGTTCCCTGGCATTGGGCGAACTTGAAGAGGCTGGATTTCTCCCTCTCTACCAACCTAGGAGAAAATTAAACCACTAAATTAGAACTTTGATAATTCATACTTGGAACTTTCATGCCAATGAATTTAAAAAAGAATTAAATTTACTAATAAGGGTAATCATGGCATAGTAATTTCAATTTCTGGACCAATTCATGAAATACTTTTCTAGCCCAAAGACCTAGTATAGTTCAGTTGAAAGTTTCTCGCACTTCCATGGTGGAAAGGCAGCAAGCAGAGAGGAAAGAGCTGTTGGGGAGAACTATTGAATGGGAAATCAAACTTTCACCTCCCTTAAGAGGAGGAGCCAAGGGACTGAACTTAACTAACCAGGGTCATTAAGGAGGTCAGTAGTCATTTTCACCTACATAACCTTTTCACTACATTTCTTCAAAATGCCAAAAACAGGTTTTGGCATGTATGCCATGAACTTTCAACCCAACTAGAGTGGGCTAATCAAACCCATTTCTTTAAACATCATACGTAAAATAACTATTGATGACAAACCAGGATCCATCCACCAGGACTACTAACAGGTGGTATATCTGGGCTGGTGGGTCGGGAATGTGATACTTGATGAGCAGAACGAAGGTTCCGATGATTTGAGCGTGCATTTCCTGTACCTGAATACAGTTCAGAGTCTGATGTACACGTTCTTTGACAAGCATTGTCCTCATCCCCAGTACCACCATGTGAGCTATCTTCTCCATCTGACTTTGTACCTGAAAAATCAAATCACCAATTATAACTCCTATTAAAGGACTGCAGAAATATGTTTTCGTGAAGGCGATTTTGTGCTTTGACGGAAGCATACTCTTTAACCAAATGGCTTTTTGATAACAACCCAAAGGAATTCTAATGTTTGAATCAATAAGCACTACCTCTATTAGACTTTTGTCACAAAAGAAAAAGAAGTCATTAATTTTCCAGACAAAAGAGTAAATAAATGCCTGTTAAAACAAAAGCAACAAAGGAGAGAGCAAATTCTGAACTAGTAATATTCTAATGCAGTGGTTTCAGCTCAGCATAACTGATGGTGTTCAAGATATGAGAAAGGAAAATATACAAATTCTTCATATGCTTCTATTTGGAAGTGTCAAATATGGATACAAAGGGCATAAAAAATGATTGGGAACTAGAAAATTATGTGCTTTAACTTAAAAAAAGGGGGTCAGCATGATGACATGCTAGCAAATCAAAATATAAACTAGCTCAACTAGTAACTAAGTAAAAAGTTTAGACAAACTCACCTTGCCCAGTTGGTATTTTTCCAACTTCCCCAACAATACGAGGTGGGTGTGCTCCGGCACCGACACACTCCAGCAAGGTAAAAATGATTGACCAGTCAGTATCAGAATGAATGTTGGCAGCACTAGTCTTTAGAATGTCATATAGTCCATAGGCAATTTGCCTCGAAATGCGAGCTAATGTATGTGACTTCAGGAGAAGAAGCATTCGAAGTGACTGCAGCACCTGTTTAATAAATAAACTTTCAGGTTTGTACCCAGGGCAAGAAAATTAAGTGCTGATACCTTGATACCATTACCTAGAGTTTCAATTTTATGCACTAGGACATCAGTAACAGCACTAAGGACAGTAATCATAGGAATTTCTGAGTATCTGGCTTTTGAAACATGGACATTTGGCAGTTTTCCTTAATCCAGTGTGTTAACCAAGAGATATGCTGATAGTTTCCATACTCTCCAACCGACTACATAATCATCACAAAAATTACCTACACACCTAATTCAGTTATTATTAGCTCACTTAATTAAGGTACACACTCATTTTCTGCATTCCAACTATGGACTAAGCATAATGGACATACCATCCTTTTTCCATTACAGGAGGCCAGCCCATAAGGGTACTCAGAATGATAAGTTGTTTAGTCAACAAATGAGCTCTGATAGAAAAAAGCTAAATTTAGTTGAAAAGCAGCCATTTTTCTTCCAATGTGAGCATGTAAAGACAATAACTAAGTTTTCACAGAAAATTTTTAAAAAGTTGTTACATAAATTTGAATCTTAAGTAATAGATTGTCATCTAAAAAATATAAGAATGAAGTACCAGGTAGACTGATCACTGCAAAATGAACTGATACATAAACTCCTTAGGTGTAATTTATTGTTTTACTTGTGTGACCCTGAATTTCATAAAGGGGTAGACATCTTGGTCTTTGCATGCACCTAAAACCTACCGTTTTTAGAACTCTGGATAGTAAAACTTTCTAAATGTTAACTTCAGAGGGATTTAAAGGGAAAATAATTACCCGAAACTCAAATTGAGCAAAATATAACAACTAAGGCAGCTTACTGTATTAAATATACATAGGGATGGCCACAAAAATCTTAGGACAAAATTCCAAGACATATTCAGGTTTTACAGATCAAAATTTGTGAATCTCCCCGCCACACGCCCTTGCGGCGGCTTGCGGGGTATTATGTAGATGTAGATGTAGATCTCTCAAGCTGCATTATCTGCACTTAATCATACATGCGCATAAATGCCCAAGGTAAACATGAAACCATAATGAAGCAAATCTTGTGATTTTAACATTTGTGAAAAAGGGGAAAAGATTGTAGACACTATTGCATTCAAACTTGACTTTGTTAATTATGCTTCAAAACACATAATCAGGGCAGCTGAATGTCATTTTGGTCGACCTACAACTGAGAAGATAATAGGAGAATGGAGGAAGCAGAAAATTTATTTAGTGATTGCAGATAGGAGAAAAAAAACTTCACATTTATTTGCTCATATATGGCCAAGGCTTGAGGAACATGTTAAGAATGGAATAATAAATCACCGGAAAATTGGGACTACTGCTTCAACAAAAATAATTTTCATTGAAGAGAGAAAATTAGTGATAGGCATGTCCATTACAGATTTTTTAGGGAAAAGGTTATGATGTGAAGGATTCATGAAGAAAAATAGTGTCGGAATGCATATCAGAGCTATAATTGTGCAAAAACTGCCACTTAAATACGAAAGAAAGGTTAAATTTTTCCACAATGATAATAACTGCATGTATGATATTAGCAGCGGTGAATGGTGAATTTACGGGATTCTGTGATGAACAAATGTTTATATACTCACCGTTTTTTTAATTTAACAATTCCATTTTCTTCCTATTAAGTGTCAACATTGAAATATTTTGTGGTCTGATCCATGGATTTTTTGTAAATTCTAAACTGAAAAATCATAGTGCATTCAATGGGCTGAGATATACCATACTACTTAATGGGTTCCAAGCATAACACAAGAAAAATGAACATTTGAAATAATGTCCATTAATGATTATGGAACCAGCCACAGTGTGCACACTAAGACTGACAATATCAAAACCACAAAGTGTGGCCTAGGAAATTAAATTAAAATATTTTCTGCCCAACGAACAAAACGAAATACTTGACAAGTGGCTAAAGGTGGTGTGGATGCTGTATTCTGGTGCACCTTTTCCAATTAAAGAATTTGGATAAATTTAAGAGTGCCAGCGGCAAAAGGTACCCTTTTACTCACCACAGGGCTCATATCTTCACGGCGCATCAGAGCACTGGCTAACCTGAGCAATCCAACAACAGACCGTTCCATCAGAAAATGTAGATCACAAACAGCAGCACCCATTAGAAGACTATAAATGTGGTCACGCACACCCTGCCAAATGATTCCCACTCTATCCCTGAAAAAATTTAAGGGAAAATAAAGGAAATTTTACAAACACAGTTAAATACCAATGTGTCATGTTTTTATGAAATTCAGATAGAGGTAAAAATAAGAAATGATGGAACAAAGATATCCCCATCCATCAACACTACAGACATGGTATTCAGATTTGGTAGATTAAAAAAATGATATGCATAGGAAAGCAGTGATTCAGTTCATGGCAAATTGTGACTGCCAGGTTATGGTATGAAAATACATGAATAATATATGCATATCATTAGACATTAGATAAACAAAAGATCTATAGACAGACCTCAATAGCTTTAGTTAGGCAACAGAAAGAATGAAATTGAGGGTGACTGCATTACAAAACAAAAAGAGTCATGTTTGACAAGGATAATGGGAAGGTAACCTCATAATACTGATAAACAGTGAAAGAATTGAACAGGTGAATGAATCTGCATGCATTGTAGAACGTTTTTGAAAATGATATAATAAATGAAAATATAAGGCATGGGCTGACCAGTAGAAAGGTTTTTCATAGAATATGGAATATTAAAAAATTAATGTTTGTTTAAGACTGAAAAAATATACATGCAGCATAGTATATGATGAGCAGATTACATGAAATTTTAAGCCTACCTACATTATCAAATGGAAGTGAAACAGGGGTAAGCATACAAGTAAATTTCATTTGAGTGTGGCGAGTACTGGTGGAATGTTGGTAGTAAAAGTAGATGAGATAGAGTAATAAGTTGGACATGATAAAATGCGGATTTGATGCAAAAGTAACAGAAAAGTGTGAGCTAATTGTTCTGGTTTAGACATGTTGAGAGAATGGAGTGAGTAGGATCACCAAACTCTATGATAGAAGAGTAAATGGTTCGAGAGGAAGGGAAGGTTGAGAACGTCATGCGTGACTTGACATGATATTTTGACATGATGCACAAGGAATATTTACAGGTACTGGAAGAGATGAGTATTTATAAATGTAACAAAAAAATAAGTACGCAAGGAAAAGTTGGTTGGAACAACTTATTGAAAGAGAGTACCCAAAGGAATCTAAAATAATGTTCTCTACCTAAATGCAGATTGGCATGGAAGATATGCACCTAAATAACAGAGTAAGATTTTGGAAACGCATTGACCAATGTTACAGTAGAATTAAACAGGTAAAATATTAATAAATGACTGAATAAATCAAACGCTTAAAATAGAATCTCTTCAATATGCAATCTATATTTATTTGAATTAATTTTTGTAATCATGAATAATTCTAGAAATATCTGGAACTGGGATTAAATGATGTTTGTAGCATTACCACTGTGTAACTTTAACCGCATAGCATTGATGTATTTTTCATTACTTTACCTATGCAATGCTCCTGTTCTGGTTTGCTATATTTTTGATAACTGATACCTTTTTCAGAAATGTATTATGTCTTTGCTCAATAATGACAGGTCACATCACCAACTAGAGAGGAGAGGCTCTAAATCTTTAGAGATTTTCATTCAGGAATGTCTTTAGAAATGTTAGCTGACCATATTTGAAGCCTAGAAAAGGCATTACTGTCAACAACTATGCTAAGATATATATGAATAAGGGAAACTTGTGGAAGGAAGAGAATAGCTTTAATGTGTAATCACATATACAAGTACATCAAATGGCAAGTGTGGTTCATTGCTTTGACAGCAAGGAGATTGACATTTCAAGTTCTGGAGAAAACTTTCATACATAGAACAGAAAGAATGATGAATTTACACATTTTATCATCCGGCCTTAGGGATATGATTGCTACTTCAACAGATCAAAGGGAAGACAATAGGGGAAATGGATGCAAGAGAGTGCATTTAGTTACCACTATGCATTTATATATTCTGAGATTTGCTGGTCAAGAAGGTTTAGTCATTTGAATCAAACAACATACAATTTCACCATATCACACCCAAAAATGAGGGCTCCAGATTCAATTAGCAGGACAAAACCCATCTAACAAGACACTGAACACTAACTTGCAACACTAATGCGATATGTTTTTTCTATAACTATATATTTTTAAAAAGTATATATTAACAGTTTTTGAATCATTTTTTTTTACACTGATCATTCTAGATTTGGGAATTAAAATTCAAAATGTGAGAATAATATCAGGATTGAAATTTTTTAAATCTTGTGGTTATTCCATTGCTCTGGATTAAAGAGTACACATTTAAATTCAAACTTCATTATTTTGGAAATCAAAGAAATAAAGAATTTGGACTTCACAAAATATCCAGACTCAAAATAAAAATTTTAAAAAATCTGACAATGTCATCATCATCTGGTTAAATTGCTATTCCATTTTATGCTTATTTTTTCTTATTTTGTACTTGTTAGACCAAAATTATGATTTCTTCTCTTGATAGTCAATTAAATGCACTTTCAGTTTTGGTTATTTTCCATCAGCTATGGCTGCAGTGAATTGTTCATCAAGGTGTGTGTATATGCATAAGAATTACTTAGTAAAATAATTAGAAATGAAACGCAAAAAGCAAGCAACATATACATTGTACGCAGAACTAAAAAGGCAGGCAAACTATTGGTTAATATGAATTTAAAGCAACAATTAGTTCACAAAAAGTAAAGTACTTAATTGATTCTTAATTCCATTTTTTAAAAATCACCAGCCCAGTTCATGAATTAAAATTTATTTGAATTGCTTTGATTTAGATAATATCCACCACACAAAATATAACCCATGGTTTCACTAGGATTAAGGGTTCAATTGCTTGGTTGACCAGTACCACTAGGCTAGCCTGGCAAGCATGATGTCCTATGTGTCAGTAAGAAAGGATTAAATCAAATGAGTAAACATAACCACAGCATGCCAAATTTGGAAATTTTAGGCCACTTACCTATTCTGAATTACAATTTTCAGCAGTAATTCTAAGAAAAAGACTGTTGTGTCTTCATCATATGTCGTTCCATGACCATCTGGTCCATGGGAAGCAAAAATAAGAGCCTAATGGAAAATAAAGGTTTAAAAATCAACATCAAATTTCCAAACATCTTTAATATTGCTTTTATTTTTAACACTTTCATAAATAAATTCATGGGGACAAACCTTAACAAGCTCCAATAATGAATCCAAACGCAGGAACTTAGATTCTGTAATAAGCTGCTCAATGTGACATTCTTTAATACAAGCCTTAGCTTTCTTAATATTTTCTTCATCTTCAGGAGACGGCACTTTAGTATTAGCAGAATCTGTTCAATTAAAAGAAGCATGTTTGCTAAATTCAAAAATTCAAATAAAAATCCTCGCTAAACAGAACATACCTTTTAGACACAAAATGTTTGCAACAGAATAAGAAAAATCTTGCATTTATTTCAAATGTCAATCCAGCACAAATCTGACATATTTCCTATTCTTTAAAGGTGTTCAGATTAGAAACCACATCCACAGATTACAATGCATGGTATGAAAGTGATACAAAGGTATAAAAATGTGTGATAAATAATTATTAAATTAGCCTACAGGCTGATATCCTTGTTCCTACAAAGAAAAATATATATAACAATACTATCCTGAGTCATGGGAATTATTGTTTCTAAAATCACCATTGATAATGATAGAACTTGTATCTAGTGAGCGATTTTTCAGAGATTTTGAACTCTGGTTATTTTCAGAGATTTTTTCAAGATGGCGACTTCCGATAATAAGTGTGATATTTGCTCCAAAAATATTCCCGAAAACCAGCTATATTTGGAATGTGGTTTTGGCTGTAAGTCATTTTTCCATTACGGATGTGTTGGTCTTACGGAATCAGTGGCGAATTCCATAGCCAACAACTCGCAATTACTCTATCGATGTGAAAAGTGTTTGTTTGGTCCATGTGACGCAATTAAAAAAATTGAGTGTAAACAAGACGAAGTCCTACATATTGTGACAGATCTACAGGTCAAGCTCAAGGACTGTTTGAAATTAATAAATGACCAGTCAAAGGAAATCGCCATTCTAAAAACGAGTCCACTGAAAACGCATGAGAAACCGAGGGAAATACCGGGTGACGTCAAGATATCGATCACCAACTCATTGGAAAGTGAGCGATCGCAACTTCCCGTGAAAACTGTGAAAGAGAAGAAAAGTAACATGGAACGGTTTAATTATTCTCAAGTCGGAGCTACTGATAATAATACTAATAATAAAGAGCGTGCTCCTAAGGTGACGCTGCCGTACTCTTCCGTTGCTCGCAAAGGAAATGTACAGCCACCACCTGTGGAACCGCATACCACTGCATGCAACATGAGGAAAGAAGACGACGAGGGCTACACCATGGTCTCATATAAACGGAAACCTCGGCCAAAGCCAATTGTGGGGACGTCAAACTTGGACAGTGATTTAGTCGGGCTGCCGAAAATGGTCCACATACACGCTTGGCGATTCAAAGAAGACACGTCAATCGAAGCAGTTAAAAAGTATGTATCAAGTAAAATACCTGGCAAGTGCTTTGAGATCGAGCAGTTAAAGGTATCTAGAGGCACCTATACCTCTTTTCGTGTATCGGTCGGTGAAGACTTAAAAGATGTCGTGGAAAGTCCCGACTTTTGGCCGAAACATGTTTGTGTCAGTAGGTTTTTTTTTCTGAAGGCCCGCCTGACCTCCGCAAAGGGTTAGTCAAAGTTAGACAGCCATTAACAATCGCGCAAGTAAATATTCAGTGCCTTAGGAACAAAGTAAACCTGCTTGAAGTGGCTATGAACGAGTGTGAACCAGACTTTTTGTGTATTACAGAGCATTGGTTAAAATACGAAGAACTTAAGGTTATTTCACTCTCAAATTACTCCCTAGTGTCGTCATTCTGCCGGGCCACGTATAAAAATGGAGGTGTGGCCATTTTCGTGCATAGCAGAATAAAGGGGACTATTAACTCAGTTCACGTGCCTGTGAAGGAAGAAAAAACCTTTGAATGTGCAGTGTGTTTCCATGAAACTCCAGTGGGATTGCTTGTGCTCATCTCCATCTATAGATCACCAACTGGTGATTTTCATTCATTCATTAAAAAACTGGACCAACTCATTTGCTCCTTATATGCAAGCAACAGAATACTCATGCTGAACGGCGATCTCAACTGTAATCTCTTAGTTGACTCCCCTCACAGATCAGAATTGTTGAATCTGTTCAAAACTTATGGCATGGAATGTTTTGACAATAATCCTACCAGAGTCACTCCCACATCTGCCACCCTAATTGATTACGCTGTGACCAACTTTAACCATGAAAAAGTAGTCACAACTGTTTGCGACCTAGGTATAACAGACCATTGCATGGTGAAAATAAGTATCGATACTAACCAACCAATGGATAGTCCAAATGATAAAACTTACCCAAGGCGGTCTCTCACTCATGGAAATATGCAGCATTTTCTGCTCCTTCTTCAGTCCCAAAACTGGGACAATGTCTATGACCTTAAGTCAGTAGACGAAGGTTTCAATTACTTTTATTCAATTTTCAAACACAATTTTGAAATGTGTTTCCCAGTAACACATCATAAAATATTTCATAGAACTAAATGTAAGCCATGGCTAACTGATGAGATCCGTTATTACTCAACTATCCTTAAAAAACTTGCTATCTCCAGTAAAAGTTCAAACAATCATGAACAAAGGTTACTCTATAAGGAATTTCAAAAGTATTACCGTAAACTGATTTCTACCACGAAAAGAACCTATAATGATAATAAGTTACTTAATTCCAATAACAAGTCCAAAACTGCATGGGAAATAATTAATGACTGTAGAGGTAAGAAAAATCCACAACTCACTCTCCCAAAACTTTGTAACCCTGAAAATAACACTGCCATTAGCTATTCATCTCTAGCTAATAAATTTAACAAATACTACGTATCAGCTCCTTGCCTAACTACTTCTCCAGCCAATGTGCTTTTAGCAAATGCACCATCGTCAATGTTTGCCAAGCCCTGTTCTGAAACCAATCTAAAAACTATTGTCTCCTCACTCAGAAACAAATCCAGTACTGGCCCAGATGAAATTCCTGGTAAAGTTGTTCATCATTGTTTTGAAGCCATAAAAGCACCCCTTTTATTTTTAATTAATGAATCTTTGATACAAGGGATTTTCCCATCCCAATTAAAAGAATCAAAAGTAGTGCCCATTTATAAAAACCATGGCTGTGTAAATGATTTGAATAACTACAGACCAATAGCCGTCCAAAATACATTTGCTAAAATATTCGAAAAAGCCATGTATATGCAAATAGCATCTTATCTCGAAAAAAACTTCCTACTTTCTAATTCTCAGCATGGATTTAGATCGGAAAGGTCTACCACAACTGCCATATGTCAGGCAATCGACAGCATACTTAATTCATTAGATGCTAAACGCAAAACTCTTGGAATGTTTTTTGACTTGTCAAAGGCTTTTGATAATGTAAACCACAATAGACTACTAATTAAACTCAATAGAATAGGAATTAGAGGAAGTCCTTTAAACTGGTTGAAGTCCTTTATTCATAATCGCACTCAAAAAGTAGTGTTATCAGTTGATGGGTCAAAATATTCATCCGAAGCATACCAAGTTAACAAAGGTGTTCCACAAGGCTCAACCCTTGGGCCACTCCTCTTTCTGATTTACATCAATGACCTACCTAACTGCTTACCAAATAATGATGGAATAATACCAGTGTTGTACGCTGACGACACTAATATAATAATATCAACACAAACATATCCCAGCCTTGTGGAAAAAGCTAAGTCTGTCACACTTGCTATAAACAAGTGGTGTACAGACAACCTTCTAGACTTAAATGTAAATAAAAGTAAAATAGTAAACTTTACACACAATAAGAACATATCAGATGATCTGCTGGTAAAAATCAATGACCTATCAATTGAGCGTGTGACAGAATGCAAATTTCTAGGTATTTCTCTATGTGCAAATATTTCTTGGGATACTCATGTAAAAGCCCTCCAACACAAGCTCAGTTCAACTTGCTACTTATTAAGACACCTGTATGAAACTACAAGTAAAACTGTACTACTCAATTTGTACTATGGGGAAATTTACTCAAATATAACCTACAGTATAATATTATGGGGATCAGCTGCTATTTCTCAAACCATCTTTAAAATGCAAAAGAAAGCTATTAGAATCATCGCCAGGAAACCTTACAATGCTCCATCAAGGCCTATTTTCCATGAATTAAATTTGCTACCTCTCCCATGCATCTACATTATGTTTTTAATTCTATATATAAAAAATAACATCGGCAACTATTCTCTTAACTCTGCCTATCATCATCATTACACCAGAGGCAGGAATGACTTCCATTATGGGAATATAAGAACTAAAGCATTGAAATTAGGACCCAATGAAATGGGCATCAGATTATTTAACAAACTACCCAAAAGTATCAAGGATACACAGGGAACTGCCGTATTCAGGCATAAACTAAAAAGATATCTACAACGCAATATGTTTTACTCGGTTGATGAATATCTCAACAATATTCCCGACCAGTAAGTTCATACTTTTAGTTTCTAGCAATGGTAATGGTCTGATTCATGTTTGTGATCAATGATTTTTCTGAATTTGATATTGTTATGTGCATGTTACAGCCGATGTTCATGGGTTTGTACCAAACACTTATGTAACTATGAGCATCTATTCTTTTATGTATCTTAACTGAGCCTGTGTCTTTGCTCCTCATTGACGTGCCTTATATCATGTACATACTTCACCCACCTGGTATTTTTGTATTGTGATCTCTGGGCAAATAAAAAGTAATAATAATAATAATAATAATAATAATATCAATACTTCATTGTACATTTCTGGGTCTAAGTTTTGAAATTTAGAATATAGTATAAGGTAAAAAAATTCTTGATCAGCCTTTCTCTACTTTGATTAATTCCATGAAATGCATCATTGTAGCATGCATTTTAGCAGATTTTCAAAAAAGTCCTGTATTATACACAACCAAAAAATGAAGATGTTCATATATTTCAGTTGTGTTCAGATCTAATATGGCATGTACACAATTTAGAAGCTTATCGATAAATATGTTTTTTTTTATCATTTCATACCAGTACTTTTATCATTAACTATAATAAAAAAGTTTAAAAAGTCAAAGACTAAAAATCTTTTACTTCAAAATTTATCATACCAACACTACAATATTTCACATCATACCATATTAAATTCTTTAAACTAATGGATTAACTAGATGAAACCAACCGAAAAAATCATTGAAGAGATTAGATATCAACTACAAAATTCAAATAGTAGTCTGGATGTTCAGCCTCAAAGGATATGGGAATGGTAAATTCAGGCATGGCTATTAAGAAACCTTTAAGTCAATTTTTTCTTACCAAGATATTGACAAACATTTATTATTCTCATATTTGAAATAGCTGCATTTACTTTGATTCATTGAAAGCAGATTACAAATTGAAGAGAAATAATTATTGAGAGAATGTCTCAGATGTATGACAGATTCCCAAAAGGTTCTCCATCTCTGGGGCTAAGTATCATCACGAAAAAAACTTTCATCCCACTTTGTAATAAAGCTGTTATGGTTAGTTATAAACAACAAGAAATATTGATATGCTGATTAATAGGTAAGTAAACAGTTCACTAATTATTCATAAAATTAATGTAATGGCTGCTTCTACTAACCTGGCGACAGTGCTATGTATGAATATAGAGAACTAAAAAGGGAGGTATCAGTCTTTTGGTAGGGTGTCTCTTCCCTGAGAAGAGATATTTTCCCACTCTTTTCAATGAAGTCATCAGCCTAAAGGAAAAGAAAATAAAATCATTGTTTAATATTACCTTTATAGTCAATTCTCCTGAACAGATATGCTCCAGTGAATGCAATGTAAAGTATCTAAGCAGTGATTGGGAATCATTTGAAACGGTAAGAATTTAATGAGAAACAATGAGACATATTCCTCGGGAATATTCTGTAAGTGAACTACAGAAAGGCTTTACAGCATTCCAACATCGCCATTTAACATCAACTTGTATACCATCCAAACCTGACTAGCTGCCAAATTCAATAGCAGAATGAAATGTCTCATAACTTGCGGGCACTTATCTGAATTACCGACATTATTTTAAGATCGGTAGGATTTTAATGGCTTTTGCAAAATTTACTGATTTTTTCACGCAAATGGCAATGTGATTTAACCATAAGTTTGACATGAATAATCCACAGAATTAAACCATTGCATTTAAACACCATGTCAGGTGAAAAGGATTATCATAAAACATTTATCATTTCTCAACAAAACAATCTCCGATTGTAATATTCTACCCATGGAACTATTCAAACCCTTCCCAAATGTGGTAACATTGATTTAAGAAAAGGCGCAAAATATTTCTGAGCTAATTGCATGTGTATGAAATTGTAATCCAGAATTTTGTACATTAATCCAGCTTTCAGTGAGGATATGCATGTTTACACAATTTAGGGTACTGGGATTACCAGAAATCATCACTTTTTATGAGTACTGCATCAAGCATTCCTGCGAGCTGGAGAAATACTTATACTTTATACCCTAAATAAAATTTGATTGCTTGAAATAATGTATGCAATTACTTTCTGAAAAAACCCATCCAGTGGAAAACATTTTCTGATTTCTGTCTCAAGACTATTTAACATTCACTCAATGCTAATTACTTCCAATGAGTCAGCTTCTTAATTCTAAACTCCATTCTGACTTCTGAGTCAACCTATGCTTAATGTGCTTGCCAAATAATCTGACAGCTGCAGAGCCAAAACCTGCAGTAGGGCTAATGTGATGCTTGAAAATGGATTATTGGTATCTTCTACAGGATCCTTTTTGTAACCACTAGTCATTTTGGAACAAAATTAATAGCAGGAGTTCATTACTGTATTTCACAGCTCATAAGAAACTCATTATTTTAGGTTAGAATTTACAAAAAATACACGGATCAGACAGAAAAGATCAAATTACTTTGATGTTAACACTTTACAAGAAAAAAAATTAATTGAAACATTAAAAAATTAGTAGCTACACACCAACATTTATTCATCATAGAATCCCAGAAATTTGTTATTATTGGGCATAAATGCTTTTCAGCTGCCTTGTTTCCGTGCTCTGCAGTGTACAGGTATTTCTTGAATTCAAGTTTACATGCAATACTATATGACAATCTTCTCTCTTAATATCCCATGAGATTATTATCATTTTCACTTTTTATATGATGCTTAGTTTCTGTAATTATTTTGATAAATCAATATTTATATTGAAAGCAATAATTTTCTTTGTCTATACTACTTAAGGTTCAATGCCCGAAGACTCAGATGCAAGAGAAAAGAGAAGTTTACTGCAAGAGATGCAATGTATGTTTGTATTAGCAGAGGGGCGACAACCTCATTAGCCCAATGTGCATGAAGTTTCGCAGTAGTACCACATGTTATATGAAACTAAATACACTATATGGAAACATTTATGATTTTTTTGGGAATTTTTTTAGGATGTAGGTTCAATAAAATATTTAACTCTATTGCTGACTACTTACTCATAGCAATGTTATTATTGATATTATTAAGAAAGGCAACCGTTTCCTATGTCTGATGTGGGAAAAAACACTTAATAGTAAGGATTTTTCCAGTGAATCAGCTTGCCCTTATGGGTCAAAGTTATACCCATTTTACCCTCTACTCATTAGACTCAGGCTGATTTTAGAGCATATGGTTAAGTAAAAAAGTGTGCCTTACTATAAACCAGGAAATATGGTAATTTTTCAAATTAAAGGATATTTTGTACTTGTTTTTACGTTAATATCAAATACTTCCCCGAGGTGAAGCCTGAAACCATAGAATATGATGTAATTATTTTTAATAATGTAGCTATTGTAAAAATTAATACCAGGATTCCTGATTCTTAGATTAAGCTAAAAGGTGTTGACTTCAGCATTTCAAAATGAATCACTGCAACTACTTATTTGAACCTGAGTTTGGTGATTACAGACAAAATATTGAGCAAATATTTGGGATCTTTAAAATGAAGAAATAAAAAATTGTACATCAGACTTACAACTTACAAGACAACTTTGATATCAAAAATAGACCCTTAGTAATTCAAAGGGTAAATAATCATCTATATCCAAAATAACCTTACAACTCTTTTTAAAAAATGGTGAAATTAATTTTAATTACCTCCACAAGAGATTTTGGCAGAAGTTTACACTTGAAAAGTTGGATTATACAGTCTAAAACATTTTTCCAACCATCACGCAGTATGTCCCCATGGCGATGAGCTAATCCAAAAACAGTTTTGGCTGCTAACTGTGCCTTTGCATTTTCTCCGAATGATGCAGCAAGCATGTCCATTGACTAAATGAATGAAAAATACCAATACCAATAAGAAACCAATATTTTTACAAAAATAAATGACAAAACATTTTAATTGTCATACCTCTGTTGAAGACAAAAGAGTAGTGAATTTGCAGAGGGAGATAACAAGACTATCAAAGTCATTGCTCATTCCATAATGGGCAGATATCAGTGCACATTTTCTGAAAGTAAAAATTAGGCATATATAATTGAACAACACCTAAAAAATAACAAGGGCTATGATATCAATAAATATTAACTTGGTACTAATGTTAAATTAAGCTCCTGGCAAAATATTATAAACATGAATAAAAGTTTATTCAACAGTAATATGTTTTATTAGAGATGTTACTCACCCTCGGACAAAAATGAATAAAAATAAATATTCTACTGAAAATCAATTATTGTACCATAAAGATTAGTTTTTGCCACTTGAATCTGGCTTTAAATGAATAGCTTTATGTGGTTAGTTACATGGTACAGTATAAATCAATACATGCTTTGTGTTTGACAGAGGTTAGAACTTTGCATGTTTTCTAAGAATGATGAAGTATATCCTCAATGGTGACATGATTTACCCATGGGAACTTAAGTATTCTGTCATAAATCCATATTCTGAACCCTTCTTATTATGGCATTGAGGAAGGCTTTCGCGTACAGCCTTTAACAGCACATAGTAATATATAACATGCAGTACTTCACAATTCGCTGATCGGTTTCGAAAATAAGATCAAGGTTACACCAGGAGCTATTTCTGCTTCTGAAATATTCCCTTTGAAATAACAATCTTATTCTGATTTTCACACCCAAATCTCACTTTTCCATCAACTAACACCCCAAGTATGTGAATCCTATCACTCTTTCTGATTTTTTTATTCAGGGTACTACAGAATTGTCTACCCTGACTTTCTGATAACTATGACTTTCATTTTTTGGGTATTTATTGCGAATCCAAGGTCCAGACTTGATTTGTTGATGGTATTTTGAAGATAATGAATAGCTGATTGAAGCACTTTTCCACTTGATAATTTTTTTTATTTTTCGACCGGGTTTCGATGTATTATATCATCATCAGATGTATTACAGCACCTGATGATGATGTAATACATCGAAACCCGGTCGTAAAATAAAAAAATTTTATCAAGTGGAAAAGTGCTAATATCAGTTCATTCATTATGTTTGATTTCCACCACATCATGCCTGAAGCTACTCAATTTGTATTTTGAAGAAACTGGTATTCTCAGTTACTACACATACCATAGTATCATCTGCATAGTGGATGTCCTTATGCCACTTTCTGCTCGTCTTGTTTCCTTTGCAAATTTCATCTAAGATAAGTGAGACAAGACAAGGACACCCTTCGCGACAAATGGACAAAATACACGCTTGCCGCACACTTATCAAGTATCTTAACCTCTTCAGTAGCCTGATATTTGGCCTTCACATGACATTCAATTCATAAGACTAATTCCACTACAGCTTCCTTATAATACTAATATCTTTAATATTGAGCCTGGGGTGTTTTATTTGGCATATTATAATGTTGTGTCTAATTGTCAAATCCTCTTTTGGAATCTATTATACAAGGGAGGACATTTACCTGTAAGTAAAGGAATTTAGGGACTTAAAGTTGGATATAGAACAAGGCATCACTTGTACTGAGACTGTTTCAAAACTTAAACTCAGTTTCACTGATGCTTTCCTCAACTTTTCATTAAAATCAAGAAAACAGTCTCCCTGGTAGTATTTTTTTTATAATATCCTTCATTTAGCTGTAAAGAATCCATAAGTGGTAAATGAAGGGGCTGCTGAACAAAACAATCAGGCATTTTAAATGTATTCTGAAGTTAGCTGAAAAACTGTCAGTAGCTTGCCAAGCAATTAAGCAGTGGAAGTACACCTTTGAATTCAGGTACACAAACTTGAAAAGGACATGAGAGTGAGTCACAAACATGTAAAAGTACTCAGGAAAAAGTGTTCAATATGCCATAAATATACATGAGGCAAATGCACAGCAAGATATTAAAAATGTATCATTAGTATCTTGGGCCATAAAAACTTAGAGTCTGCCATTATGAGGGTAAAAAGAAACTTAAAACTTCCACAATAAAGATTTAATATTTAACGACCATGGTTTCGATGCTGTGCATCATCAACAGGGGGACCTGATGATGATGCGCAGCATCAAAGCCATGGTCGTGAAATATTAAATCTTTATTGTGGAAGTGCTACGTTTCTTTTTACCCTCATAATGAAGGACTTCCACAAAGTTAAACCTGAAACTGTTATGTTTAGAGTCTGTCATTTTACAAAATGGCAATCAATTGGAAAGGCATGGAGCAATGATTTTGCTTCTATTATCAGAGAATTTACTGATTGTTCATATCATATTTTCATTCAAAAGTATCAACATATTCAGCTACCACTACCTACATGCAATCATTACCACCTATATTAACAAAATGTAATTGAAGTTTAGATACATGGGTCATTCAATAATTCCTTAGAAAATCCAAGAAATAGTGCATGTGGTATCGGAAATGGTTTGCTTTTAGTAAGCCACATATCTCACCACAGCTGTTATAGTTTCAGCTATTACCATCACGTGGTGTCATTTTCATCACCGATTGAAAACAAACTTTCGTTTATTTACAAAAATGGAAAAAATAGGCGATTAAACACTTCCAGTGGTAAGAGTAGCAGCTTTAAGGAAGGTGACCGACATCTGAGGATATTTGTGCAATTAGGGATGGATTGGAATAATAATAATAGTCATAATAATTTGGCTTTATTTGGGCAAGATTGAGACTGTGGCAGACCCTTCTTCCATCTAACCCATCATCAAATACATTCAATGAAAATATAATTAAATTTGAGGGCTAAGTAATATAAAAGACTTGACAATGACAATTGATTTACAATGAATATGCATGAGTACAAATAGAGTAGAAAGATACGCAACATTGGGGGAAAACATAAGGAATGAGGCTTCTATCCTTGACGAAAATACCCACTGTAGGAAAACACCTAAACATTAAAGGAAGAGTGAAAAACCTGCTTAAACCAACAGATAGTTAATTCTAATGTCATGATTTACTAAATTAAAAAAAACCTAATAAGAAATAAATAAAAATAAAGCAATGCATGAAAAATAAGAGAAGAAACAAAAGGAGAACTGATATACACATTTAATGGAGAAAAATTAATTAACAAAATTTCTGATTAATAATATAGAAGTAAAAAATGTAGAAGAAAAAAATGAAAGAGAAAAAAAATATTACTACAATACAATTAAATGATAATTAAAAAATTAACTATAACCTATCACCAGAAGTAAGATTTTAACAGTAAGATTAATATGTGACGTAGATATTTATGATTAATAGCTGTGTGAATGTAACTAACACCGAAAGAGAACTATGTCAAGTTGAATGAAGTTCATGGCACACCTGCTCCTGTGTTTGTTACTGTTTACAATGGGGTAGATGAGTTTGAACGTGCCCGTGTATCCACAAATGATTAACAATGATTTGGGATGTCCAGTGGCAGTGACTTCCTCAGTAATGATGGGAAAAATCCACAGTATGTTTTGAGTAATCAACGAATCAAAGCTATGAATGGAATTACGAACCTGTCATTCCATTCCTGAAAGAGTTTAGGCCATATGCAAATCACAAGGTCCAGTGTTTTAAATTTAGCAAGAAAAATTTGCCGAGAAAAAAATATCAGCAAGGGAGCCGCATCGGTGAACAACTAATCATGTGGTCAATTCAGAGGCTGGTTTGGTGCTTTTTCTTCACAATCCCGAAGAGTTTTCGTTTGTATTGATACATAACTGTGAACAAAACATGGATACCCAACTTCAGAGACAAAGGAATTGTCAAAACAAAGGCTCCTTAAAGGCAAAGAAGGCTCCGAAGAAGGCGAAGACAGTAAAATTGACAGTCAAGGTGAAGGCCAAGGTTTTTTTAGGATGCACATAGAACCATCTACAACCATTACTCACAAAAATGGTAAATTACAAATGGAGAATATCATGTGTTGCTATTGCACTGGTTGGGTAAAGAAATCAAGAATATTTTCCTTAAATGGAACAGAAACATTTTTTTCTAACAAAACAATGCACAGGTGCATACCTGTGGTTTTGATGGCAAAAATTATGGAATTAAACTTTTAAACGAATTATTACAACATATAACGCATTCACCATTGTTCACCCTCGGAGGCTTTTTTCATATGTCTGACTAAGAGGTCATCACCCAAACAAATGCCTGTTTTGAGGACCTTCCTACTTTTCGGACATCTTAAAAAATTTGGCAAAACACTGGGCAAAGTATCATGCTAAGATTTTGCTGAAAAACAAAAAAAATTTCACCAAAATAATTTTTTCTAGGGACTTATTGAAAGACCCACATGCATGTAAGTTTTAAGACTACCTGGTCTTTTTAAATGTATATAAGATTTATATAACACTTTAAAACAATTGAAAAATGAATTAAAATCATACATTTTTCACTTCAGATTTGATTCTTATAGTAAATTATTCAACAAAAAAACATGCAAAAGTGAGAAAACACTAACTGGTAAAAATTACTTCTACTGACTCTTTTATGTAGGAGCAGAATACTGTACGATAGTAAGCACCCCATAATACATAACATGAAAGCTCCTTTCAGCTCATACAATATTTTCCCAGCCAGGCATGTACACTGAAATCAGGCCCACAACATTACAAATCAAGGTTAAATTATATATATTAAAACTAACTAACAATTTCTGATTTCTCAGGATTCTGAGATTGTTATTTGATTTGTTTACAAAAAAATGAAATGGCTAAAAAATTAAATTATTCGATTGAATAGGAAATACTTGAATGTGCATGACAATAGATCTATAGCATCCAATAGATACATAATTGATTATACACTCAAAGATATTTAATCTTCCTTGCACTAGAATCAGAATGACAATATTTCCATTAACTTTTCTCCAAAGGGTGTTTTCTCCATATAAATATAATTTGGGATTTTTTCGAAAATACAAATATTTTTCACTGGTATTAATAGGGTTAAAGGGAACAGAAATAATCATTCTTGAAATTCTTTGGCATTTTTTTGTGTATTGAAACAGAAAAATAACCAAGGTGATGCCAATAGCAATGCAACTAAGGACACTGCTGCCATTTTTCAAAGGAAAATCAGAAAAATTTAAATAAGGATATAAAATAATAAAAATATGCTGGTACTCACTTGAATCCCGAGATTGCCATTTCATAGATTGCCGGATCATTGCTTTTATCGAAGACTAAACACAAAGCAGCTACTGTAGGACGGCGAATAAGTGTGAAAAGCTCATGGTCAAACAATCCCACAGGAGTGTGGATGAATGTTCCTTCCTTACTGGCACCTCTTCTCAACAAAACCTTCCATAAATAGTTCTCCCTTACAATTCCAGTTTGCTCTGCTGGCATCACTATTTCTTCATTTCTTGGTAAAATAAAGGTCAGATGTTAGATGAAAAAATAAGTATACTAAATAAATCAAGTAATAAATTTACTCTCTTACTTTATGGCATTATATATCTCTTCAAGCACATCTTTATCAAAATCTTTGCCTCCATTTACTCCTTTTAGGTTTTTCATAAAATCTTCAGGCGTCATTGGAATACTTTGCTTCTTAGCATTGTAATTATGCTGGTCCACATTTAGCATAATAACTGCATAAGCCAGCGTGAAAGCAGCATCCGAGTGCACAAATGGTTTGCCGTTACAGTTCTGAAATAAACATAGAATGAGTAACCAATTTTATCCATTACGTCTATTGTAACATGTACTGCTTATCAAATGTAATTACAGTGAAGTACTGTATATAACGGTATATTGATTGATATAGGTGAAATAATGACAGCTTTATTGTGCAAGAATAGCTAAATTACACAATCTTACTTGCTGGGATTTTTATTAAAAACAAAAGAGTCAATACTTATAATTATGTAACTCTAAATAATAGTTTTTCTAGTGAACATATGATTAATTATGGGGGCCGTAGTCTTGTTGGAATGGCATTTGACTACAGATTGGAAGGCTCAGGTTAAATTCTTGATAATTTTTGGCATTCCTATCATTTCCTGTTTTGTGAAATTTTTAAGGCAGTAGGACTTTCCCGAAAATCAAAGATGGCACAGATATAGCGACTGACCCCCCCACCCTGATATGTGAATTTCATAAAAAATAGGGCCTATGGAGTGAGATCTAACCTCAGCAACCAAACTAACATTCAGATAGATCATTGCAGTATTTATATGCTAAAATATGAATTAGTCAACCAAATATGGCTGTAACCCATAGGGAAAATTGGATTTCAACAAGTTATGTATCACAATTTGATACAAATAAATTATTATTTAATTTTTGCACACTTGATGGATAATATCCTAGTATTTTTAGGTTATTTTTAAAGCTTCAACAAAAGAACTTTTAAGCTGTGATACAAGAATACACTTTTATTGAAAAAATATTAATACTACACTAGTTATCCAAATTTAAAAATGCATAATAAGTGTGCTGCAATGCATTAAACCTCCATAAACAAACTTGCGTCATCAAAACAATGTACATATTTTCCTCGTACCCTGGAATATGTTAAGAAGGTAAATTTGTCTAGTGTGCATAGATGGAATACCATGTTACCATTAAAAAAAAATTAAACAAAACTTACATGCCAATGGTCAGCAAACTGCTCCAAGACTAGAGATATAGGAATTGCTTCACCTGGCAAACGAAATGTCTCCAGATATAATCTTAATGCTTCATCTATTCTTAAATCAGCAAAATCAAATGACCTGTAAAAATTTTAAGTTCTAATAAATTCAAATAGTCATGCAACGAGAAATTTTGGTATTTCAGAAACTCATTTACTAGGTATAAAAATATTAGAGCAAAAACAAAAATCATGCCTGCACTAAAATTTTAAGCTCTTATATTTAAAAACTGTGCTCATTTTAAATTCCATTATACAAGGAATGCCCAAATATTTTCATCAGATCATCACATCTTTAACTTCCAAATATGTTAGATATCTTAAGTACAGATTTATAAGTACATACAGGGTATGGCGCTTAAATCCGGACAAATGAAACTTTTGTTTAAAAGCAAATTTATTTTTAAAAATACAAATGAAAATGAAAATCCTTTTACAAACAAGTAACGGTATCTGTCAAGAGTAACATTACTCAATATAACCCCTTTCAGCTGCAATGACCACCTCTAATCTTGTCCTGAATCGATTGCACTCACTCTTTAAAACAGCACTGTCCATATTCGCAAATGCTGCTAGGACAGCGGTACATGGAGATGCAACATTAGGGTGCCTCGTCTTATTGGTAACTTTGACTAAGCTGCAAACATAATAGTTGAGGGGGTGCAAGCCCGGGCTATTCGGGGGCCAGAACTCCTTTGACCAGAACATGTCAATGTTATCTGAGAGCCAGTTTTGGACTAAATGACTCGTATGAGCTGGTGCACCATCCT
The DNA here is from genome assembly GCF_022747635.1 of Hetaerina americana. Lineage (NCBI taxonomy): Eukaryota > Metazoa > Arthropoda > Insecta > Odonata > Calopterygidae > Hetaerina > Hetaerina americana. The sequence continues at coordinate 1,079,969 of NW_027286126.1, forward strand.
CTTGAAAGACATATTGTCTCCCCGAGGCCACATTTACCATTCACGGTTTCACAACATTCTTCAAAATTTGCAGATAAGACTTCTTTTGTGATAGTTGGTCCCTTTTCAAAGAAATGTGGTGGTATGATATTACCCTCACTGGATACAACACCTAGGATGTGAACATCAGCCCGAAATTTTGTCCGAGCAACAATTGGGACGTTCATGGGATCATGGGCGAGCCAGCGGTCATTTCTTTGGTTGACCTTTGCGTCAATAGTGAAAATTCTTTTCATCAGAAAGCAATCTGATTCGCCCCACAGCTTCATTTTTTAGAGAACAAAATAGCAGGTTGCAGCGAGCAATCCACTTTGTTCTGGCAGCCTTAGACAGCATGTGTCACACCTTTATTGCATACAACTTGTATTGTAGGTCCTCCTCTGCCATCCAATTCATTGTTCACTCGCTAACATTCAATCTGATAGCAATTTCCACAACGATCGCCCGAGGTCCTCTGAAATCAGCGCCTTAGCTTTCTCGATGACTGCTGCAGTTTGTGACATGCGTTTCCTCGAATGAGGTATCTTCACTGGGTTAGCGAAACCTTCTCCAGACTTCTCTGAAGCATTATACTTAGCCACAGTATCTTAAACAGTTGATCTGGGGTACCCAAAGAATCAAACTATTTCACTGGCTGGACAAACGCCCAGCACGAACACTGTCGATAATAGCAGCTCTTCGATTGTACTCCACAGTTGTACGTAATATCTTGGCCATTTGAGGCTATGAATATTTACTAGATGCCTATAGCATTTAAGGACGCCAATCGCAACCTTCAGTTGAACCACGATATAACGGAAAATTCAAATTGAAATTTGTCAGGTGATAACCGCCACACCCTGTATATATGAGATGCTATTAAGCCAACACCAAGTGCACAGAAGAGTAGAACAATCAAAATAAATTTAAACAGAAAAGAAATTAGATTAAAGATCATCACCAAAGGGTTGACTTAATACAATAGAAAATTGAAAAAATACCACTTCTGAAACAGCAATATTAAAAGAATACAATTGAATTATTGGCTTTCACAGAAGTTTGCTGATTCTATAGTTCTTTTCCTTCATTTTCTGTAGAAGTATTTGGACTACATGAGAAACTTTTTGTGCTCAATATGTCAGAAATTGCAGCAAGCATTAGAGAGCATGTAGGGTGAAGATAACTAGAATCCTAAATATTCATCAAAAACATGGGGATGGACAACAAAATATCATCTTACTTTACAAAACTCTCCAAAACTTTTAGATTCTTCTTATTACTTATGTATTCTCCTATTTTATTTTTATCCAGCATTGGATTCTCCCTAAAGAAAAGTGCCACTTCTTGGGGATTCAGAGGGGTTGACAGCAAACCATTTTCTTGCAGCACCTTAAATAAAAAGCACAATAATTAGTTTTTGATGCCACTATACTAGATTAATATTACAATTATTTGCACACTGTATGAAGTTTTATAGCTTCATACATCTTTTGCCCATTTAAAAGTAAATATTGATTCCATAAACCATTTTATATTTTTAAATTTCAAAGCAAATTTCATGCACACCCTTCACCAAATTCCCGGCAATATATTTTATCCTCAGCCCATCAAAACCAAGTTCCCCAACAACAGTGAATAGGGAAATAATAGAATTTATCTCATCCACAAAATTTCTTGGCATCCATTTGGATTCAACTTGAAATAGGAGACCCATATAAACTGCCTTACAGGAATATTAAGTTCAGCATGTTTCCTCCTAAGAAGTTTGAAGAAAAAAGAAAGCAAATATGTGCTACTAATGCTTTATTATGGCCTTATTTACTTCCATTCTTTGGGCTCATCTCCTTTCTCTGGAGCCATATTTAAACTGCAAAATAAGGCTATTCACATCATTGAATGTAAGCCTCTAATTTCATCTGCCCGTCCAATTTTTCAAGATCTTGGGCTTCTACCACTTCCACTCATATACATTCTTTTCCTATTAACATAAATGAAAAAACATTCCCTGGACTTACACGCAAGTTCTCACTACCACAGTCACCAAACCAGAACCCAGTTAAATCTCTATGTCACATCTAAATCTACATATACCCAGCGATCCACCAAAAAGGTTTGTGGCAGGGGGTGCATGCACCAGGTGGGATGGGCAATGGATAAAGGAGAATAAGGGAGAAAAAGGAAAAAAAATTAACTAAAAACCTTCAAAAACCTTGCATATTTCAATGCCTGCTGGCAGAAAACTTACTTCAAAATAAGGGGCAATTTCACCCAAAAAAATAATTCTTTGTTGGGTGAAATTGAAGGGCATTAAAATGAACCACAACCACTTATACGACAGACCTCAACATCTATTTCTTAAAGTTTACATTGATGATCCAAGCAACTAATGTATGTTTGATTGTGAATAATTGATGTGACCTCGGCACTCTAATAAGCGGTTCTGAATTTATGCAATAAGTTCAACCTAGTATTAAATCATCTATGTTCTAATGATTCCCAAACTAACTCCAGAAGCATTTCTGTGATGCTTTTCACTTAGTTGTAAGGGATTTTAACGAAACGGACTGCCCTGCGTTGAACCTTCTCAATTTTCTGAATTATGCCTTTTTCAGTGAGATCCCAAACATATGCATATTCTATGTATATTCATACAAGTTTCATGATGAATGCTATTTTATTCAAACTCTTATAAAAAATGGAATATCAAATTAATATGTGGGTGGCCCGAAAAGTTTCCGACCTAACAAATACTACACATTTTTTCTTCAAATTTATTTTTCAACATGATCTCCTTTCACTCCTTCCAGTGAAGCTCTAACTTTTTTAACTCTTCCAAATAGTTGACATCTTTCCCCACAAAACAGGCATTTATGTATGTAATAACCTTCTCATCTAATGAAAATCTCGGTCCTTCACACGAAACTTGAAGGCTAGAAAACAGAAAAAAGTCGCTGGGGGCCACATCCGATGTATATGGTGAGTGGTCAACCAATTTGAAATACTACTTGAGAATTTCAGCCATGCCAACCGCCGAAGTGGGGCAGGTGCATTGTGGTCCTGATGGAAAAGTACTTTTTTCTTCTTCAAATGCAGTTGTTTTTTCCTTTGCAATTTCTGCCTTCAGTTTGTCAAGTAATTATGTGCAATACTCTGCCATTGCTGCTTTATGTTTTCGAAGATAATCAATAAATACAATTTCATGATTACCCTTAGAAAACAGTCGCCGCCACCTTCTCGGCTGAAGGAACAGTCTCCACCTTTTTTGGAGCAGGTTCATCCTCACCCTTATATACGACAAATGTGTTCTTTCAATATGGCCAGAGCCATCTAATCTCTCTAACCTTAATTCGATGGTCATTCAGGGCCATTCAGGGAACTTTTTTGATGTTATTTGTAGTTGTTGCAGTTTTTGGCTATAGCGAACCTTCATCATCGACCAATCTGACATGGCTATATTTAAATTCAGCTGCCCAAAATTTCATGGTCATGAATGTCGCTGCAGAATCCCTGCATACAGTATCTAACTCATCTTTGATTTGCGTAGGTGTATTGCTTTTCAAAAACAAATATTTAATAACAGCTTGATACTCAATTTATTCTATTTTCACAAAAACCCTCACAATGACTCAAATGATTGTCAAACAACTGAGGGTCCAAAATATCTGAAATTTTGGTGAGTACCTTTCAATGCATGTGCAAACACATTCCCATGCTTTTGCTGAAGAGTGCTGCCATCTTCATGTTGAGATCAGAATGTTTACAGATCACCACGCAGATATTAACATAAGAATTAATGTATGCAGAGCATAAAATCATCTCTAAATTACTCCTAACTGATGAAACTATTTATTCAATTTAGAATAGTTAAATAGAGAAATTTAGAATAGTTAAAATGTTATTATATCAAATTGTATGTTTATACATCAATAGGAATGGGTTTAACTATTCTGGAAGTGTACAAAAGGCATCTAAAACCCATCTTCTTTCTAGCCAAGAAATATGATTGAGTTACCCATATATATTGGGGGATGAATGTAATAAAATTAGGGTGCATACCAACCTGTATTCCATGACTTGGCTTCGAGTTGAAGTGTTCAGTGCCAGATGAAAGCAACTCCTTGCGGTGCTTGATTGCCATAAGCTGCTCATGACTTGGAACATTATCACATGAAAAATTGCGTCCTATAACTTGGAATGAACCCAAAAGACCAGACTTTTTCCCATCACCTTTTGTTTCACATTCTACCCTACTGCGGCAATTGAACTCAATTGAGTCAACAACAGACAGCAGGGCACTCAATGACAACAAATGTGTATTATGCAGTCCAGCAACAGGGTATGCATTCTTGGAAAGTAGGTCTGTGAGGTCCTCAAACAAATTACAGCAATAGGGATCACAGTCGAAATTTACATAAAGTTCAGTCACATAACCAGGAATCCTCCAAAATTGAAGGAGTGATTCTAGAGCCACTTCCTTCTTCTCATACACTACTTTAGTCGAGTCAGTTGCTGTCGTAAGAGCAGATAAACGCACTAAATAGGACTCCATTTGAAACTTGAGGTGGGTGCGAAGTGATTCAAACAAAAGGAATGCTACCTGAAGATTGGCAGCAAAATTAGTCAAACGCTCCGATGCAAGCAGAGAAAGTAGATTTCTGCAAAGATCATCTTTTACCAGGCTCAGTAATGAAGTGTAAGAACCAATGGCATCAGCACCAACTTCCATTGCCACTGTCAACAGCTTAAGGCCAACATTAATGTTCACCTCTGAATTTTGTTTTTCGTTTGGATTGCAAAGGGAGACAAGAAAGAGGAACAGTTCCCTCACACAGATGATATTATACGGCACATGTGGGGATAGGCCTTCTTTCCCTACATCATAGGGAGTGAACCTCACACCATGGGGATTTATATACTCCTCGGTCTCCTGCAGGGATAGTGATGAGGTATCAGCAGTTTCCTCTGTATCCTGTGACTTGGATGTCATTTCACAAGAGGGCTTAGTGGCAACATTTTCAGCAGTCTCTGGATACAGCAGCATTGAAAATTAAATAAAAAGTCAGAAATTACAAAATATTATCAAATAAAAAGTTCCCCACAAAATAGGCATGTCATGAAAAGCAAATATGCTCAAAAATTGCAAATGCATACCCAGAGACGGTGGAAATTATGTGGTTAGTCATAAAATATCAAGACACTTTTATGATTTCCACTATTAAGCAGAGGACTAAATGACCACTATGAGTATAATGAATAGGTCTTGGTAATACTAATTTAATTACCGGTGCAATGAGCTGCACCATTAAGTAATACTCACAACAACAAAATTCACAAAATATTCTGTAAGTTTTACATCAAGATTCAATAGTACACACTCATCCCATAATAACCTATAATTGTGTTACTTTGTTACAATTGTGACCTATAGCTGTTTAACATATAATTTGAATTATCCCGAAACCCAAATTTGAGGGAACACAGCAAATAATGTGGTACCATCTTCACTCATCTTAGAATTTTAAAGCTGCAATTTGAATGAAATATACCTGTGTTTGGCTGAGGCGAAGATCCAGAGGTCAGGTCCTCACCTTCCTCCTTCACCAGACTTGAAGTTTTAGCCACATCACATTCAACCCCTTGCAAAAATGAATCACTACAGAGCATTTGCTCATCTCTTCCCTTTGCAAATTCATGAGTTCTGCCACTATCAAGAGTCTCCTCAATCATTGGACAATCTGGTTCCACATCAATCACCACACAGGGTATTGATGAATCTGACTCACCAGCATAAACAACTGGCCTGTCTGCTGGATGGCAACTGCAATGATTACAAGCCTAAGCAGTAATACACATCTTGATTATTAGTTAAATTTAAGCCATCAACTTATAAACAAGACACTGAGATTCATTTATTTAAATCCCACAATACTGCTGCTGAATGTGTTCATGCAAATTTGATCTTAATGAGAAAAAAAGCCGGTTGACCTTCAAAATTCCAACCTTATCTTCAACTAATTGTGTAATATCTAGTTCAATAAATATGTGCATACATATTGGTGGAACCAAATAGTTCTCTAAAACAGAATATAGGTATATATAATACTACTGAGTTCACTTCAACATATAATTGGGTTCACTTAAAAGTATTTTCAATAGTTGATACAGGGTGCGTTCTGTAAGTAATGCAATTATTTTTTAAAAGTAATTTATTGAATAGACTTGCACAAACACTTAAAATTCTTCAAATTACTGTCCTTGAGCCTCTACACATTTTTTCCAGCAACTTTGTCTTGACTGGTACGTGCCCTGGAAGGCATCTATGGGGACCTCTCGCAAGGTCTTCGTGACAGCTGACCGAATTACTTCTATGGACTAAAAACAGCTTCCTTTTAGGGCTGCCTTAATCTGAGGGAACAAAAAGAAGTCTGCTGAGGTGGCGTCCGGAAAACAGAGGGGGTGGGGCAGCGTTGGCACCTGGTGTTTAGCCAGGAACTCGCGGACTCGTAGTGCATTGTGGCAAACCCCTTGGGCACGAGCTTGCGACACACTTTCCTCATCGCTAAATCTTCAGTAACAATGCAAAACACAACAGTAGACGACAAGTTCAGTTCATTGGCAACCACCTTGCTACTCAATCGATGGTGAGAGTCTAACAATTGTCGAGCAGGAGCCACTTTGTTGTTGGTTTTGCTGATTGACGGCCGCCAAGAGCGCTGTCTGTCGTGAACCTCTTCCTGGCCCTCCTTTAAGGCCTTTAACCACCTCAAAACTTGTAAGTAGGACAGAGCAGAGTTCCCACAAGCCTCGCGAATCATTTTGTTCATCTTCTCAAGAGATTTTTTCAGTTTAGCACAAAACTAAGTAATCGTGTAATGTTGCTCGATTGTAGATTCCATTTCTTTCGTGACATGGACAACACACAGAGGTTTACAATAACTGACATACTGCCTCTTAATGCATCCTGCCTGTTAATTAACTTGGATTTCTTTCAGAAAAATAAGCATGTGTATCAGGCCGATGTCACTGGTCTACCCTTTTATTGATCTTATTCCAGGCCATCTGCAAGAGGGTTTCCCAACCACAGATGCTGACCAACCTCCCCTCTCCTCAAATGCAGCCTCTTCCAGAAAGGATCAGTTTCTAACATTTCCACGATGAGAAAAAAGGAGTTGATTTTTAGCAATGAGAAAAGTTTTATGCATGAGGAAACTTTACTCATACAAATCTTCTCTTTTACAACTTTTTCCACTTCAACAAATTTCAACTTTTCTATTCTAAAATCAAAAATTTACAACCCAGTTTCCCTTCTCTTTCCCCTCCTCCCACTTTACCAGCACTTCCCCCTTCCTCTTCTCTGTCTCTTATATAAAGCTGTGCGTCATCTGCACTTCACCTGATGATGACTTCGTAATTCAAAGCCTAGGTCGCACTTAATACAATATATCTGGAAGCGCAAAGTTTTTTCTTTTCTGATATGAATCACTTCCACAAAGTGATGCCTCAAACCATTCTAAAAATTAACAAGTTAAAATCTTGTGTGAGACCCATCCTTGTGACCAGTGTAGAGAAACTTACAACAGGTACATTGTATCAAAGGATACGTTTTTCACTTTCTTTTAGATGGTGAAAAACAAAATCCAACTTGTCTTTAAGACATTTGTTTATATTCTATTCACAAAGGTATTACTTTAGCTAAAAGTAAATTCAAATCACTCAGGGGAAAAGAAAAATTTGCCTTCTTCAATAAAACCCCAATACTGAATACAACAGTTTCAGGCTCTACTTCATGAAAATTAATGATAGTTGAATAAGTAAACTTTGTATTTTTTCACAATAAACTTTATTGCACTACAAGTGGTTTTGCAGTCGATGTACCAAAACCATTGGTATAGTAATAAAGTTTAGTGTGAACAAATATACAAATCATTTAGTTAGTGAAAACCCATAGTGTCTCCAGCAGTCAATTTCAGTTTTTCCGATGCTACTTTCATCAACTTGATTTCGTGAATGTTATCCTTTCAGTTATCACTGAGTTGTCTAAAAAACATTTTTACGTAGAGAAAAATTAAATGTAATAATTAATGAATTTTACATGGCTCATTATCTGTTACACAGGAAATTTGTTGACTTTTTGTTTCTTAACTTTCAGACAGTCTACACAGTTATAGTGTACATACTTTCATATTAACTCTCCAGCATTCATTTTAGATTCTTTAATTTTACTTTAGTTCTTGTTAGTTTTTGTATAAGCTGCTCTAGGAGCACATAAATATCATGCCTTGAACTATAGCCATACCATATCTTCTCCACAAATTTATTAGAAATGGGGGTGTACATTTTTATACGTAATTTATGATGTGCATTACTCTACTTTTCTTTTAGAGATAGGAAGTTTTATTTTTTTAATTATATCAGAGCTGGGACTTAATTTCACAGTTAATTTTTCTTTCATTACATTTACATTTAAGGTGGTGTTATTCACTTTAGTATTTTCTAAATCAATTGCTTTTCCTTTTGCATGCTTTCTTTTAGTACATATTTCCTTTGCCTGTCTCATCAAGGAGCCATGATTTGATACTGTACATATTAATATACATTATTAACCAATGGCCAACATTTTTTTGCAATATCACAATCTAATATAATTTAATTCCTTCATTGCACAGCCAGTACCTATAAAATATGGCAGCATCTTTGGAAGATTTTAGTACCAGCTGCCAGAAGCTGCCATTCCTTTCATAGAAGTCTATTGCTTAAGTATGCATTGAAATGTGAGATCTATTTTAAACATAGTAATTTGAGCTCTGGTTTATAATTTAATTGGTAAGAGTTTCTCCATTCAATATATAGGTCAAGGAAAATGCAGATGTTTCTCTCCTGCAAACATCACCTCAGATATTTCTTAATGTCAGGGCTTTGATTTGGTATTATAAAATATAAATTAATAGAAAAAAATTATGAATATATGGAAGATGGCACAGAAAATAAGAATAATATATGGAAGATCATACATAAGCCATAGCGCAGCATGCCATCTATCAACCAAGAATGTAACCACAACATAGTTTTCTTGTAAACGAACACCTCTTTCAAGCAGGTTGTCCAAAGAAAACAGAGTTAAAGGTCTTAATACAGGAGTGGGCAATCCTTGATGAATATCATATATATGTCTTTTCCATAAAATTTTCTGAGTTTGTTAGAGTAGGATTATTCAAGGCTACCTTAACACTGGAACAATTTTTGCCTGATCCTCTTCATTCTTGGTAACTTTTCCTTGACTCTCTCTTTCTTGGTCAGTGGAATTAGCATTTTCCAAAGACTGAAGATCCTTCGCCTCGTTTGATGGTGAAAGTGGTGTTGTTTCCACTGATGCCTTACTTGTGTCAGCCCCAGGGGAAGCAGCAGAGAATTCATGAGGCACATCTGAAAAAAGATGGTACAAAGTAATATAAAAGGCATATCACCAAATATCACAAAATATCAAAAAAACATTTCTAGCATTATTAACTCAAATTTTAGCAACAATAATTCCATCATTTGTGTGAAATTATTGTTTATATGATTCAATTCTGAAATACTGACAACAGCATAACATCTACAAAAAATATCTACTACTTCAAAATCAGCTGAGCAAGTAAATATTTTCTTCACTTTCTCATATCTCAAAATACATGAACTTTTGCACGTCTATTTACAATTGATTAACAGAACAAGTTCAAGCTACAGGTAGAAAAGTTGCACACCAGGAATTAAATATATTGGCAGATTGTTAACAAAGTAAAAATATGATACATAGCAGTATTGTGTCTGCAAAAGCACATAATTGGCTCTTGAAAATGGTAAATCATTAATCTTTAAGTTCCACATCATTACAGAGGTTGCCGAGTGTACTGGTGATAATCATATGTTCTACAAAAAATGAGGCTCAAAACTTCATGGTAGACATACAACACAAAAAAGGCTAATTTTTAGATTAGCTATCTCTTCAACGCTCTGCACTAGGTTACATTGTACCATTAAATAAGAGATATCCCAAAAATTTAATAAAATCAATGATATTTCATCCTGGAAACCAACATGGAATGCATATATCTTGAAAGTAAGCACACATGTTTTCCAAGTAAATGACAGGATATCCAAACAATCCTTAAAATTTAACACTAATTTCCTTCCTGATTACATAGAACCAATATTATTTTTCAAACGTGTATGGTTCATGATCTCTGAATGATGTTGCAGAAGTTATATGCTTACAGTAGAGAAATAAACATAGCTTATTCACTATGAATGTGCATAGAAAAGCATACTGAATTTATAGATTTAATGATTTCTGAAATTTATTTTACTAACTTTCCATCAATCACCAGAACCAATTGTTTCACATTTTCTCATCCTGTGATCAACTCAAACAATTTAGATTATCTATTCTTCAACACACCCAGATTTTAAAAGCTTTCAAGAAAAGATGTCAGGATATGACATTATACATGATGATTATAGTCAACCATGCCTTTATATGTCATTAGCGATCGCTTCATGGTAGTTCCATGCCTCAAAAGCTGGCTCCCTGCATGCATGCCAGTAAATGACAATACTTTAGGCTAAGAGAAGAGGTAAAGGTAGAGGAAGGGTGTTGATCAGGTGGCTGAGGAATGTCACAATATGGTTTTCTCACTCTATGTCTGAAGTGGAACAGAAGTTATGAGATGCAGTAACTTATCTCATAAATGAGGTACCAAAAATCAAGCATATTTTAAGAAGACTACAAAATATATTACTTTATTAGCAGTATTTAGATTGGTGTATTTCACTGCGGGTTCTATCATAAAAAGTTAAACAAAAACACAGTAATCAACCCGAAGGTCGGTTTAGTAGGTGATGGTAGAGTTCACCCAGTACTAAGCCCTATACGGCGTGTGAAAATTCACACATCAGGGTAGGGGGGGCAGTTCCTTTCCCTGTGCCGGTTATGGTTTCCCAGGAAGACCTGGTACCCGAAAAATCACTTTAGCTGGGGTAGAGCTGCAGGTGCCCAGAGTGCCTCGCCCGGGAATCGAACCCGGGACCCTCCGGTCAGCAGTCCACCGCTCTACCCACTGGACTACCGCGACCCACCATAAAAAGTTGAACACTCAAATTTTAGAATTTACCTTCTTGGGGTGGTGGACATTCTTGAACTGATAAACTTGATGGAACTTCAGGCCTCTCTCTCACGCCGGGTTCCACTGCAGAAAATTTTCCACTCCCCTCGATTTTGGAGTTTACCTTTGGAGGGGATTTTCCTTTGAAGGAATTCTTTGTACTCCGGGTTTTCCTCTTCCCTCTTGATGAATCCATAACACCTGCTCTCATTTTTAGCTTCTGTACAAGGCAACAGAAAATAAGGCTTTTAAGATATTTTTCACTGAACTGACTGTTGAAGATATGCTACTTAGTTTTCAGCAAGTTTCTGCTGTGCACTAATTAAAAATCACCCAACTGCTTACAGTGCATGACAATAAAACATTAAACAATTTACTAAAAGAAATCAGCGCCTGTTGAAATCATCTAAATGAAATGAAAATGTTCAATGGTTGCCCAGGAAATAAAAACACTTCATCTGATAGAACATGCATTTCAGGGTTTAAAAACCATGTCTAAAATTAGACTTCCTTACAAGCAGGATTCTTGTACAAATTTCCTCCTGTCTACACTTTACTCAGTGACATAGATGGCCAAATGGCAAAGCTAGCCTGGCTTCTGACAAGGGAGGATTGAGATAAAGACTTGGCTCTATTCAGCAGTGATTTTCTGGATATAACATTTACCTGAACAACCATAAAAACATGGGCCAAATATTTCTACTTTACATTTTTTAGAATTCAAAAATTAAGACCACAAAAAGCCACAAGATATAGAAATATTAACATGCAATATAACAAAATAATTTCATTAAGTACTTAACTCTAGAATTTTCATTAATCTAATGCAAATTGAAGTCATATGGCCATAATAGAAAAAATCTGGGCAACAAAAAAATATATTTTAATCATTATTTAGCACGCAATCAATCAATTACAATGGAAAAGTGGCATGGTCAGGTTGAATGAAGACTGAAGGGACTTGGTGGACAAGAATTGACAAAATTGCAGTAAGTGACAAACTGAACCAGTAGCGCATTAGAACCTCCATGGTTAGTTTCCATTAGTCAATAGACACATTTTCATTATTAGTTGATGAGAAATGAAAGAGAAAAGAAACCCAATTTAAGGCAGATTAGCCCTATCTAAGAATTGCCAACTTGTTTGCTTGATCTTTGTATTTACACCTCCCTTGCTCCCGAATTCCAAATACTTTTTGGTAAAACCAATGACCCTTAACATACTATTTGGTTTTTCCATTGAGAAAAAAATCCCAATTGTCCATCATTTATTGCTAATAAAAGAGGAAGAATACAACCAACATAATTCTAGAAATTTGGGAAAATATAATCATTATCTACACCCACTGCCAACTGAGCATACATTTTAACAAAGTTTGTGGTTATCTTCTAGGGTAATTTCTCAGGTAGCAGGTCATTAGTGTTTTCACACATTCCAAAACTACAAATTTTAAAACTTAGCATTAAAATACCATCTTCATTAAATCACTGGTCACAAGAGGACTGAGAGTATATCTTGTTCCATGAAATAGAAGAAAATATTAACTTTATATATTTACTGCAAATATTTATCTGTACAGAAGCCAGAAGCATGCCAATGCTGCATTCAAATACTACTTTATACAAAAAATACTTTACCATTTCTGGATGTCAACCAATAAACAACCAAGAGCATAGTTCCTTATTGATACATACCATATAAAAACCATAAGCACAATAATCAATCTGTCGGTTTGGCATGTGATGGTGGAGTTCACCCAGTACTAAGCTCAATGACTTTTTTTACTCCAACAAGTGCTCTAAAATCAGCCTGCCTCATGAGCCGAGAGTAAACTTTGACCTAACAATGCAAGCCAATTTGCGAGAAAAAAAACTAGTCAGTACTTTCCCACATCAGGTATACAAAATGGGTTCTTTTTTTACAAAAGTCAAAAATATCACTCTTTTCAACAAGTATTAAGCAATAGAGTTTTAATATTTCTTTGAAGGTACTTCCTAAAAAAAATCCCAAATATACATGTATACAAATTAGCGCATTTAGTTACATCTCACATGTGGTGCTGTGGAGAAACTTAATACATGTTGGGCTAATGTGGATTTTATCCTTCTGCTGATGTATTCCATCTTTCCCAATGCACTTAAGAGTTTATAGGCATTCAATAATTTGGTTGTTTAAGAGTGTTGCAAAGGCAGAGAAAATAGTTGCTTTTAATACAAATTTTGATACATAAAAATAATACTAGAAACTAAGTGTTGCATAAAAAGTTAAAATGGTAAATGTGTTAAAATGGCTCGTAAAACCTTAAGATAGAAGATTGTCAGACAGTATTGCATTTAAACTTGAAGTAATGTAACACTTCAGAACATGGAAGCAGGGTAGCTTAAAGCTTTCTGGCCCACCTCCAACAGAGAAGATAATACATACATGAATGTAAGAAGTAGAAGATGACTTTAATAAATGTAGATATGAGAAAGAAAAACTTTACGTTGATGTGCTCCTAAATGGCTGAAGCTTGAAAAATATGTTAAAAACAGAATAATTAATCACATGAAGATTGGGATTACTATTTCAACAAAATTGATTTTAATGGAGGCAAGAAAATTGCCAAGAGGTATGCATGTCTAGTACTGATATTTTTGGGATGTCATGATACATTACTGAAGAGAAATGATATTTGCATGCATAACAGAACTAAAATAGCACGAAAACTGCAACTTGAATAAAAAGAGGCTCCAAGGCAAACTCATGATGTCACACTGAAAGGAAGCATGGAACAGCCACCAATTTCTAGTGTTTGTGATTGGTTGAAAAAGTCCTGACAGAATGTTAAACTTGAGACTGTCATAAGGTCTAAGGAATATGCAATGCACTTCATGGAAGTGAAAATGGCATTATGTATGAGGAATGTGACAACCCCAGAGAATATAACTGCAGGAATGATTCTGATGAATTTCTAGGATTTAACGATGAATGATTATTTATACAGCTGATAAGATTTTAATGTAACAATCCCATTTTCTTCATATTAAGTTTTAACATTAAAAGACTCTCATCCTTTTTTGCCACATTAAATTACTTTCTAACCTGAAAAATCAGTGTGTCTAATGTATAAGCCCATACTAAGAGTCAAGAAATGCAGTGACATTTACATGATCTAAAACTAGCTGATAACAAGTAAACCAGTTACTTGCCATTGCATTATTATGACTACCACTAATTGAACTTTTACATCATCAAAAGCAATGTTCCTCATTTGAAAAGAACCTTCTTGATGTTTCCCTTCGTAAACTTCAAGTTTCCAAGCGTATGAGCTTCTAGCATACACCTATGAAAATATCTTAATGCAATAGTTTTGAGGTTTACTAGGGATGTATTACCTAAAGATGCACTTTCCCCTACATTTTGTCAACATCTCATTGACAGTCATGTATTCTCCCTATAAATAATAACATTCACAGCAATTTAAAAAAAATATCTCAGAAATCTCCCTCACAGGTTCAAGTTTATTTTAAGCCCCTATCTCAAACCTTGGTACCGTGCCATTAAAATTTTGTAAATAAAGCATCAACAGAATACAAATCACTATCATTCAATTAGTATTTCTAATTAAATCAGCCATATAAAATAATCCCAAGGAATCTTTAATTTCACACAAATCAAGCTATTTACAATTTCTTTTTTCCTTCCATATTATTCTTTTGATGATTCATGATACTTTTAGTGTTGTCTAAAATAACAGCCAAAAAATCTGTAAAAAAAATAGCAATGGTCCAGCACCATCACTATGGTTTTAGTACATCCTTTGAGAAAAAACTTATGTCAAAGACTTATTAAACAATTTAATATAATTGGTAGTGCTACTTCACTCTTGAGGCCACCAGAACAAAATAAGAAAATTCTCCAAGCAATCACTTGCACTGTTTTCTAAAACTAACACATAAAGAATAACTATCCACTGGTAAGATACCTAGACTTTTATATGAAGTGTACACAGGTCTTACATTCAATTGTTCCCGGCTCAATTTTGTGGAAGTTCATGTTCATTAAATGAAGAACACAATGCATATTTCCGCTGTTCTTAGGTCATACATATTTATAAAGGGAAAAGAGGATAAAATTTCAGGATACCAGGTGAAATGATGTGTCACATATGAGAGGCAAAAGGATAGATAGAGAATGTGTGGATAAAAACTGAGAACTTCAAAGAACTGCAGGAGATGCTGTGACAGGATCTTTAACTGAGTCGTCCACTGATGTGCAATGTGTATGAGTGCAATGGAAAATTATAGCAATGAGCATTCAATACTAACCTTGATATGGACAGGATTTTGTAAGTCTTCTGAAAATGATGGCAATCTTAAGAAAAGCAGTTGAACCATATCCTTCAAGCAATGCTCTGCAGTTTTTCTCAGAAGTTCTGAAAAACAAAGAAATAAAAATTTTGTTGAGGCATTGCCTTCAATGTGAGGTAATTCAAACAGATACCTCTTCAAAATGAATGGTCATGAAAATATGTTACATGGGAAACTGGTCTTTAGCAGCCATCTTCAACAGATAACGGCTACTTAAGGCCAATACACCTTTGGATAGAGGTTAAGTTGCTTCAGGAAGATGAATGACTCTATAGTACCCTTTTAAATGCCTTGTTTGTTACATTTACAGAGAATTTTTAAAATGCAGCTTCTCCCAAGTTATAGAAAACCCAACTTATGCCACTCCATACTTTCCCAAGGCTATTGAGAAACGGCATAGGCAAGACACAAGGATAGAGCAGAGTACTTATTACCGATTGTAATTGAAGGAAAGGTTAAAGTGGATAAATGGAAATTAGAGATAACCACATAGATTCTTAACTATTATAACTTTATAATAAACATTATTATTATAACTTTATCATTGATCAAAAGCATGACATAGGACATGGTCCGTACAATAAGGAAAAGAATTAAACAAGACCCACAACACTACTGTGCAGGACAAAATAAATCATAAAAACAGTAATCAACCCAAAGGTCGGTTTTGTAGGTAATGGTAGAATTCACCCAGTACTAAGCCCGTGGGCATGTGTAATTCACAAATCAGGGTAGAAGGTCAGTGCCTTCCCCTGTGTCGGTTATGGTTTCCCAGGAAGATCTGGTACCTGAATAATCACAGAGCTTGGGTGGAGCTGCAGGTGCCCAGAGAGGCATGCCCGAGAATCAAACCCGGGCCCTCCGGTGAGTAGTCAAAACACTCTACCCCGTCGACTACCATGACCCACTTACAGGGCACAATATCTTA
Source organism: Hetaerina americana (assembly GCF_022747635.1). Classification (NCBI taxonomy): domain Eukaryota; kingdom Metazoa; phylum Arthropoda; class Insecta; order Odonata; family Calopterygidae; genus Hetaerina; species Hetaerina americana. The sequence continues at coordinate 1,096,408 of NW_027286126.1, forward strand.
CCAAAAAAAATATCATTCTCATTAAAATTTGCCAAGCAAGTATTCATCCATACTGTAATAACACTTGAGGAATTATAACTCACATAAGTTTAATAACAAATAGTTTCAATTTTAAAAGCAGTCACAATGGAATTATCTTTTATGCTCATTGGCATTTTATTATAAATAAATGAGGCTGCATGATGAGGGCCTACTTTTACTGAAACAAAACAAAAAAGTCTCCAGTGCATCTTTCAGAAAATTAGTTGACTTTTGAAAACATAGTATAAGTAGTTTTTGTGGAGGCAACCAACAGCTGAGGTCATTTGCACCATTATAGATGATGGGAAAGAATGAAGGGTGGAGAGAAACCCAGCATTGGCATTAGCCCACTCCAAACAAAAGGCACCAAGGGGTCCATAGTTTAATATCCCATCCAACAGACAGTGCACTCTCTCAAAGTGCTCTCCACAAAGCACCCCAAGTAGGAATCAGGATCCCACTGAAAAATATGTGCCGCCTCCAGGATTTGAACCTGGGCCCCTGGAAGAGATGCCAGTACATTAGCCATCACACAATCCCGACCCGGTTCTTTAAATATCTTCATTCCATTCATCCTGCCATAAGAATTCCAAAATTCACCAAGGGAGTTTTTTTTTAATATCAGCCATGCTTTTGGCATTTGTATATGAAGGAAATATAGATTGAAATTCCTAAAAAGGACACCAGCTGCCAGGAGCCACCCTAAAACTATCTTGCATATTAACTTACCAGAGAGCCTGTCTTCAAAACAAAATCTGAAGGAGCTCAGCAATATTTCAGTGACACTTTCATTTGACAGCATTACCCCAACTGGTGATAGCATCAAAGTCCGCAACAGCTAAAAGGGAACATAAAACAATTATATTATTATTATTATTATTAGGTAATCTACCGGTTAAGGTAGGTTTTTGGATGGACACAACTACCAAACAAATATTTTATTACTCCTAACAAAACACAAAATCCATCATCCTACTCTACATCAGGTCCCTCTTCATCTCTGAGTACTTTCTTCCTCCCTTCATCCCGTCCAACATCCCTATCCTGTTCCTTCCCTTTCCTCGTTTGCCCAACATTCTACCCTCTATCACAGTCTTCAACATCCAACTGCCGGTCAACACCCCCTTCATCCACTTTTCCTGCCTCCATAGGATTTCTCCCAACAAACCCCTGTCCTAACCCACCATTTTAAGTACTTCCTCATTTGTTTTCTTCTCTGTCCATTTCACCCTCTCCATTCTTCTCCACACCCACATTTCAAAAGCCTCCAATCTACGTCTATCCTCCTGCTTCAATGACCACGTTTCCGCACCGTACATAGCTACGCTCCATATCAAAGTTTTTACGAGTCTTTTCTTAACATCCTCACTCAACGTCCCTCTCATCAACTCCCTCCTCCTTGTGAAAGCCTCTTTGCCTAGCGCAATTCTTCTCCTTACGTCCCTACTACTTGGACCGTGTTGGTCCAAAACACTACCGAGATACGTAAACTGTTCTACCTGCTCTAGTTTTTGCCCTCCTATTTTAATGTTAAGCTTAGCCTTTTTCTTTCTAGAAAATCGCATAACCTTTGTTTTATTAATATTGATTCTCATCCCATACCTGTCGCACTGAATTTCCAATTCGCTAAGCAATGCTTGCAGACCCTTGGCTGACTGACAAACTAAAGCTTGGTCGTCAGCAAACCTAACTGATTTTACGAACTCCCCGCCCACTTTCATTCCTACCTCCAGTTCTTCCCATGCCTCTTTGATCATTTCCTCTGCATACAGGTTGAACAGCAACAGTGATAATGGGCAACCCTGCCTTACACCTCTTCCTAACACAGCCCAACCGGACTCCCCGTTCCCCACTCGCACCTGAGCAGTCTGAGACATGTACAGGTTGCGGATTAGCCTCCTTTCCCTCCAATCTATTCCTATTTTCTGCAATATACTCATTAGTTTTTCCCAATTCACTCTATCAAATGCTTTTTCGAAATCTACGAAACAGGCAAATACCTCCTGATTGTGTTCTATATTCCTCTGGATTAATAATCTTATTACTGCAATGGCATCACGCGTACCTCTCCCCTTCCTAAACCCAAACTGATCATCCCCTAAGTAATCATTTGCCCTACTCTCTATCCTTTTGTTTATGATCCTAAGAACAACTTTAGCTGCGTGGGATATCAAACTAATTGTCCTGTAGTCCTCACATGACGTGGCCTTTACCTTTTTCGGAATAGGAACTAAAACTGATCTCACGAAGTCTTCCGGCCAGATTCGCTCCTCATAAATACTACGGATCAGCCCATATAGCCTCTTCCTCCCACATTCTCCTAAGCATTTTAAAATTTCCACGGGAATGTTATCCACCCCAACAGCCTTATTTAGTTTCATCTCCCTTAATGCCCTTTCTATCTCATTGTCTAGTATGCCTGGACCTAAGCTATCTTCCTCTACGTCATGTTCCTTTTCAATGTCTAACTTTGTTAACACAATTATATAACAATATATAATATTACATAATAAATACCTTACAGAATTATTATTATCATAAAGTAATCTATCAGTTAAGGTAGGTTTTGGATGGACACAACTACCAAATAAATATTTTGTTACTCCTAAAAAAACTCAATCCAGCAATCTACTCTACAACAGATCCCTCTTCATCTCTGAGTAATTTCTTCCTCCCTTCATCCCGTCCAACATCCCTATCCTATCCCTACCCTTTCCACATTTGCCAAACATTCTCCCCTCTATTAGTCTTCAATATCCTACTGCCCACCAATACACCCTTCATCCACTTTTCCTGCCTCCTTAGGATTTCTCCGAACAAACCCCTCTCCTCCCCCACCATACCTGGCACTTCCTCATTTGTTTTCCTTTCTGTCCACATACATTGAGCAGCACCGGTGACAATAGACTACCCTGTCTTGCACCACTTCCTAACAATGCCAATCCAGACTCTCTGTTCTCCACTATCACCTGAGCATTCTGAAACATGTACAGGTTGCAGATTAGTCTCCTGTCTCTCCCATCTATCCCTTTTTTCTGTAATACACTCATTAGTTTTCCCAATTCACTCTATCAAATGCCTTTTTGAAATTTGTGAAACAGACAAATACGTCCTGATTGTACGAATCAGTCCATATAGACTCTTCCTCCCACATTTTCCTAAACCTTTTAGTAGTTCCTTACATAATTATTCTTGTAAAATAGGAGTTGGTAGCCCATACTGCCTTTACAATGACATTGGATATTACTCTTCATAAGCTTCTGCAACTGGCTGTGAATGCATGCTTTAAGGAGGTGGGGATAAGTTTTTGTTTGGGAGAATACATGGCCAGTGTTGCCGCATGTACTCAAGGCTGGGTTCTCATAATATACCCCCTTGTCCATTAAATACACAAACTGAGGCCATCAAAACTTTATTTCACAAAATTTAGTCTACATCGATTTTGTCCTCTTTAAAGTACTCTCCATTCGTTGATATGAACTTATTCCATCTTCTTTTCCACTACTAAAGGCACCCTTGGAAGTCCTTGGCAGTTAGGCTTTTTTGTTTTCTCTTCGTTTCTTGCTTTATTGCATCCACATCTTCCCAGTGATGCCCCCTTTTCACATTTTTGCATTTTGGGAATAGGAAAAAGTCACAGGGGGTGAGATTTGGCAAATAAGGAGGATGACCAAGGATAGTGATGGAAACTTTTGCCAGAAACTGGTGAACAATCAATGCTGAATGTGCAGGTGCATTGTCATGGTGAAGGGTTCATCCATCATGTTAGGTTAAAATAATATGCACTGTTCATTTTCCTAAATTCAGTTCATCAGCTATCATTCGGACAGTTTTTCGACGACTGGTAAGGGCAAGAGGCCACACACGATCAATGTTGTCCTCAACACAGGTAGTTGAAGGTCGTCCTGGCCTTGCATCATCCACGGGGTCTAGTTGGCCATCTTTAAAATGCTTAATCAACTTGAAAACGGATGTTTTCTTCTGAGCATTATCACCATTAACAGCTGTCAACATTTCAGTACTTATTTGATAACTTTTACCGCACTTCACCAAAAACTTGATGTTGACTAATTGCTCCGTGATTTCATTAATTTCCATTTTCGACTAACAGTAAAAACGAGGACAACACAAGCTAACATAACTGGCATCATACACACAGTTTGATGATCCACCAAGCACAGAGGGCTCATTGGGTCTCAAGCAACAAGCTCCACTAGTGGGCGGGGCTATCGCCTACATCATGGCTGCCAGATTGAGCATTTATTGCATAGACCACGTATCACTTGCCCTTTTTCCTTTGAAAGCCAAAGAAACAATTGTAACTACAACCTTTGGAGAGATTATGTGCACTCCATGCATATCTAAGGAATAATCAGCAGTACTGGTCAAGGCTTTCGTAAGTCCACCACTACTGATTGCCAGATGTGGTCTCTACTTCTTACTCATTTATACAAAACCTCAATGACATTTTGAAAGCAATAAGTTGGGTAGAACAGTTGGGAGTGTTTTTCTACGGACTGGTGGGCCAAGGTTTTACTCCCAATGACTTTGAACAAACTCATCTTTAACCAATCCATGTGGATTTTTTTGATAAAAAATCTTCCTGGGAATGGCAGCAAGTGGCACAAGGAAAGGATTTATTCTCAACTATATGTACATCGTAGGAAAGGTTGAGCATTTAGCTATTTTTCTACATAGTTGCCTTGACGATCAATCACTTTTTGCATCCTTGTAACCAGCTTTTTAATACCGCCGTCGAACCTTTCTGCCAGCGCTGACGCGTTTGATGTGACACATGTGGACGTGCATTGCCATGATGCAAACACACTCCTTTGGTGAGACACCTTGTTGTAACCAAGGACCTCCAACACAATATTCTGCACGGAGAAGTAGCCACTCTCTTCATTAAGCCTTCATTTATCTCATGAAGGGTAATTCTCCAGTTATTGCGCAACATCTCTTCAATTGGAGCCACCGTTGATTCCAGCAAACTCGGCCGCCCCGATCGCTGCTTATCGTGGACGTTTTCCCAGCCATAAAAAAAATCCCTGCACCACTTCCAAACGTGTTTGATGTCCATAGAATTCTTGCCGGACACTCCCACTAAATGGCTATGAATTTATATCGGAGAAGCAGTGGTCAGTTGGCTTTGCAACGCGGTGGGAGAAAGGTAGGATGCCGGTGTTAATAAGCTACTTACAAGGATGCAAAAAGTGATTGATGGCCAAGGCGACTATGTAGAAAAATAGCTAAATGTTCAACCTTGCCAACGATGTATGCAAAGTTGAGAATAAATTTGATTTTTAATGAAAAAAATAGGAGACTACTTTTCCAATCGCCCTTGTATGTCCTTTTGGTCAAGAATGCTGAAATTCTCAGACAGACAATATTAACACAACTGATTAACCCTTTACTTACAGGAAAATACAAAATTTATTAAGTATTTTACAATTAAACAAGTACATTATGGAAGACCATCACTTGACATTTTTTTCAAATAGCATGAAAAAGAGAGGCATGGAGAATTGAAGTCCAATTGAAAATTAAGAACCTGGCAAGCAACAGAGATTTTGAATTTATGTAGCAGTGATGATGGAACAGTTCAAAATATAACATAAATTAGGTGAACTATGCAAGGTAATATTCCAAAATTGGTTATCTGCTAATACAATTCATACCTGCAAAATCTTCATCATGACTACAGCATCATGAACTGGGTCTGTTCCTACGAAACGGGCATGTATAACTGCATCAGCAATATTCTCCACAGTAGAAGCAACTGATGGGCTGGTTGGTGCTGTAAATAATTAACATATTATAGTGTTTTAAAAAAACTTTTAATTGAAGTTGATAGTTGCACATTGCATTTTAACAAAAAATATACAGTGGAACATTTGAGAAGTCATTGAAATGAATTAATAGTGTTTGTTTATCATTAATGGTATGAGTTAGGGTAGGTTTTTTATTGGAAATAGCACAACACACTACTGTAATACTAGCCCCTAACTTAACACAAAATATCCTTAATCATATTCTTTATTGATCCTTTAAAAGTTATTTTAGGAAGTCTCCTTTTTAATTAAAACAAATAATATGGACATTATTCTTGGAATGTAGAACAGAAAAATTAGCATTTGATGACCAAAATTTGTGCCACATAACTTCACATTTTTTTCACTGCTGATAATTCATCAACATAACAAATACAATATAGAAAAATGCCCTAGGATGAACATGTATCAGGAAATGGGAATTTCCATTACAATACAATCTGATGGCAGGGGCTCCTCTAATTAAATGGGAAAAAATTATATACCAAGTTAAAATAGGGACTTAGCATTCAATCCTGATTCCAAAAAAATGATATATTTGCAACAACTTCTGAAAACTTGAATCTTTATGTAATCATTAGTCGCATACTCTTAATGGTGCCAGGCCCAATTTTAAGAGCTTTAAACAGGAATGGCACACTAGATATTTGCTCATAAAAATGGAGTTCATGGTCACCACTTGGACTGATATTACAGTTTAAGTGATTCAAACTTATGCTATCACATATGGATTTCATATCCACGGATAACAACCACTTATTCTTGGCTGTTTTGAGTCATTAATGCAGATCAACAAAAACTACAATATATCTATTCAGTTGCATCCAAAATAGAAACCATAATAATATCCAAGGATGTACCCATTGAATTAAAAGTAATAATAAACATTGATTAAATAAAAACGCACTGCATTGTAAAACACTGCAGCCAATTTAAATCCACTACTATAAGACCAAATGAAAGCAAGCCATACCTATAAGGCCATATGAAATGAATTTATCCACTGAAGCAAGAGCTGCACAGGTTACTGGTCCAGTTGTCTCTTCAGACCTAATAACTTCCAAAAATGGCCCAAGAAAATCGTTTGGTTCCAATTCCATTAAATCTCCAACACGGCTAAGGACGTCTTTGAGCTCATGAAAACTTCGCACTAAAGAATCCTGTTCTTCGTCCTTTATTTTAAAGAAAATAATTAAATTGGTATGAGAAATAGTTTTTCCTGATTAATCTTAAGACAAATCAGAATTTCATGAGACAAATCACCTGGTGAGAATGTGCCGGCCACCGTGCTCCCCTTTTCATTGTGGTGAGTAGAAGAGACATCTCTCCCATCACAACGTACAATCCGTTTCCCGGGTAAGGCATTTTGCGCAGTAAATTAATGGATCTTTAAGTAAAATAACGAAATATCAATTTACAAAACTAGAACCATTATTAGATGAGGCTACTGCCTACTTGAATACCTTGAACCATAAGAGAAATGTGGGTATTAGGTTGAAGCTAGGAATTCATGGATTATTTAACATTAATAAACAATCTGGTATTGGCATTTGCCTACTACTAGCAAATGGTTCCTAAGTTTACATTGTTACGTTAACCATCCGACTGATTCAATGCACCAGAGTACAGAACTGTTAGCCTGAAGTGACATGATATTAAAGAATGGTTCATAACACCATAGAAAAATATAACACCACCAGTATTCGAACCTGTGCCTTCGCCATGAGAGGTAAGTAAAATTGCCACCGCATTAATATCGTTCTCACTGAAGTCATGTACCTTTTTAATTCATGCATTATGATGCAACTCATGCAATTCGTGACATATGTACAGTTAGTGTCGTAAAAACATATGGAGAGCAAAAGCTATTTAGTAAAACTAAACTCACACGGATAAGAAGTGATAAAAACCTACCTGTGTCTAATTAGAGAAAACTGAAAATCCTATAATGCGACCGCAGGTTTACCACGATTTGTCAATACTGTCATCATGAAGGCATTCTTTATTATGGGGTTTAGCAGAAACTGTTGAGCACACTTAATAAAGGGATCGTACCTATGCTAAATACTCATTACGTTAACAGTTAATGAAAATGACACTGCAGCGAAATTGGTTCAATGAAGGTATGAATTTTCATTTAATGACTGTTCACGAAAAAATTAGGTAAATTAGACTAAAATTTTGAATTTTGCCAACAGAGCTCCTACGAAAATTCCTACTACACTTCAACCATACGACTTTTCGATATATCGTTTCAAATGTGTACAGCGTGTACAGCCAGCAGTCGACTAACAAATTCAACGTTATTTCATCCGTGTATCGTACCGATGTTATTTCATGTCGCTTTAATAACCGTAATTGGTTTTTATTTGCATAAAAGAATTTCTGATAGCATGACAGTGTTCCACACAAAAATCAAAACGACCAGCCCTGTAACATCATTAAATGTATTCGCATGTACTATTTTGTTATTTATTTGTTTTTGTTTACAGTCATAACAAGCAACAGCCCCCCCCAAGCCTTAAAATTCACGCAATATTACAATGTCTTTTTTATTACGCTATGAAAATCGTGTGATTCATATGCTTTGGCTTAGGTTAACAAATACGCGACGATCGGTGGAGTTGGATATTCTTTAGTGATGAATGAAATCTCATCTTATGTTCACTATGCCAATGTTTTTGTTGGGAATAGTGTTTGCATGGAACAGTATTGCATTTAGGTAATCGCCTTTCTCTCTGTACCACTTTTTGCCGTATCTCTATGTCCATTGCCATGCAATGAAATACCATATCACCTACGCAATCGGTTCTTCACATTCACCGCCCAAATACAAGATATTTAATTGTAATTTAACCTACCCTCTCATAGAACCATAAGTTACCTTAAATCGCACTGAAAATGCAATCCATCTTTGGAATGCCTTTCACAGCAACAGGAGATAAGCATCGACTGCAAAGATTTGAATCCGTATTTTTTAACATCTCTGTTCGGTTTTAGTATTGAGTCTTTTTATGTTCAATATCTGTTTAAATGAATAAGTTCATATGATCTTCTGTTGTAGTTATGGTAATCTGAGTATTCAACGAAGGGTTTTTGGTTTGTGTGGATGAAAGTCACCGTTTCCATTATTTAAATTAATGGTACTGGCAAAACGTTGAGTTAGGTATAGCGTTTTTGTATGAGTTTTTAATGAAACCTGCTTCATTATTAGTGCCTACAACTTTAGGATGAAGTTCAACTGATGCTATACTTATTGGTTTTGGCTTTTTCATAGAGGGATTGAAGATTAAGAAGATAGTTATTATTAGGTAATCGACCGGTTAAGGTAGGTTTTTGGATGGACCAAATTACTAATTAAATAATTTGTGACCCCTAGCGAAACACAACATCCTACTCTACATCAGGTCCCTCTTCATCTCTGAGTACTTTCTTCCTCCCTTCATCCCGTACAACATCCCTATCCTGTTCCTTCCCTTTCTTCGTTTGCCTAACATTCTCCCCTCAATTACAGTCTTCAACATCCCACTGCCGGCCAATACCCCCTTCATCCACTTTTCCTGCCTCCATAGGATTTCTCCCAACAAACCCCTCTCTTCGCCCACCATACCAGGTACTTCCTCATTTGTTTTCTTCTCTGTCCATTTCACCTTCTCCATTCTTCTCCACACCAACATTTCAAAAGCCTCCAGTCTACGTCTATCCTCCTGTTCCAACGACCACGTTTCCGCGCCGTACATAGCTACGCAGTATTTTAACTTATTTTAAGTAATATTTTGGGTTTGATTAACTCTGTGGGATATATTAAGGTGGATTATTAATAAAGGCCAAAAATATAATATACCCAAGAAGTGATCCTTAGGATTTACCACAGTTAGGAAAAGGGGATCAGAGTAACCACATTCATTTCTACCATTTGTCTTCTGTCTTTTAGATAGGAGTGAACCCATTGGTTAGCCTGTCCTCTTAATCATAATTTATCCAATTTCTTAAGTAGTGTAATGTGATTTTATATGTAAAATAAGCTTTTTTGAGATCAATAAATATGACAAGAGCAAATTCTTTACTTGCCTTAGCCTATAAAATACTATCAGGAAAGTTATATCAAGCATTTAGGATGAATGTATTTTCCTAAACCCTATCGTGAACCAAGGTGTGTCTGGGCAGTATTATTTTTGTTTCTCCAGGTTTAGGTCATTGATTTATTTTTAATGGTGGATTCAGGGGGAATGTTCTTTCTATTTTAGCCTAGAATTTGCTGATCACCTCAGTATTTTTAGAAACAATAGTTCCAGAGTATTTTACCTAAATTTATTTTCTTTTATTACCTCTCCTCTCTTCCACCTTCTTTAAGCACCTGTAGATTAGTCCTTGTATGCATAGCTCTGAGCTGGAAGGATTTTTAAGTACATTGCCCCAAGAGCACTCTGTCAATTAGATACTTCAAATATTCTATCCCATATTCATATACCTTACGAGTAGCAACATTCCAATGGCTGATGGGTAATATGGGATGATCAAATTAACATGAAAATTACTGTTGCTCACTTAATAGCCGAACAGCATGTGAAATTCATGTAGCTTGGGTGAAGTTCTATTAAGAGGAATACCTCAAATCGAATCCAATCCCTCTGGTCAATCGCCCAGTGCTCTACCCACTGGCCTACCACAAAATAAAATATATTTGGCGTTGATCCTCACAACAGAGAAAATAATATTAGGTAATAAGGACATTAGGATATTTTATAGAAATTAATTGGATACCTTCTGTTATGATCAGCATAGCACCATACATCAAAATAATCATCCTAAACCAATATCAGTGACAAAATAACTTTGAAACAATATTCATTTGCCTCATTTTTTTTTAAATTTGGTAGTGCATTCCCCGTTTTACGGACAATTGAAGAGATGATTTTTAGGCATAGCATAAAAAATAAAGGAATGAGAAATTCTTCAGTATTTACAGTCAAAGAGCTCTCAGTATGTACCTATATAAGGTATGTTTTAAACCGAGATACAAGGCCTGTAGAAACAGTAACCGACCTTTAATTTTCCAGCACATAATATTGATACTAGGGTGGTGCCACTGTGAACATTGGAAGAAGACTGCTTAGTGTGCATGCTTGAATTCTTTCTCCATCTGCGAGTGCATCTGATACTGCCTGATGTCTAAGCCTGATGTTCATCACTTTTCGATTTCTCTCAAGATGGCTGAGCAAGTTTATTTTGTCAGGTCGTCCAGTTGTCTCAGTGTTCAGACACTCAGGATCAGTATTGGTAGTGTCCAGCAGGTCTTGTTCCGGAGATGAGTCATGGGTTTGTACATGAACGACCCCACAAAATCAGCTTGTTCTGTTATCTTGTGAGAAATCGAAAAGTGATGAACCCACATGACAGCACCTTGTCCAGCAGGCAGTGAAGAGCTCATTCAAAGGTGGAGAACAAATTCAAGCATGCAAACCAAGCTGTCTTCTTTCACTGTGCACAGTGTGACCACCCTAGGGTCACTACTGTATGCTGGAAAATTCAAGGAGGTTTCATTTTTTGACAGGCCTTATATATTCATTATAATTTTCATTACTTTGTATAGATATAAATACAGGCAAAGCTTTCATGTTCATCTTGGAATGAAATACTTACCCATTAGCATTGACAGCAGAAAAAAAGACAAGATAATCACCATCATTTGAATATAGACTAGGAACAGGTCACTGTTAAGGTAAGTAAGTTAGAAAACATGAAGCAAGAGATGAATAGGGGAAATATGGATACAAATGTTAGAGCTATGCAAGGTGACATTTAAGACTGTTGTAATTATTTGAGTTTTGATTATATAGTAAAGGGGAATAAAGAGAGTATAAGGTGTTGATAGTATTGAACAAGAAGTTTGGAAGAGGAGAGTAGTGAACTTAGAACATGTGAGTCATAGAATATTATTATTAGAAATAAAAGCTGAATTAGTGAGCTTCCCTGCTGCCATGCATGACTCTTGGCCCAGTGGGTTAAGACCCTTAGTTGCCAGAATATATTTTTGTCATTTTTGTGTACTGTCATCTGAGAAATATTTTAATGGGGTCCAATTGGCTTCCTTAAATGTGAAGCCATTGCATTAATGTCTAGTATACTTGATTGTATCTTCTGATGGCCTGTAGAGTTATCAAAATACGCCAGCCTTTCCCCTACACAAAGGTTTTAGTCCATGAGGAGGGTAAATTAAAATAGATATTGTATATGTACACTATTCTCTTTATTGCTAGTGTACAGCATGATGCAATAATCAAAATGTCATTCAGGTACAATATAAATTTGAGGTAACAACGTTCAGATATTTATAGTCTCCCAAGTGGTGGGGGGAGGAATGGGAGAAATTAGGGGGGTTTGGTGACTAGTGCACTGGCTTCCCACTCTTAAGAACCTGGGTTCAAATTCCTGGGTTAGCAGAATGTTTCTAAGGTATCCTGGTGCCTTCTAGGGGTACCATGTTGCGAATAATTTTAGTGGAGTGCATCATCCATTGAATATGACATTAAACTATGGACCCATTGGCATCTTTTGTTTAGAGCAGTGTAATGGGGATACCAACTTTATCCCCAACATTTCCTGAAACCTGCCTTCACCAGGGTACCTACATACCCCTTATGATGCTAATGACCTCAGGTGTCAGTCACCTACCCTAATAACTGCTATAAAAACAAGTTTTATGAAAATATAGGTTTGTGAGAGATGCAAGATGGCCTTAGCAGTCGGTGCACCCTAATAAATCTATCACTACTACTACAAACTTGGATATCATTTAGGACTGGATGCGGAAAAGTAATAATAGGTAGAAAGAAATAGTGTATAGGAAGAACTACATGATTATTGTGGCTTTCTCTGGAAGGAAACAATTGATAGTAATGGGGGATTGAAACACATATGGGTGAGATGGAGGATGGGGTAGGAGGGACTATGGCTTAGGAACCAAAAATGACCATGGGGTGAAAACAGTAAAGAACCTCACAAAAGAAATTTGTTTGATAATTACTAACCCCTAGTTTCAACATAAATATAGATTTAGTCAAACATTGAATATGCTCAGATATCCAAAGAAATAAGAGACGTCATGGCTTGGCAAAGATTACAAACAGTGTAATCAATTTTCACAATTTTAGTGAGTGAATGGGGATTCAGATTTTAATTATTGTTAATGAACATTAATTTCAGATTCAAGAGGGTAAATCAAGGAGTATGGATCTATAAATAGAATGTAAAAGCTAACGTTGGGACAAAAAGAAAGGAGCACCATAAGTCCAGCAAAAATATCCAAGCAAGACCAAGGGGATGAGTACAGAAAGAAAGGTGACAACATCTCCAAAAAGGAATATCTTAAGGTGTTAAGAAAACAAGAGAAAGAGTAATTTGGAAAATGTTAAGAAGCTATGTATTATATAGATATTTAGGAATAAGGACAGGAGAAGGAAATGGGAAAATATAAACATAATTAGATAGATGAAAGCACATAAGGATGAATAACAATAAACTGAGGTGGGAAACTAATTAAATGAAATTGAAAAATGTTGTGGAAATAAATAATATCCCTGAAAAATTAATTAAGGTGTTCAGTAAATAAGACAGGAAGAGGTTGTATGTACTTATTCATGGCTTTTAGAAGGAAGGAATTTGGCTGAATACTTGGTTATTAAAGTATAAATTCCCATCCCCAATTAAGGGACTCCTGTTGAAGGAACCCTCTCCGTGGACTACAACCTTGACATGGAAGGGCTTCTGTGTTCCCATGAGCCATAGAACTTTGCTGGTGGGAGCAATGATAATTTCTCCTAGTAGGGTCAACCATGTCAGATAGATTGAAGGGTAGGGGCCAAGCAAAAGGCTTTACATTCAGCATGTATTCCTCAGTGAGCCTGACCCCTGTAAGGCAGCCTTTTCAGTGATGTAATATTAAAAGCACTATTTAAGAAGGTAATAGGAAACAAACTCAGTCATTTATCATAAGAAATTATGATTGAACCATATGAGAGAACGAGTCCTGGTGAGTTGTGGACTCAGCTCGCTAAACCTAGTGTTGTACCCAGTGGCAGGCACTGTCCAGATTGTCAACACAAAATTCTTGCAGAGCCAAGGAGATGGTAGCAAAAAATAAGCAGAAGAGGAATGCCACAGTGAGAAAAAGGACTTAGAATGTTAAGAAGATACTGAGGACTGTTGAATTGGAAAATATCAAGTGAGAGGGGGAGAGTAAATATAGACATCTTAAGTCTGTGAGAGGTAAGGTGGGGTTGTTGGATTGAGAATTACATAGTAATACGTAGCAGAGAAGGATAGTGAAGGTGGAATAAGACAGAATATTATAAGTGGAGCCCTGATAACAACAGCCCTGGTCAGTCTGGTGGTAATACAGGGGTACATTGCAACAAACTATCATAGAGAGGGAGAAGAAATGGTGTTTATGGTCAGTTAAATGAAATAATTGTGAATGTAACTGGAAGAAAAACACTTGATGTGGTGGTATGTGAAGGGAAATAGCTGAGTTTATGAGAAGAGAATGGTTATTTTACCATATATTACTATATTATTGCAAGAAAATGGTTTAGGAAGACTGAGATTAAATATGCTTTCCTGGGAGCAGATGCAGACTCGGATCATGATTTAGTGCTTGTGAAGTGTAATACTAAATTTAAGGGGATGATGAAGGGAAGGACTAAAATAAAATATAATGTAGAAAACTCAACTGGGATGAAATGGAGGGAGTAGCAGCTGCCAACTGATAGCATTTTAGGCAAGGATAGATACAGTAGAGGAAAGCTGAGAATGAGTAAAGAAAGTAGTGAGCGTATCTATAGTAATGGTAAATAGAAGGAGGGCTAGAAATCGATGGATGACAGAGGAAACGAAGTGAAAAAGGGAAACGAAGGGAAAAAAAGTACAAAGATCTAAAAAAAAAACTGAGATGAGAAAACAGTATGCCAAAGGAAACATGGTAGAAGGAGCTGAATAGCATGGCAGAACATGGATCTGGGGAGTTTATTGAGACAGGGTAAAATGGGTGCAGATTACAGAAAATTGAAGTAACTGTCAGGATGCAAGAAAGGTAATTCTGTTTACATTCTTAGAGAAGCAATTGGATAATAATAATTGAAGAAGAAGAGATAGAGACAAAACGGAAAAAATATATAGAGGAACTATATGATAAAAATATATGTTAGTAGTTTGAATGTGGAAATGGAATTTCATGTTAAGAAGGATAGATTATGACAAGGAATGCTTGACTTTGAGATAAAAGAATCATTGAAGGAAATGATAAAGAAATGACTGTGGGAATATGTAAAATTCCTGCAGAATTTTTCAAGAATAATGGAAAACTTGAGAGGAAGCATGATGAACTTTTATGAACTTCTTTGTAGCATCTATGAGCAAGGCACTTGGCTGGAAGGCTTTGTTAGAAAAAGGGAAAAGCAGCACTTTCCAACATCACCCACAATTTTCAATGTATTTGTGAAGAAAAGTATGAAAGAGGCATGCTAATAGATGCAGAGTTAGTAGAAGATTAGTGGAAAATCTGTAAAATCAAGAAATTTGTTGATGATAAAACTTTATCTATCCAAACTATGGTAATAAGATTCTTGAGAAACTGGTAAGACAATCTAAATAATGAAATTGGAGGGCATATAGTAATGGAGATAAAACAGTTCACCTATCTAGACCGGGGCTTGGACTAAGTTGGTCAAAATACTATTGACATAAGAATTGCATCAGACAAAAAAGCTTTTCCAAAGAGGAGGGATGACAAGTTACAGACTGTAAAACTCACTCTTTAGCTCTGCATACTTTCTATCTGCCTTATTTCCATTGAAATGCCTATTCTTTTCCTCCCTCTGCCTCATTTTCAGAGCTTTCTTCCCTCTGTTACCTCTTTGCATCTCAGTATCTCCTCTATTCACTGGTCCTATGTTCTTAAAGTTCCTTCTGGTAGCCATCTCTCTCCCCTACCATGCCTAGAACTTCTTAATTACGATTTCATTTTCCGCAATCCCACATCTCAAAGCCTCTAACCTATACTAATCATCCTGCCTCAATGACCAAATTTTCCAAGCCATACAGAACTACCCTCCATTTTAAGGTATTTTTTGGCCTTTTATTTACTTAAAATGACGGTCATCAACACTTGCCTCTTCATAAATACTTCTTCACCAAATGTAATTCTACCTTGGATGTCACCACTACTCTGCACATTCTCCCCAAATAGCAGCCTAAAAAACTTAACTCTTATATTTATTCTAGCTTAGATAACCTCTGGGGTGGTAGTGGAATATTCAGCCATTATATTTGTTTTTATAAAATTTTTCGTGCTACTATTTTCAAAATTACTTTCATGGCGATTTCATGCACCTCACTCGTAAGTGCACAATTCCGTGCAAAATGCCACAATTCTAATATCATTCTTTTTCTTTATTGCTGAGCTAGGTAAAAGAAAATAAGGAAGCATCATTAAAAGATCTTAGTACTGCCTATCAAAAATTGACATTCCTTTTGTAAAGATTTGGTGTTAATATAGGCATTTATATGTGATGTCCATTTTTTAATTCATAATTTATGGTTTTTGAATTGAACTTCTATGAGTTTCTCCGGTCAATAATTAGAGAATGGCCATTGCAGAAGTTTTCGTTCCTGCGAGCATCGATTCAGTCATTTCCTGATGTCTGAGAATCGTTTTGGTAAGAAAATTAAATAATTGAAAAATGAGGGATATATGGAAGACGGTATTAAACGAATAAGATACATTTAAGAAGGAATATGAGCGACGGCGCCATAATGTGACGCCAGCGTTATCTATCAACCAAAATATAACGACGTAGTAGTTTCATTGTAAAACAACTCCCTCTTCGAACGGGGATCATAAAGAAAATGTGGTTGAAGGTCTAACACGGTAGGTAGCATTGTTGAGGAATTGTCCCTGCTCTGCACAAGCGTGAAAACTCGTGTACGCCGGAGAAGTACTTTATCAACCACTCATCTCTCAAGTAAGGACCTAGTAATATATATAGCTCATTTTACGCTGTTTTAATGTAACGTGCCAACGCGTGGTAGAAAATGTGTTATTGGGTATTTTTAAGTTTAAATTGAGCGTTCTATTCTCACATAAGCCTGTGAATTTCATTAAAACAACTGAAAGTATAAGCATTATTTGATTTGACAGGGGGTCTTAGTTCTTGCATGGTAAGGTAGATTATGATATTAACGTTAAAGGACTCACAAGGGTAAGATCAATCCACTTAAGCTACCCGGCACGCTCAAATTCCGGGGATAAGTGATCCCCACACTTGGCTAAGCTTTGATAGCCACAATTGTATTTTATTTTCCATATCAGATAGTATACATCACGATTCTTTCGCAGAAGGTAGGGTAGCATTTTGAATTCGTGAAATATTTTCACTTGACTAAGAAATAGACCGCATGGTTGGCTGATGGATGTGCATTTCGTTGGGATAACTTCTAATGTGCGCGTATGTTGATTAAAATAGATAACTAAACGTTCACCATAGTGTCCCATTCCTTTTTCCTGCCAATGGATCAGCAAGGTGAGAATCTTTACTTATTTACGGCCATAACACCTTGTGCGAGTACTATTCATTAGTGCTAGTAATAAGTGTTTCTGACTTTTAACATGCCTCAAACATTCTGATGTAAGTTCGTAGTTTTTTTGACTTCCAATTTAATATGTGGCCCAAACTGTCGAGATAATTCCAGAAGACAATAGAACTACAATGGCAATAATTCACGTAAGCACATTGTTGTCAACATATTGTATGGTGAATGACGTGGCCATGTTACTTAACCCTTCAGTGTTGTCAGACGTGATTTTGAAACCATTCACATGTCGTGTTCGACGTACTTCATCCGGAGATAATGCTTTACATTGATATCTATTGCAAGTATGTTGCGATTTAATTTAAACATTGTTATATGTATAATCCTTATCCCGTTCCTATCCCGTCCCGTAAATCTATTTTCATGTGAATTAGTATATGTACGCCATTTGGCGGGTTTTCGTGTTTGTATGTGTATTTGGCTAGTGTGGCTCGTCTCTTCTGCTATGCGTTCCACGAAACGCACTGTTCCTATCCTTTATGATGTTGTATGATTGCTTTCCTATTGTCCTTTCCCATTGTCTTTCGTGTATTGCTCCTATTGTGGGTGAAACAGCTCCCTAACTCCATCTCTTGGCCAAAGAATCGGGGCACTTCGTTTCAGAAATCTCAGATTTTAGTACAAATTACGTTTCCTCGATAGCTCAAGTGTTTTTAGTGATAATATACTGAGACTCGTAGTTCCTTTCTTCTCTTCCTTGAGAAAGGTGGCTCCACCACCGAAAACGAAAACGTGTGACTTTCTTTTCTTTTTTGTGTAACTGTGCTTTGTTCGCTAGTGATGACTTTATATACATAATTATCAAGTCCAGAAGACTTTCATTTTAAATTTTCATGTTTAATAAACAGTAAACTCAGTAATCAACCCGAAGGTTGGTTTGGTTGGTGATGGTAGAGTTCACTCAGTTCTAAGCCCGACAGCCTGTGAAATTAACTCATCAGGGTAGGGGGGGCAGTTCCTTTCCCTGTGCCGGTTATGGTTTCCGAGGTAGATCTAGAACCCCGGCCCTCCGGTCTGTAGTCCACCGCTCTCCCCCTGGACTACCGCTACCGACATTATAAAGCAGTTGAGTTCTGCAGGAGACAAGGGTTAGTCATCACCAACACTTGGTTTAGACACCACAAAAGACGCAGGTATACATGGAAAATGCCAGGTGACTCAGAAAGATATCAGCTAGATTATATCCTGGTTGGACACAGGTTTAGGAACAGTGTGATAAATTCGCACAGCTTCCCGGCAGCGGATGCGGACTCTGACCACAATTTAGTTGTTATGAAATGTAGCGTCCGTTTCAAAAAGATAAGGCGGGGGCAGCGAGTTAGAAAATGGAATGTGGAAGCATTAAATGGTTTGAAAAGGAAGGAATACAAATAGGCGGTAGAGGAAATCATGGAGGATGGTAAAGAGCTAAGTACTATCGAAGAAAAATGGGAAAGTTTCAAGAAAGGGTTGTCTAAAGCCGCAAAAGACACTATTGGAACCATAAACGCTAAAGGACTAGGAAACCATGGATCACGGATGAGATGATTACAAAGATGGGTGAGCGGCGAAAATGGAAGAATGTAAATACAGAATTAGGCAAAATGAAGTACAAAGAATTAAACAATAAATTGAGGCGGGCGACAAATAAAGCAAAAGAAGCATGGTGGAAGATGCAGTGCGAGGATATGGAAAGTCTGCAGAGGAAGGGTGAAATCGGTGCGCTGTACAGCAAAGTTAAATTGTTATTGGGAAGTAAGAAAGGAAGATCAATGCTAACAGTTAGAGATAAGGCGGGTAAGGTAATAGTTGACGCAGGAAAGATCCAAGAGAGATGGAAGGAGTATATAGAAGAACTGTATAGTAAAGAACTTAGACCAACAAAGTTAGACGTTGAAAAAGAATATGACGTAGAGGAAGATAGCTTAGGTCCAGGAATACTCTACGATGAGATGGAAAGGGCATTAAGGAAGATGAAGCTAAATAAGGCCGTGGGGGTGGATAACATTCCTGCGGAACTACTGAAATGTTTAGGAAAATGTGGGAGGAAGAGGCTATATGGGCTGATTCGTAGTATTTATGAGGAAGGGATTTTAGTTTACTTAGGGGATGATCAGTTTGGGTTTAGGAAGGGGAGAGGTACGCGTGATGCCATTGCAGTAATGAGATTATTAATCGAGAGGAATATAGAACACAACCAGGAGGTATTTGCCTTTTTCGTAGATTTCGAAAAAGCGTTTGATAGAGTGAATTGGGAAAAACTAATGAGTATATTGCAGAAAATAGGAATAGATTGGAGGGAAAGGAGGCTAATCCGCAACCTGTACATGTCTCAGACTGCTCAGGTGCAAGTGGGGAACGGGGAGTCCGGTTGGGCAGTGTTAGGAAGAGGTGTAAGGCAGGGTTGCCCATTATCACCGTTGCTGTTCAACCTGTTTGCAGAGGAAATGATCAAAGAGGCATGGGAAGAACTCGAGGTAGGAATGAAAGTGGGCGGGGAATTCGTAAAATCAGTTAGGTTTGCTGATGACCAAGCTTTAGTTTGTCAGTCAGCCAAGGGGTTGCAAGCATTGCTGAATGAATTGGAAATTCAGTGCGACAGGTATGGGATGAAAATCAATATTAATAAAACAAAGGTTATGCAAGTTTCTAGAAAGAAAAAGGCTAAGCTAAACATTAAAATAGGAGGGCAAAAACTAGAGCAGGTAGAACAGTTTATGTATCTCGGAAGTGTTTTGGACCAAGATGGTCAAAGCAGTAGGGACGTAAGGAGAAGAATTGCGCTAGGCAAAGAGGCTTTCACAAGGAGGAGGGAGTTGATGACAGAGACTTTGAGTAAGGATGTTAAGAAAAGACCCGTAAAAACTTTGATATGGAGCGTAGCTATGTACGGTGCGGAAACGTGGTCATTGAAGCAGGAGGATAGACGTAGATTGGAGGCTTTTGAAATGTGGGTGTGGAGAAGAATGGAGAAGGTGAAATGGACAGAGAAGAAAACAAATGAGGAAGTACTTGGTATGGTGGGCGAAGAGAGGGGTTTGTTGGGAGCAATCCTATGGAGGCAGGAAAAGTGGATGAAGGGGGTATTGACCGGCAGTGGGATGTTGAAGACTGTAATTGAGGGGAGAATGTTAGGCAAACGAGGAAAGGGAAGGAACAGGATAGGGATGTTAGACGGGATGAAGGGAGGAAGAAAGTACTCAGAGCTGAAGAGGGACCTGATGTAGAGTGGGATTTTGTGTTTTGCTGGGGGTCACAAATTGTTGAATTAGTAATTTTGTCCATCCAAAAACCTACCTTAACCAGTAGATTACCTGATAAAAAAAATAAATATATGCATTAAAAAAATTTATATATATATATTTAGTAGTTTGTTGCTTTAAGTACGTATTATTTAAAGAAGGCTTCTTAATGACTGGTATTGTTCGTTATCATTTGTCAAATTAACATTTGCAATAATGGTTTTGGTTACCAGTGAAAAACAAGCACGTCTATCCATTCCTTCTCTCTTATAATCACTGCTTTCTTCAAAGTGCATATGCATTCAACAGTCAAGGAGTGCATTTGGTAAGTTTTCACTGCCCTGAATCTAATTAGTATTCTTTTTTTGGATACTAATCATAGGTATGTGATTTTCACCGATCTGAAAGAGGAATTAGCTTCACTACCAATCCCATGGAAATCTTAGTGACAACCATGAGTGGGAAATGGCAGTTAGTCAATTAAGTGATGGTAGTCTTGCTAAGGCAGTGAATTGGAGCATAAGTTGTCCCTTTGAAAATAAGGTTTATAATTAGTGAGAAATTGGCATGAAGTACTTAGGTAATGATAAATATGAGGATGAAATGTTTAATTCCATCTGGGTGGTCTCGAAATATTGCATTGAGCATTGTCAAAATTGTTTTGGTGGACTTTAAAAAGAGGCATATAATTGGATTGACATTGTATTTTCAATTATTTCTTTGTGCTAATTTTTTTCAACAATCATAGATGAAACAAATCAATGCACAGTGCATTGTGGTACTGTGATATCATCAAATAAAATTAACTAACATTCCTGGAAATCAGTGACACAGGCAGAAATGTACATAGTATTAAATTTATTTATTTATGCTAATGGCATTGTTCATAAGACCGCTTTCTGTTAATATTTTAGCACAAGAAGAGCCATATTGATATGAGGTTTTGGTGAGATTATTTGCAAATTTATGTATTTTACATGTAGCAAAATAAAGACCTAGGATACATAAGCTTTTTCTGCCAATATCTCCCATAAAGAAAAAATTTCAGATGCTGTATTTACCAAGTTTTTCTATTGATGAGCATTTCACATTGTAGTAGTAAGTAGTTTTAGGGGAGGTGACCGACTGCTAAGATCATTTGTGCCATTAGGGATGGATAGGAAAGGAAGGGTGGAGAAAAACCTGTCGTCAGCATTAGCCTACTCTTATCAAAAGGTGCCAAGGGGTACGCAGTTAAACATCCCATCTGATGGACGTCGTGCTCACTCAAAGTGCTCTCCACAAAGCACCTCAAGTAGAGATTGGGATACCACTGAAAAATATCTGCCGCCTCAGGGATTTAAACCAGGACCCTCTCGGTGGGAAGCCTGTACGGTAGCCTCCGCACCATTCTGATCTGTATAGTAGGGTCTCTTATCATTAAAATAGTTTTTTCCCCTGAAATCATCTAAATTTGGCTTCAAAACTTCAAGCTGTTGGAAAGGAGTAGTGAATATTTGTTGTCATTCTCGGTCTAAACTAGCGAGGGCACCATTTTATAGTAAACATTTAAAAGCCCTTGCTAAGTTAAAATGTGCAAATTGTTTAAAATTACTGTAACCCCCGCTGAATCTAGGATGAAAATAGTGGCTAAAAAAGTATTGTAGAACTCATCTTCTCACAAAAATATCTGAAAAATTGCAGGCATTATTTTCCTGGAACGATGCAACTAAATCAAGAGAACATTCTCCAAAGAGATAAAATCAAAGAAAAAAGCCTCAAATTAGAAGTCATTGCATAGCATTGACGTCTGATGGTGGTGATTCAATGCAGTGACAAGAAAATTGTTACAATGGTTTCCATGTTTTATAGTAATGAAACTATTTCTGTTCAAAAAAGTTCAAGGAGATGGCTAAGCCAAACTGTTTGTTGAACTATAGTCATTGATCACATAAGATGGCATAAATCTCAAAGATCAGATGCTGCTGACATCTACTAAATAATCTCACAGTAAATGGTAAATGAAGTTTGCAAATGCACTGAATTCAAAGATGATTAGTTTCATGATTTTCTACCGAGAAAATGCTGGCATTAACACTAATCTAGTGTTTGTATTTTTCCGTTTCCTTAACACATTCATATTTCTAATCATCTTGTCCATAGTCCATAGTTGCCTTGTCCTTTTCTTATTTACAGTTCCTATCTTTTCGTATGCGACCCTCATTAACCCTTCTGTGATATGGTCCCAGTTTTTATCTACAGTACCCAGCTCTCTTTTCTCATTCATGATTTTCTTGGCAGCCCACTGATACTCATTCCATATCAGTCCAGTTAATACTTGTACATTACATTTCCTAATCCATCTTCCCTGTTTTATCTTTTTGAATTGAATGCTGCAATTCATAAATACTAAATTAGAATGAGTCTGCATCTGCTGTAAATTGATCTTGCTGTTCCTAAATCTGTGCCTAACTGTAATATAGTTGACCTGATACCTTTTTGAATCCTCTGGCAATTTTCATGCATGCATACACCTTTGTGGTGGCTAAACTAAGTGCTGGTGCTAAACATATTCTGGAAATACCAAACATATAAAGGCATTATAATTAAAACCTAATATAAGGGTAATCAGGAATTGATTAATGAAGGCTCTTCATTGCAACAATTTCAGAGTGTAAAAATCATTCGCCTTGACTGGGATTCGAACCCAGATCCCTCAATATCCGGTCGAGTGCTTTAGCCACTTAAGCTACCGAGGCGTCCTCTTAAAGTCTGAAATTTTGGCAATTTTAAGAGGACGCCTCGGTAGCTTAAGTGGCTAAAGCACTCGACCGGATATTGAGGGATCTGGGTTCGAATCCCAGTCAAGGCGAATGATTTTTACACTCTGAAATTGTTGCATTGAAATGCACATTAGCGGATGACTCCGTTAAAAGTTACTGTTGCGGCATCTCCCGTGGTTTCTTTGGAAGGCTCTTCATATTGGTGCTGTAAAATTATGAATAAAACAGCTCTATGTGTAGTGAATGAATTTTGAATATTTTGTTTTCACCTTTGGATTTGTGAAGTCATCTGTTAAAATTTGGCATACAAACTAGTCTGCAATATGTTAAGACTGAAATAATGTTGGCAGGTTCAGAATTATGTTATAGGTGTGTTGTTTGCTAAATGTTGGGTTGTTCATTGCTCGCCTATAGCATGGGGTTTATGATTGTTTAAGAAATTCTAGAATGGTTAACATTGTAACATTACTTAAGTTGTTCATAGACTGAATACGATTACTATTGATGGTAGGTATTATATTAGTGCAATCTATTAAAGTTCCCCACTGGGTCAAACTGCATTTCTTACAAAGTT
This sequence comes from Hetaerina americana, assembly GCF_022747635.1. Taxonomy (NCBI): domain Eukaryota; kingdom Metazoa; phylum Arthropoda; class Insecta; order Odonata; family Calopterygidae; genus Hetaerina; species Hetaerina americana. The sequence goes on from NW_027286126.1 coordinate 1,120,466, forward strand.
TCGATGTATGAGTCATACTTAGTCTTCAGGGCTAGATGTTGTGGTTGTCAATTTATCCAGTATATATACACTGCAGCATGGATTTAGGTGCTTTCAGGTGTGTCTGGTTCCCACCTTTTTCTATCTTCATGGATACTCTTCAGCTTGGGTTTCTAATAATCATTGAGAAAGTATTCTAAGTATCAGTTAAATTATATTTTCGTAAAGCTGCATTTCAATGACCTCCTTCATGAGCCTTTTCCAAAATTTGTCCATGCAGCGGAGAATTTTTATATGGCCCAAAAAATGGCATGGTCGAAGGATTGCTGTGTTCAGCTTTGGTAGGTTTGCCAGGCTGGCCAAGTCTGAAGTGCCCAGTGAAGTTTCTTGCTTCTCATGGTAATCATCCTTCCCATCTCTCCCATACCATATCCCTCTGACAGCTCCTGACCCCAGGCCCCAAGGTAATATGCTAGGCAAATTGACAACCGCAACATCACTGATGAAGACCTTGAACAGAATTTAATAAGAGCATTTGCTGGGAAATTATCTTTTTTGTAGTTACCTAATAACAAAGACAAAAATTCTTGCAATTTTCCACTTATAAGATTTATTTTAGACTCAGTTTTTCATGGCATCTTTGTTCAGTGCAATTTTTAGTTATGCAATTTTTCTAGTCCTATTTTTCTGGTACTGTTTTTCAATTCTAGTGAGGATACAGGTCATGAGATAGTGGGGAAATCAGTGAGCTACATATATGCATTAGAAGTAAATATACATTTGTAATTCTTGAGTTTTTCAGCTTAAAGTGGGGACAAATTGAGTAGCTTCAGGCGTGATGTGGTGGAAGTCGAACATAATGAATAACCGAAACACTTTTCCACTTGATAAAAATTTTTTTTTTAATTTTACGACTGGGTTTTTATGTATTGCATCATCATCAGGTGATGAGGATGTAATGCATCAAAATGGTGTAATACATCATCGGTGACCACCTGATGATGATGTAATATATAGAAACCCGGTTGTAAAATAACAAAAAAATTTATTAAGTGGAAAAGTGCTTCAATCTGTTATTCATTAAAGTGGGGACATTGAAAGTAAAACTTTGATAGGTTTTAATAGATGTGGCCTGCATTATTCTTATATTTAAGAAACATTGTAGTTGTAATATGCATGTGCCTGAGGGATTCTCATTATTTCTTACGAGGGCGGTTCAATAAGTACCCGTGTTAGAAATGAAGAAACCATTTTTCCAAAAACATTTTCTTTATTTTTCAACATAGCCCCCTTTTAGAAAGATACACTTCTCCCAACATTCTGGCCATTTTTTTAACCCCTCCAAAAAATAGGATTTGTCGAACTCTCCAAAATACGCCTCTGTCTCGGTGATAACTTCCTCGTTTGGGCTAAATTTTTTTTCCCGTGAGCCATTTCTTCATGTTAGGGAATAAGAAAAAGTTGCAGGGAGCCAGATCGGGTAAATACGGGGGAGCGGCAGCAATTCATAATGTAGTTCATGCAATTTGACAGCCGGATCAGCTTGTTGTCCACCGTGAGCAATCGCGGCACCCATCGGGCCGACAATTTTTCATCGCCAACTTATTATGTAAAATATTAATTGCTGTTCAGGTCGACACACCCACGGCCTCTGCTACTTCGCGCATTTTTGATCATTGATCATAGAGAATCATGGCGTGGACTTTTTGAATGATTTCCTCCGTAACCACGTCTGCCGGGTGTCCTGGCCGCTCCTCATCAAAAACAGATGTTCGCCCAAGTTTAAATTCGTTGAACCAATATCTAACTGTGGTCATAGATGGTGAAGTGTCCCCACAAACAGCATCCAACTTTGCTTTTATCTCCTCGCATTTCTTCCCATCCAAAAACAAAAAGCGAATTACCGAACAATGCTGCTCTTTTTCCATCTTAGCGAAAATCACGAAACACGTCTTACTCGAATGGCTGCCAAATCCAAACTAACTTTTAAATCAGTCTGAAATTATTTCACAGTCGTTTGATAGATGGCAGCACACAATGATAACATAAACTTCCCTCAGGAACACCCTTTGTTGTCAAACACGGGTACTTATTGAACTGCCCTTGTATAAATGTCTCGATTTTAATCCTTTTTTCTGTTTGGCAGAATATACAGCATAAGGTGATGGCTGCTGAGAAATTTGTAGAGGAGAAGATTCAAGGAGATAAAGTAGTTTTGTTCTCAAAATCAACATGCCCATACTGTGATCAAGCGAAGGATGTAGGTTTGAAATTATATATACAAATAATAACAAACACTTCTGAAGTGATTTGTTTTTGAAATTATTTTCTTTTTTCGTTCTTCATAGTTATTCACTTCGCTGGGATACAAATATACTGCATATGAATTGGATACGATGCCGAATTGTTCTGATATTCAAGATTATTTGAAGGAAAAAACTGGGGCACGAACGGTAAGTTCATATGTATTTTTGAATGATACAATGTTAATGGTTATTCTTGCATGAAATAAAATTATGGTGATGGTTCATTTCATGAAGTTAAAAGAAAATGATAGTAAAGGGGAGCTCTTGAAGAGCATGCGATGGTTTCTAACCAAAGTTCATAACTTGTTCCTGGGTAAAAATGAGATAACTGGGTAATTTTGGAAGAACTGAAATTTTCCATGCAATCCTAGATGCATGCTGTAGCTTCAATTTAGACATCTTAAAATTCTAAGCATTTTTATCTTGCTGTGAATTTGAATGTCTAAGTCTTTCATTTTCTTGAAAATGACATTGTTTACATATTTGTATGAGAAATGGAAGCACTTGTAGTTGAATAAGATGTTTATTCCTTGAATCCTTGCTCTACCTATCAAGTGGAGAATGCATAAAATTATTAACCCAGTAGTACTATTATTACTAATTAATCTACTGGTTAAGGAAGGTTTAGATGGACACAACTATTAAATAAATTTTTTGTAACTCCTAACAAGACACAATCTAGCCACTTACTTTACATCAAGTCCTTCTTCATCTCTGTGTTCTTCCTTCCTCCCGCCCAACATCCCTATCCTGCTCCTGCCCATTCCACATTTGCCTAACATTCTCCTTTCCATCACAGTCTTCAACATATCCCACTGCCTATCAACATGCCCTTCATTCATATAATAAATCTACTTTTCCCAGAGAATGCACACTACTTTCATAGTGGACCTTGTAGAGTTGATTTATTTTTCAAAGTAATGTATTGTTTAAGGTAGATTTTGGAAGGACTCAGCTACCAAATAAATATTTTGTTACTCCTAACAAAAAACAATCCAGCAATCTACTCTACATAAAGTCCTTCTTCATCTCTGTGTACTTACTTCATCCCGTCTAACATCCCTATCCTCTCCCTGCCCTTTCTACATTTGCCTAACATTCTCCCTTCTATCACAGTCTGCAACATCCCACTGCTGTTCAACACGCCCTTCATTCATTTTTCTTGCCTCCTGAGGATTTCTCCCAACAAATCCCTCTCCTCGCCTACCAAATGTAGTACTTCCTCGTTTATATTTCTTTTGGTCCATTTCACCTTCTTTATCCTTCTCCACTACCACATTTCAAAAGCCTCCATTCTGCATCTATCCACCTGCTTCAATGACCATATTCCCATGCCGTACATAACGACGCTCCATGTCAAAGTTTTGATGAGTCTTTTCTTAATATCCTTACTCAATATCCCTGTCATCAACTCCCTCCTCCTTGTGAAATCCTCTTTGCTAGTGCATTTCTTCTCCTTACGTCCCTACTACTTTGACCGTGTTGGTCCAAAACACTTCCGAGATACGTAAACTGTTCTAGCTGCTTAATTTTTTGCCCTCCTATTTTAATAATTAGCCTTTAGCTTAGCCTTTTTCTTTCTAGAAAATCACATAGCCTTAGTTTTATTTATTTTGATTCTCATCACATATCTATTGCATTGAATTTCCAATTCACTCAGCACTGCTTGCAACCCCTTGGCTGGCTGACACACTAGAGCTTCAATGCAACAATTTCAGAGTGTAAAAATCATTCGCCTTGACTGGGATTCGAACCCAGATCCCTCAATATCCGGTCGAGTGCTTTAGCCACTTAAGCTACCGAGGCGTCCTCTTAAACTCTGAAATTTTGGGGCTTTTAAAGGAACAAGATGTTGTGACGAAATACCGTACATACAATGTCACAGGCATTCGTGGCTAAGTGGCTAAAGCACTCGACCGGATATTGAGGGATCTGGGTTCGAATCCCAGTCAAGGCGAATGATTTTTACACTCTGAAATTGTTGCATTGAAATGCACATTAGCGGATGACTCCGTTAAAAGTTACTGTTGCGGCATCTCCCGCAGTTTCTTTGGAACACTAGAGCTTGGTCATCAGCTACCTAACTCATTCTATGAATTCTCCTCGGGACTTTCTTTCCTACCTCCAGTTCTTCCCAAGCCTCTTTAATCATTTCCTTCACACATACTTTGAACAGCACTGGTGACAATGGACAACCCTGTCTAATACCTCTTCCTATCATTGCCAATCCAGACTGTTCTCCACTCCCACCTGAGCATTCTGAGGCATGTACAGGTTGCAGATTAGCGTCCTGTCCCTCCAATCTATTCCTATTTTCTGCCATATACTCTTTAGTTTTCCCAATTCACTCTATGAAATGCTTTTTCAGAATCTACGAAACAGGCAAATACCTCCTGGTTGTGTTCTATATTCCTCTCGATTAATGATCTCATTACTGCAATAGCATTGCGTGTTCCTCTCCCCTTTCTAAATCCAAACTGATCTTCCCTTAAGTAATCATTTGCTTAGCTCTCTATTCCCTTGTTGATGACCCTGAGAACCACTTCAACTGCATGGGAAATCAAACATGTTGTTCTCTAGTCCTCACATGATGTAGCCTTCATATATTTCAGAGTAGGAACTAACCCTAGTCTCACAAAATCTTCCAGTTAGATTCATTCCTCATTGATGCTACAAATCAGTCCATGTAGACTCTTCCTCCCACATTTTCCCAAACATTTCAGTAGTTCCGCAGGAATTTAGTCTACCCCCATGGCCTTATTTGATTTCATCTCCCTTAAAGCTCTTACTATCTCATAGTCGAGTATACTTAGAACTAAGCTATCTTTCTCCACGTCATGTTCTCTTTCTATGTATAACCTTGTTGGTTTAAGTTCTTTAACATAAAGGTCTGCTTTATATTTCTTCCATCTCACTTGGATATTTTCTGTTTCAACTATTATCTTACCCGCCTTATTGCTTAACTGTTAGCATAGATCTTCCCTTCTTACTTCCCAACAGTGATTTAACCTTGCTGTATAGGGCACTAATTTCACCCTTCTTTTGCAAACTTTCCATATCCTCGCACTGCGTCTTCCACTGTGCTTCTTTGCTTTATTTGTTGCCCATCTTAATTTATTATTAAACTCTTTGTAATTCCTTTTGCCTAACTCTGTGTTTACATTCTTCCATTTTGTTTTTCTCATCTATCTTTCTAATCATCTCATTGGTGATCCATGGTTTTCTTGTCCTTTTTCCATTAACGGTTCCTATAGTTTCATTTGTGGCTATCGATATCCCTTTCTTGTTACTTCCCATTTTTCCTCGATAGTACTCAGCTCTTTATTGTCATCCATGATTTTCTCTACAGCCTGCTGATACTCCTTCCTTGTCATTCCCTTAAATGCTTCTTCATTCCTTTTCCTAATACCCTGCCCCTGCCATATCTTTTTGAAGTTGGACCCTTCACTTCATAACAGCAAAATTGTGGTCAGAGTCCTTATCTGCTCCCGGAAATCTGCGAAGTGAACACATTGTTTCTGAATCTGTGCCTAGCCACAATATAATCTAACTGATACCTTTCTGAGCCACCTGGCATTTTCCATGCATGCGTATGTCTTTTGTGGTGTCTAAACCAAGGGGTGCTTATGACTAACCCCTTTCTCCTGCAGAACTCAATTGCTTCCTCCCCGTGGACATTCCTCGAGCTTAAACCATAGTTCCATACCTCTTCACCGTATCTTCCTTTGGGTACAATGGCATTCCAATGTTTCCCTGCAGGAATACTTGTGATTATGTGCTATAACAGGTTGTATATCCTATGGTCTTCTTCCTCCTTATGATTGCTTGGTGGCATGTATACCTGAACAATGACCAAGTTCATCTGTTCTGCTTTTTTCTCTACTAGTAATATTCTATCCATTACCTGTTCTATGTTGACTACGCTTCTTCCTACCACTTTATTTAATACTATGGCAACCCCTCGTTGGCTCTCATCCCCGCCGCTGTATATTACTCTATAACCATCACTTAGTCTCATCACAGTATTTGTTGCTATCCTGCCATCCCACTTCTCATGAACCTGAAATATGTTTCCTCTTTCCACATATGGATTGATTTTTTAAAATTATCCTGTCCTAAACATCGTCCTAACATTCCAAGTTCCTATTCTAACTGATTTGGTCTTCTTCTTCTGCGTCTTCTGTCCTGCTGCTGTTGGTTTTCCTTAGCAAGGGTTTCATGAGATGATGACAGCGGAAGCCTTGCGTGTCCTGCTGCCGGGCACGACATCTGATTGGGCCAAATCCCATAGTTCCAGGACTCATTTTCTATATTGTCAATCATTGGTTTCTTGGGAATGATAATAGTGGTGGTTTCCTGTTGCCTTCCTCAATAGTGTTTTTACCGTGACACCATCACTCAATGGCCGTCCCACTGGGGTCAGACGCCATTGCAGCCGCCTCACTGAAGAACAGATGCTGCGTGGACTACCTTTCGTCTGGGTCCTAACCTTCGACCTATCTGGCATGGGTGACCCTACCAGGTGCAATTACTATTACTCCCGCCAGAACAGCTCTAGGGAACTAGTCATTGGAACGCACAAGCCCTTCCACCACGTCAAGGTTGTAGTCCGGGGAGGGGGTAAATACGAATATAAAATAAAAAATTCCTTCGACCTATCTGGCATCGGTGACCCTACCAGGAGTAATAATCATTACCCACACCAGCACAGCTCTAGGGGTCATCGGAACAGACAAACCCTTCCACCATGTTAAGGTTGTAGTCCATGGGAGGGCCAGTAGTACTGCTTGTTTAAAGTCATTTCTTAAATGAAACTTACTGTTGCTCTATGCCCATATTGGTACCAACTATGGGTCATAATAGAAACATATAAAGCATGTACGATGGTTGCTATTTATATTTGCAGCTAAATAATGAAAAGACAGCAATTTATTTTTGAAAATGGCTGTATTATTTTTCTAATAATTTTCCTTGATAATCAATGTAAGAGGGTGGTCCCAGAAGTACCCGACCCAACAAAGAAAACACAAAACTTTGGGGGGAAAAAAATATTAATTTTCAACAATCTCCTATCAGCTCTATGCAGTTTTCCCAGCAATGTTCAATAAGTTCTATACCCTTTGTATAATAAGAATTGTCTTTCACCTCAAAATAGCCATTAACTGCCGACATCACTTCACGGTTGTAAAATCTTTGACCACATAGCTATTTTTTCAAGTTTGCAAACAGGAATTAATCCGAGGGGGCTAAATCTGGTAGCAATCATCAGGTAGCAATGCAAACTTTAATTCATAAATTTTGGCCATTGAAATAACTGATTTGTGAGCTGGTGCATTGTCTTGATGAAACAACACCTTCCTAGCCAAATGCGTCCACTTTTGCTTGATTTCTTCGCTTAAACATTGCAATAATTATGCATAATTCTCACCATTGATAGTTTTTCCTTTTTAATATAGTCAATGAAAATTATCCCACGTGCATCCCAAAAAACCAACGCCATGTCTTTGCCTGCAGATGAAACGGTCTTGCTTTCTTTAGAACCGGTTCTCCCTTTTAAATCCATTGTTTTGGTAGTTCTTCTGTCTCTGGTGTGAAGTAGTGGACCCATGTTTCATCCATGGTTATGAAACAGTGCAAAAGTTCTGCTTTGTTGCTGTGAAACTTTGCAAAACAAACAATTGAAACATCTTCACGAAACATTAAATAATATGCATTTATCATTATCAGATAAGTGGCCTACCTCAAATGTTCGCGGAAAATATGATCTGTGTTTCATCCTACAAGCAACTGGTGGATCACATCCTAATTGTTTCAATAGTGTTGTGACCCTGCTACCTTGTTCGTAACAACATTTCACCAGCTCAGCTGCTCTTTGTTGCCCTTGATTTAGTTCTATAACTAAGCCTACCTCGTTAGGATGCCATATGCTTGCAACATGTGCAAGGTGTGGCCTAGCTAAGGTAATATAACAGAGCTCTTTTGACCTCTCATTACATTGCCCAAATATTCTTTTTTTGAATCCTTTTATTTGATGTTCATCTGATTTCGCGAATGTGTTTTCCCCAGGGCATGTCAGTAATTAACGTAATACACAAATTTTACCAATTTTACGTCTGTTATGATGGTTTTTTGTGTGCTGTAATTGTTTTTGGGTGAAATGCTTTTCCTCCAAAAGTTCCTCGAAACACAATTCTTAAAATTTAATTCTGAATCCCATATCTCGCACACATTTTCGATCACATATAGGTCAATGGATAATGATTCTTTATCTTCATGATTGGATATGTCCCTATATATTACTGCATCATCATCAAAGGAGCAAAAATTACTAGAAACCTAAGAACTGTTGTCCATAATGTATAAGAGGACCAATGGCGGACCCATAGCTCTTCCTTGTAGAACTGCTGATGTAATCCTTACTGTGTCGGGTTATAATCCATCTATTACAACCCTTTGCGTGCGGCCTGTTGATAATTGATGAATCCAATCTATTACACATTATCTCTCCTCCATCTGAGGAAAGATAAGTCTGCAATAGAGCTTGTCGTTGGAACTGGCCACCCTATGATGGGGTATAGCCATTTGGAGAAAGAAAACCAAAGTCCACCAGGTAAATATAAAATTGACTTAGTTAAAGCACTTTTCTTTTCCACAATAAATGTTTATTGTAAACCGCTTTTTGGTGCGCTATAGAACCTCAACTGAGAAATGTGACCAAACAAGTATTTCTACATATACTTACACAATGAGCGTAGGCAAGAAGAAGGAAGTATTTTATGTCGAGTGATTTGACTGGGAGGCGTGTTCTTCTTCTCATTGTGTTCACACACAAGGGTCAAGTTAGGTGCTTGATTCCTTTGTGTCACCTATGCTGCGAAATATTGGTCATGATGAACCAATGAAGCAAATAACACTGTAACAGCAGTGCGACACAATATTTTTTTTAATGACTACCAACACCTTCCTGCCACCAATTTTAATCCTCGTCAAATGTTTATAAGGGCCCTTATATTTCAATCGCAGAACTCTCCGTTGAATATGAAATTACCACTGAAAATTGTTCCGCAAATAATAATTTATTATCTTAAACACACATTGATTTGTGATATATCATGGACGAATAGGAAAAGACCTCATTATAATTTTAGATAATTAATCACTTGTGTAGTTGTAATAATGTGTATAAAGCTTCTACAAATTATATTACTTCACCATTTAACCTTAGTGCTGCAAGAAGAAAAGAAATTAGATTAGAATAAATGAATGTAGTTAAAAGGTGAAAGGGCATTTAGTCAATTTTCCTGGTCTTATTATATTCAGTTAATGCATTAAACAGAACCAGTTGATGAGAAATACTATGTTTGAGTCTATGATCGGTGAAGTAAATAGCCGAGAAATAAAGGTACAGTTTCTTTGTCTAACTGTTGACATCGTATCTAGTGCCATCCTAAGTGTCACTGGAGGGCTCTGATCCATTTGAAGCCCCTCCCGTTAACGCTTTGCATCACCTAATTTCTCCTCGCACAACTTCTCTTTCATACAGCTGTGCAGGTGAGGTTGCTTTGGTGGGATTGCCACTACATTTAGGCGTTTTCCCCACCTACTGCCCAAAGCTGGTGTATTAGAGGGGTCAAGAGGTTGGATTGGAAGTTAGGAGTAGGCGATGTTATTCCATGGTTAAAAGCAATGGACTGTAGGGGTGAGGTACATCACGTCGCCTCTGAGGGTGGTAAAGGAGCGTTAAAGTGACCACAAACTGAATTATTATGGCAACTCATGTTCTGCGTGACATATTATAACAGTAAATAACAAAAAATAGAACAATTGTACATGAATTCAAATAATTGCACTGACTTAACCTGTGTCTTTTGTCAGCCCAACCATCAGACAAACATGTGGTTCCTAAATGAAACTATTTAACCCAGGAGAATGTATCTGGCAGTATGGCAATATACGCTAATTCTGGCACCACGCTGCACCTACATTTTAAATGGAGACGTTGCACTAAGGTTACCAGGTTTTCCTGTATATATTTAAAAGAATTTCAAAGCATTTATATATGATTCATGGGAAAGAAATCATGAAGGACAAAAAATAATTTAATTTGTTTTTTAATAAAAATGTTCACTTCAAATTCCCTCTCCCCGTAACACTTGTTTAGTTTTCCAGGGAGTTCCAAGGGCGGTCTAGTGGTTGAGAAGCTATTTTTTGGGCGAGAGAGGATTTTGGGGAAAACGTCAGTTCTCTTTCCCCAATTCCAGGCAGTATTGGTTCCATATCGATATAATTGCTGATTCAAGGTATTCAAGTCCACCTTACACTATTGAAAAATACCAAACAACAAAAGAAACAAGAAAAGGGATGCAAATTTGTTCTTAGTTCAAAAAGTAATACAGAATTACGGTTGATAACGCTCATGATAAATAGCTTGAGTGAGAGGTGTGGTAATTCAGTAGGTAGAGCACTGGGCCACTGACCAAAGGATCTGAGTTGGATTCGGAGTGAATTCATTGAGTACCCTCAGCTTCACCTAAATGGTTTGACTTTTTGGGTACCAGATCTTCTTGGGCAATTGAAGGTGGCTTAGGGATACGATCTGTCTGCACCTACTCTGAAATGTGAATTTCATATGCCATTGAGTCAAGAAGTAGATGCATATCCAATCAAATCAACCATTGGGTTATTTCCCATGGTTTTAATATAACCGGAAGTCAATCGCTAAATAGAAGCCAAGGCTGGTGGCATTCTTTGTGAATTTATAATGAGCTCTCTTGATGTATTGCAGATCTTACCTGCGCCAAATTTTAAGAAACATTTAAAAACTACAATATAATAGCTTGAACTATTTTTAAATATCTCAAAATCTCTATAAATTCAATAGTAAAGGGTGCTTTTGGTTGAAAGAAATATGATTAATCCATCAAATGCTTTTTTCTCAATTTCTTGAAAGCTAAGTCATTCAGTAACACCGAAAATTAAAACTCTTTTATTGAGTTAATAAATAAATTTATGTTTATAGTGATGGATAAGTCAATATTTCGGGAAGCCCTTTTTATTGCGATTTGGTAAAAATTCTTTTAAATCTTGAAAATGATATTTATGGCATTTTTATTAGTGATGGAGATTTTTCTGTCTTGGGTGTGACTTAGCTGAACACTCAATTGAAACATCTTCACGACACTGGTTTTGCCTGAGTGTGAGCAAATGTGGCAACCACATTGCACACAGCTTTCTCATGTCCAAGTTTTCAGTTAATAAGTAGAACCTAGGCTTCGACTTACAAAGTCATGATGAGTCACCTGATGATGACTTTGTAAGTCAAAACCTAGGTCTTGTATATGCTCTTAATGGCGCATACACCCTCACAAATTCAATCACCATCCTTGATCATCATCCTTCGCCAGATCGCACCCCCTGTAACTTTTTCCTGTTCCCAAAATGCAAAAATGTGATGAGGGGACAGCACAGGGAAAATGTGGACACAATAAAGCAAGAAATGACGAGGAAACTAAAATGCCTAACTGCTGAGGACTTCTAAGGGTGCTTTTTAAACAGTGGAAAAGAAGATGGAATAAGTACATAGCAACAAATGGAGAGTACTTTGAAGGGGGACAAAATTGATGTAGACCGAATTTAGCAAAATAAAGTTTTTATGGTCTCAGTTTGCCCTTGGACAGACCTTGTATACCTGAACAATGACCAAGTTTGTCGGTTCTGCTTTTATCTCTTCTAGTAATATTCTATTGGTTGCTTGTTCTATGTTTACTATGCTTCTTCATTTAATATTATGGCAACCCCTCGTTGGCTCTTGTCTCCGCTGCTATATATTATTCTATTTCTATCACTCCAGTAATTCCCACTTCCTTCTATCTTACCTCGGATAACCCTAAAATATCTATATTTCCTCTTCCCATCTCTCACTTAATACTCTTTAATTTTTCGTGTTCTAAACATCATCCTCACATTCCAAGTACCTATTCTAACTAAATTGGTCTTCTTCTTTTGCGTCTTCTGTCATGCTGTGGCTGGTTTTCCTTTGCAAGGGTATTGTGAAAAGATGAATATGGAAGCCATGCCCCCTTGGGCATGACACACGGCCGGTTTAGCCGAGTCCCGTTGTTGCCATGACTTATATTCTCCATATGTTCATCATTGTTTTCTGGGGAATGATAATTATGGTGGTTTCCCGTTGCCTTCCTCAATAGTGTTTTTAATGTGACACCATCACTCAATGGCACCCAAATAAAGACCTCTTATCTATCTATCTATCTATCTATCTAATGGCGGTCCCACTGGGCCCCCCTTTGCAGCTGCCTCACTGAGGAACAGACGCTACGTGGACTACATTTTGCCAGGTTCCTAACCTTCGACCTATCTGGCATGGGTGACCTTACCAGGAGCAATTATCATTGTTCCCACTAGCACATCTCTAGTGGTCATTGGAACGTACAAGTCTTTCCACCTTGTCATGGTCGTAGTCCATGGGATGGGTACAGTACATATATTTGGTATTTTTAATTACAGTATTTCTCAGCTCATAAGATGCACCCTGATTTTATTTAGGTCATAATTAATGTAAAATACTTGGAGCAGACATAAAATATCCAATTAGTTTGATGTTAATACTTAATGCGAAGAAAATTTAATTGTTACATTGAAGATTAATGGATACATAGATATCAAAGTTTATTTGCTGTTGAATCCCGGGAATTCATCATTTGTTTATTGTAGGAGATGCAATGTATGTATATTGGGGTGACATTCCCATTAGCCCTTGGCATATTAAGTTTAGCAGCACGGCATGTGAGATGTAACTAAATGGGCTACAGAGTACACATTTATAAATTGTTTGGTAATTTTTTAGTAAGTACTTTCAATTAAATATTAAACCTCAGTTGTTTTCTACCAACTCAAAACAGAAATACTATAGACATATGTAATAATGGCAACTATTTCCTATGCCTGATGTGAGGAAAAAAATACTTGATAGTTTTTTCTGGGGAATTCAGCTTGCGCTAGTAGGTCAAAATTGTTTTTTCTGGGAAATTCAGCTTGCGCGAGTAGGTTAAAATTATAAGAGCACATTTTGAAGTAAAAAAAGTGCATCTTATGGGCAGGGAAATACGGTAATCTCTTAAGACCTGGCAAATTATAATATTCATCCATAGGGAGTGTTTACCTTCAATATATAAGAGGGTCTGTTAAGTTTAAAACTATTACAGCTATTTTGTTTTCATTTATGGTAAGGTATGCAGTCCAGTTTAGACAAGAAATTTCCATTTATCTGGTTTATGAATTACATAAATGAAATGGGGGATCGAGATGCGGTGGCTATCGTACTGGCTTCCCACCCAGAGGGCCCGGGTTCAAATCCTGGCGGTGTTGAATATTTTTCAGAGGTATCTCGATACCTTCTTGAGGTGCTTTGTGGAGGGAACTTCGAGTGAGTACGCCGTTCGTCGGATGGGACATTAAGCTGAGGACCACTTGGCGCCTTTTGTAAAGAGTAGGCTAATGCCGACGCGGGGTTTCTCTCCACCCTTCATCCTTTCCTGTCCATCCCCTAGGGTGTGTAAATGATCTCAGCTGTCGGTCACCTCCCCTAAACACTACTACTACTACATAAATGAAATGCTTCTGTTCCAAAAAATGGAAGATTCAAAGGGAGGAACTCCTTAGAAAGCAAATTGCTGCACTGTAATGGGAAGTTATGGTAAAAAAACTTTGTACTGTAACTTCTTACCATTCCATACTGTCTGAATGACAAACAAAAACTTGATAACTTGTATGGTTGACTTCATCGGTTATTTTCATGCCTACCCCTAGTTCGTCCAATGTCTTTCCTCAAAATATTTATTATTTATTTATCGACTAATTAGGTCGAGGTTTAGACTTATAGTCCCTTCTTCCACATAACCTTCAGACATTACATTGAAGTCAATTATGTGCAACCAATTCCTAGATGGAGGAAAATCCCCTGAGGAGGGGAATGGAACCTGCGACCTCTGGGTTGGCAGGCAAGGTTATTACCCTGCCACCACTGGGGCCCTTAATATATGGTGGAAAAAGTAAGGGAGACGTGGGATGGACTAGGGGTAGATTTGTAAGAAGACAGAGAATGTAATAAGCCACTTTTATATCAATACTACACCTATCCTGATTGATATAGCTACTAGCTAGAATGATCTTCAGGGAAAATTGTACTGCTATTAGAAACTATAATTCACCAACTGATTTGGGAAGACCACCCCTCCTCCTACCTTGGACAATGTACCACAAGACTCAATATCCGCATTAACAATGACCTCCTACGGCCACCATATACAAACAACCTCACTACCAGCTCTCGAATATGCCCCTCTCAGCAATTTTCCTTTCAATCATTGTCTTTAACAGTTTAAGTATCGCCTTCCTCCACCCCTCAGACATACCTCAACAGTTCAAACCCCTTGACTGTTTAGTTATGTTTTTAACCAGAGTTTATATCTGTGGTGATTTAAGATGATTTCAAAACACAAGATATGAAGACACTATTAAGGACTGGGGCACAAAGGAATTTCGAAAAAGGAAAACAGTTCAGGAGAGATGGAAGGAAGAACAGACCAGAAGTTAATTTTCATGAGTAAAAATATCTCGCAGCTGGAAACTGAACTGAAAACCTATCACATGGCCGATGAATTCTCTATTACTGAATTAACCCTCTTAGTGCGGTGGGGATTCCAGGGCTACTAGTGAGAAGTGCGAAGGGTAATTTAAGAAAATGTATCACCTTAGGAAAAAAACATTATGAAGTTATTTGTTTAGATATCCATTTGCAGTTTTTTTATTTTAAAATAAAATATTGTAGTTATTAATGATGTTATACATTTACATCATCTGATAAATAAATGTAATTATTACAGTATTATAGATTTGAAGAATATTTTTTTAGCAATAATATTTCGATTTTTAGACACAATACTAATATTTTTTTTAACATTTTTCAATAAAACTACCATATTTAAATATGAGAAAGAATTAAATAGACATATAGAAAAAATTATAAATAAAGAAAAACCAGTGAATTGTAAATTTTTTTGTCAGCCTCTGCATAGTTTGAATTTTTTGAAAAGGCTGGTCAGAGTCAAATTGGGACTTTTCCCCTTTCCTTGAGACTGCAGCAATGTGCTTACAATCTAAAGGCAGAAAAAAAACGAAGTTCTAACTCACAGAGAACTGCTGACAATGTAGTCCAATACACAGGGCGAAAATGATTAGATAGGATGGATGGCAAGAGAAACCAAAATGATTACAAAGCAGTGCTCTCATTTCCATCATATCAACAAAGTCTGAATAAGCAGTTATATATCAACACCACCACACTATAACACATTCAAGAGATTACAGATGAAAACAGATTAGTAGCCTTTCAGTGGCTTTTCATAGTAGAAAGACCACTCGGAAAAAAAAACGAGCAGAGAATTAGGCTGAGCTTCCTGACATGTACAAAACTGAGCATAAAATTATTGTAAGAATTATACTTTTTGAAAAGCATTTAAAATTGCTAATAAAAATTTAAAAAATGTGTTATATAATTGTATGGAATTCACCCTATCGATAGCACAAAAACCATAAATTATTAAAGAAAAAACCATAAGTTACAGCAATTTAAACAATAGCCTAAGAAGGAGCCGATATATCGGCCCGCCGCACTAAGAGGGTTAATGTGACATCGAGTTACTATGGAAATACTAATGAGTAATAATTTAGAAAGTGCCAATGTTCATGTCATATGCTCGCCTGTGCTGCTATGACACACTCTCGTGAGAGGGTTTATCGGGGAAGAAAAGTGAAGGAGAAAGGTTCGATGAAACAATTCATGTCCACCTAGGAACTCACACACAGAGACATGCAAGGGCAACACAGAAAGATGTAAGATGGCAACTTGTGCCAAATAATATATTATTATTGGTAGCCTGTCGTTTATGGTAGGTTTTGGGGAACACAGGCTATACAACAGTACAGCGATTATTCCCTTGCTTCTCCAACTAAACACAATCTGCCATCCAATACTTCTTTTATATTAAACCTCGCTTCATATTTATATATTTGATTATTTTTATGTATATTAAACCTCTCTTCAATTTGGCATATTGTCTTCCTCCCTTCATTCTAGCATGCCTGTCCTATTCCTACGCCTTGCTCAGTTGCCCAATTTTCCCCTATCAGGGTCTTCAACATCCAATTGCTGATCAATGTGCTCTGCTACTTTGTATCTCTCCTGCCTCCTTAGGATTTTTCCCAGCAATCCTTTCCCCTCCTTCACCATTACTAGCACTACTTCGTTTGTTTTCCTTTCTGCCCATTTCAGCTTATACATCCTTCTCCATACCCTCATTTCAAAAGCCTCCAATCTACACTGATCGTCCTGCTTCAATAATCATGTTTCTGCTGTGTACATAACTATATCAAAGTTTTTAAGGGCCTTTTCGTAACATCCTTGATATCCCTGTCATCTATTATTTCCTCCTTGTGAAAGCATCTTTGCCTAATGTAATTTTTCTCCTTATGTCCATATTACTTGCTGACCTTGATACTGGCAGACCATTTTTGGCTGAAATACTTCACAGATACTTAAACTATCTCACCTGCTCATTTTTTGCCTCCTATTTTAACGTTAACTCAGCCTTTCTCTTTCTGGAAAACTGCATAACATTTGTTTTATTAATATTGATTCTCATCCAATTTCTATCGCACTGAATTTCCAATTCACTCAGCTATGCTTGCAATCCCTTGGTTGACTAACTAGAACTTGGTCATCAGCCAACCTAACTGATTTTAAGAATTCCCCGCCGACTTTAATTCCCAACTCCAGATCTTCCCATGCCTATTTAATCATTTCCTCCACATACTACCTTGATCAAAAAGTTCCCGGAATAACCACCGTGTGGCGCTCCCATCGTTCCGATTTGAGTTCTGTTTTTTTTTGTTAAATTGGTACATCTGTTGTTGATATTCCCTTTAAATCTTAGTGTCATAACTTGACATTTGCAAAAGTTACGTAGCCAAGAGTACATCTATCTCTGTGGGTGTTGGCGATTTTTAACAATTTCAGAAATGGATTTAAATTTGCAACAACGAACTTGTATTAAATTTTGCGTAAAAAACGGATTTAGTGGCGCACGGACGTTGGAAATGTTGGAAAAGTGTTTCGGCAACGATTCTCTAAAAAAAACGGTCGTTTACCAGTGGCACGAGCGGTTCAGAAGTGGTCGTGAGTCAATCGAAGATGATGAACGCAGTGGCAGACCATCGACATCGAAAGTCGGTGAAAAAATTGATAAAGTAAAAGAAATGTTGGTCAATAACCGCAAATTAACCATCAGAGAAATAGCGGAGGACTTGAACATTGCCTATGGATCCGCCCAAGACATTGTGGTTAATGATTTGGGTTTCCGTCGTGTAGCAGCAAAGTTGGTGCCGAAAGACCTCAATTTCATGCAAAAAAGAGACCGTGTTGACGTCGCAAAAGACATGATTTGCGAGGCTGAATCCGATCCCACATTCATCAAAAGGATCATTACTGGAGACGAGACGTGGGTTTATGAGTACGACACGCAATCCAGACATCAGGCAAGTGAATGGCGTTCACCAAATGAGCCGAGACCAAAAAAACCACGTCGTTTTGAGTCAAAAAAGAAGGCAATGCTGACGGTTTTCATGGATTACAACGGTGTAGTGCATCATGAATTTTTGCCAGAAGGCCAGACAGTAAACAAAGAGTATTATTTGGGCGTTATGAGACGTTTGCGTGAAGCAATTCGCCGAAAGAGACCAGAAATGTGGGCAGAAAACTCGTGGATTTTGCACCATGATAACGCACCGTCGCACAGTGCTATCATTATTCGTAATTTTTTGACGAAAAATGCAACAAATACCATCCAACAGCCACCGAATTCACCTGATTTGGCTCCCTGCGACTTCTTTCTGTTCAATCGAGTTAAAAAACCATTACGGGGAACGCGTTTTAGCAGCCGAGAGGAAGTAATGGAAAAATCGCAGGAAGCACTGATGGACATACCGAAAACCGACCGTAACTTTTGCAAATGTCAAGTTATGACACTAAGATTTAAAGGGAATATCAACAACAGATGTACCAATTTAACAAAAAAAACAGAACTCAAATCGGAACGATGGGAGCGCCACACGGTGGTTATTCCGGGAACTTTTTGATCAAGGTAGTATATGTTGAATAGCACATGATATTGGACAGCCCTGTCTTACTCCTCTTCTTAATACTGCCCGTCGGAAATCTCCATCCCCCAGTCACACCTGAGAAGTCTGCATCATGCCCAGGTGGTGGATTAGTGTCCTATCCCTTCAATCTATTCCTACTTTCTTTTTTATTTATTTATTTGGCATTAGTCTGAAAACAGCACTTTTTGGCCTTTGCTTTGGACTATTAGCAATTATAACAATTGAAATTACAAACACCCAAGCCCTAGGTGAAGGAAAACCCACCAAGGTGGGAATCTAATCTGTGACCTTAGGGTTGGCAGACAAGAGTGTTACCCAACCATCACCGGGATCAGCAGTCTGCAATATATTCATTAGTTTTCCTAATTCTCTGAATTAAATACCTTTTGGAAATCTTTGAAATAGTTAAATACGTCCTGATTGTATTCTATTTGTATTCCTCTTTATTCTTCTTAAATGTCCTCATTACCTGATGGCATTGTGCATTCCTCTCCTCTTCCTGAACACAAACTGATTATCTCCGAAAGAATCATTTTCCCTAATCTCTACCCTCTTGTTGATGATGATTCTGAGAACCACTTTGACTGCTTGCATAATCAAACTTATTGTTTTGTAGTCCTCACATTATATAGCTTTTACCTTATTGGGAATTGGAACTAACACTGATCTCACGAAGTCTTCCGGCCAGATTCTTTCCTCATAGATGTTATGAATCAGTCCATATGGATTCTTCCACCTGCATTTTCTTAAGTCTTTAAGTAGTTCCATAGGAATTTTGTCTACCCTATAAACCTTACCTGATTTCATTTCCCTCAAATGCCCTTCCTATCATATCATCGAGTAAACCTGGAGCTAAGCTATGTTCATCAATGTCATATTCTCCTTATATTTGTAAGTTGCCTTCCTAAGTTCTTTGTCATACAGCTCTTCTATATACTCCTTCTGTTCCTCTTTTATCTTTTCTGTTTCAACAATTATTTTACCTGACTTATCTCTATTGACACATCTTCCCCTATTACTTCCCGATAGTGTTTTAACCTTCTTGTATAGCGCACCACTTTCATCCTTTTTCTGTAAACTTTCCATATCCTCCCGCTGCATTTTCCTCCGTTTCTTTTGCTCTCTCTGTTACCATCTCAATTTATTATTTAGTATAAATTAATCTAAAATTTATTAATGGATTCCATGCATGAAAAATAAGTTATATGAAAGGTTTATTGAAAGAAAGTTACATATACATTGTTTAGGAGATACAAGATTTAGTAAAAAAGTTGGAAATTACAAGTTGAATTGAAGTCAGCATTCACTATGGTTAAATGATATCCGTTCACCAAATTGATGAAGCAAGAAACAATTAGGCCTGTTTTCATACTGATCTTATATTTAGAGCCAATAATTCCTCATAAAAGCTAACCTTGGGGTGTTAAGGGAATTGGAGAAATGATTCTTGTCACGTTCATGGTTTTAAAACTAATAATTATTGGTGAACAACCATGGGTGGATGAATTGCTGACATGTATTGTTTAATCTATTTTGTTTATTTTGCAATTTTAGAATTGATACACACTAATGTTTTTGCATTCCGTATATATGGAAAACACCCAGGAATTAAATTATAATTCATGGCAATTCCTAAATTTGAGAAATTATAGTAATTAACTTTTTACAAATGCTCAGTGTTTTTAATCATATATATTCTGGATCTACTTTATTGCTGAGACTTATTTGGGTATTCTAGTTAACCAATATTTCATTGGAAAATAGTATGTTTCTGTTCAATGGTGTTTGTTTTAATTTTCTGGTCTGGGTACACATTAGGCTATAGTTGAATTTTCAATCCCTTATGGTTGTTATCATAACTCTTGGCCTGATACCTTGAAGTTCACAAGTATTGAATTCATAATGTTTGTAGGTGGCAAGTAGTACTATCCTTGATAAAAAATGGTAGTTAATCCAATGTAATTTGCTGGATGCTCATTTTAATGATTGCTAATCTTTTCTTGGTCGATTGAACTTAAAAGTATATTGTTTTTACTTATCTTTTTCGAATATTGAAGTTGAATTATGCCCAGTGATATTATTTTTACAGGTGCCTCGAGTTTTTATTGGTGGCAAATGTATTGGAGGTGCATCAGATACGAAGCAGCTGCATAATGCTGGGAAATTAAAGGCCTTACTTGAATAAATATGCAGTTGAATGGCAAAAATGTATTGGGTTCTTTTGGGGGGCAATGACAGTTAAATGCTTGCTGACATGTTGCTTATAGGAACATTTATTGTATTGTATCTGTCAATATAAGTGTTTGGCAGGTTGAAAAATCTTTCGGTTATCTTTGCATTTTTGAACTAAAATAAATTACATATTCATGCTTTTGTCTGCCTAAATATATTGATTAGGTCTACTTAAGGTAATATTTATGTAATGGGTCCTGTTTTTTGTCAGAATGTTTGAATACCCTTGAATCCATTGAAATGTTATTTCAACATTACTTGAGTGAAGCAAGTAATTTATTACTTTCCTTCATTTGTCAAAGCTGGATATTTGTTGAAACCTAATCCATAGTTTATTGGTTAATTATGTGGTTCAATGTTAATAATGGAATAAGGATAACATGCCGGCATACCCATTCACATAGAAGGTCCAAAGTGTACTGATCTATATCTTTGCTGCAATGCACTGCACAACCACTGCCTGTTGTTGCTGGTGGCATTTGGGATTGGTGCTAACTGACACTACCAAAATTTTATCTTCCATTACGCTATTGACTATGGATATTTATTTAATATCGTTCATTATTAATTTAATAATCCCATTATTTTCTCTTAGGCTTTACTCCAGGTGTGTGCATTCAAATTGTTAAATGAATTTCCTGAGTAAAAGTATGTTAATACTGTAAAAATTAAGTATTCTGTTGAAATGGTCATGCTTAAATCTTCAAAGAGTGCAATTATTGGATAAAATTTTTAGATATTACTCACCATTTTGGCAAAATATGTGAGAGACAAGACAGTGTAAGAGCGGGAGAAAAATTTAGGAAAAAGGCTTTTGTGATGTTATTGAAGTGAGTTGAATAATGGTTGTCATTTTGTTTGATGGCTGATATCATCCTCAGTGTGTTAAGGATGATGGCAAAGTAAATCATTCAGTAAAATCATTACCTGATGGAAATCGTTTGAGGCCTTCATTACCAGCATTCGTTAGAAAAGTATGAAATTTTTAAGCCAAGGAAAATTTTGTGTTTGATGTGGTATTCTAATAACAATGTTGATCTCCACTTCAAATGCTATAGAACTGTGTGCTGTGAGAAGAATCTGACAATTGTTTAGCAATAATGTTATGCAGAAGCTGCTGGAATGCATATGGTTTGGAGGTTGGAAAAGTATGGCGGAATCAATTCTATGTCAAATTAAGTGGTAGTGAAAAAGGGTAATTTTTGAAAATGTCGAAGTATTGCAGCCAAGGAGATAAGGGATTATGTAATCCTACTGATGTAACCTGTAATGAATGGACAGATTATCCTGGTACTTCACACTTATTTGGAAGGGGATTAGCTGGGATGGTAAGAGGGTGAAGAATACTCTCATAGTATCTCTGATTTTTGTAGGAAGCAACTACAGGGTGTGGAGAAAATCCTGAAAGCAAATACATAGTTCAGTGAGGGTGTTGTCAGAGCCTAGTGTTTGTGAGTGGCTGTACTAATGGGTGCACAATCTATGAAGGTATTTGTTGTGCTTGGGAGGCCTGGAACTGGGAGATTGGGATCCTGTTGTTTGAGTTACTACGGAATGAAATAGTGTGGTGTAAGCTAAGTGGTCAC
The DNA here is from genome assembly GCF_022747635.1 of Hetaerina americana. Taxonomy (NCBI): domain Eukaryota; kingdom Metazoa; phylum Arthropoda; class Insecta; order Odonata; family Calopterygidae; genus Hetaerina; species Hetaerina americana. Next base: position 1,142,805 of record NW_027286126.1, read on the forward strand.
TGGGCCTTATCCCGTCCTGTCCTGTAAGCAAGCAATTTGAGGCAATGACTGCCATATGGTTTAGCTGAGAATGCATGCAAGATCACCTACTTGCTGTCATCTGATGCACTCTAGCAGTTATCAGACCTTGAATAGTAGTATATATTCCATAAAAACACTGGAATTATCAAAAATCTAGCAAAACTTTTCAGACCATAGGAGTTAAAAGGGATGAGAACAAAGGGAAAATGAGGAATTGAATGAATATCCAATAGATTCTTGTGCCTCTTTGGAATCAAAACTCCATCAGTGTAAGGCGAAGGTTCTAAGCTTCTGATGCAATCTGAAAATGGAATGGGGAACTTTGTAATTAGTGCTGTCTGTGAAATGCTTTAAGAAACATGATTAATAAAGAAATATTAAATGTACGGGACTACTGATAAGGATGCATTAATTGGGATCAGGATCACAGTAGGCTGATTGATTGAGCTTTAAGGATTGCCCATTTTTCTGGGGCTGTGTGGGTTAGTGGTATCAAGAAAATGGGATGCGCAAGGATGGGCGTGGGTCATTTCCCTCTTTCTTGGGGCAGATTCGTCGGAGGAACATCTGTGCTTTGCTGGGAGATGGGATGGAGGAGAAAGTCTGAAAAGCATTGACACGAAGCTGAGTCTCCCACTCTGCATGGGGCGATTGGGCTCTGAGAGAGGTTAGTTTTTCGCTCAAGGGAGCAGTGAATTCGAAGGATATGGGATATGTGGCTGCAAAGGCAGTGTGGTCCAGGGACGTGAACTTAGGAGGGGTTTGGACCTTAAGAAGTCAATTGTTCAAAGATCAAGCGTAGGCCCAAGTAGGGGTTATCTAGTGGAGCAAGGTTGGAGCTTGAATGCTTGCATTGGTGGAAACAGGTTACAAGATTTTTTCCACTGGTGCTGCTTTCTCTCGTTGCAGCGTGAATTCGCCCAAAGACAGGGAAAACCTTTAATATCATCAATTGCATAACTGAAAGCCAAAATGGATGTGCGCTGTATTCTTTTTCCACATTGCTGACAATTCGTTCAGCTTGAGGCAGTTAAGTGTGGGAAAATGAACTAATAATTAAGTGTTCGTCTTGTTTAATAACAATAGAATGTGGGTGGGACCAGGAGTGCTTTAGTTATAATCAAGGAAAAAGAAATTGTACTCATGCAAATCTTAATTTGAGAAAAACTTTTTTCTTTCACTGTTTATTGGATCATTTGTTTGACTAGACACGAAGGAAATATTGGCCTAACAAGAAGTAATCGCGATGCGGAGAAGGTAAAACGCATTTAACATCGTTCAAAACCTAAATTTTATTGGTAGAATATCTCGAAGGAAATAATAATTTCTTCTAATAATTGTCCGTGTTGTAATTTTGGCTTCAATTTGGTGATTAACGTAGTATATGTATTTAAACTTTTTCTTGTTGTATACAGTAGGTATTTAGTTTATCCTTTGGTGGTAATTGGTATTATTTACCTAAGGCTGGTATTGCCTGTGTGTGTTCATTTATTAATAGTGTAATGAGATTTTGAAAGATGTCTGATCAAAGTTTATAATATGGATTTATATACTATAATTAATTGTCTAGATATTAGTTTTGTAAGCAGCAGTGAAAATTTGGTTCACGTTTTCATTAATTTGTGTAGTTTTTCTTGGTTGCAGAGTAGTTAAGTATTTTTGAATTTCGATTTACCTTAATCTAATTAGGTAGCGCAGGGTTTTGTGGCCAACTGCATCATCCATGGTCCGTCCCCACCTGCGGGTAGGATGATGGAGAACACTGCCGCAGTATCCCTGCTTGTGAGAGGTGACTAAAAGGGCGGGAAGGAAGCCTAGAAAACAAACTCTGTACTAGAAATATCAGCTAGCTTGTGCGCCTGGGAATGGTTCGCTGGCATGTTTGCCTTATGCAGACTTAGGCTTAAAATTCACTTTAAACCTGCAAACTGTAGTTAGCCTATTTAATTTTATTCTGTGGCATTCACATTGCTTCAATTTTAATATTAAAACCGTTTGGTTAGTTTTATGTTTCTTAAAAACATATTAGTTGTGGCAGCTGCTTAATGACCTCAATATTAGGCAAACAAGCTAATGTGGGTACTAATATATGGGCATGCTTGGGGAAATTTCATCTCGAGGTGATGCCGAAATTACTTTAAAATATCTGTCAAAGAAGGAGAAAAAATGTTATTGTGACTTTCAAACAACCCCGCCATGGTTGGTACTGCTTGTATTTCACACTTTCTAGTACATGGGACTATGGCGTATCATTATGGTGTCGATCTTGGAATCAACTTTCCCTAAATGCAGGTGGCTAAGTTTGCACCCTGTATGTCCAATAAGCTCAGACAACTTTAAGATGACATTCTACCGTCATGCTCTGGAAGTTCCGAGACAAGGCCTGGGAAAACAATTTCATCCCTCTCCTAGAAGGACGGATCCATATGGAAACTCTCCTGAGCCCAGAGAGCGGGTAGAAAATCCACAACTCCGTTCTCAGCCAATTGCATCATCGCCATAATAGATGACAAATGCAGCCTTTTCGCGGACATCATGGAGGAAAAACTCACAAACACAAACAGCTCTCCGCACCAAACGGAAGCCAGCGTATGCTGGAAAAGGAGCCTTTGCCTGCCAGCGTACATGGCCCACTCTCTAAGGAGGAATTAACAGCAATTTAATTTGCGCACGACTAGCTCATTTTACTTTTCCATGTAAGCCATTTCAGCCAACATATCTAAAAACCAAAATGCTTAAAGCTTACATTCGACCTCTGCACAAGAACATCGCAGTACAAATAACATTCGCAGACAATATTTATCATGTGCCATAGTAGTTTAAATAACTAACCGAGTCAATTCTGGCATGACAGCTTACACATAAAAAGATAGATATAGAATGCTGCAATTATACACTACGTGAAGTTCTACGCCAAGCCCTAGTCCCTTCATTGTAATAATCAGCCTTTTATTCTCCACTTTAGAGAATACTTTTACAGTACTATGCTAAAATCCTTTTATATTTGAATTATAAAAGGAGGTGGAGTAACTGTTTAATTTCCTCCTGCCTTGATTTGAAACATTTTTTGTTATTTGATTAATATACCTGAGTAGCAATTACTTATTGGTGGATCCGTCAAGAAATCCCTAAGAAGATCGATAGGAACTTGGAAAAATCAGAAATATGGAGTGAGACAAGAAAGTTAGTGTAGGAGCATTTTTCCCTTCGGGTTAGCGCTTCGGCTGAGGGCTCTTACACTTGATTCACTTGGGAACTTGGCGGGTGAGGCTAAATCAGCCCCTCCATCTGACCGTCAGGTTGTGCCAAATTATTAGATAACCCCAAGGTCGTCCTGACTCTGCAACCTTGGAAAGAGGCCTTGCGCCTCATAGCACTCCCTGGAAACCGAGTGGGTCCACTACATAGGGAACTAGGTGGTAGGATAGGGAAAGCTAGGCAAAGACCGACTGTGCCCTAGCGGCTTGCCGCCTGGATCGGTCGGATTGCTGTCGCTTCCACCATTGTCACCCCATCCTCCGTTAGGGAAAATGAGTCACCCCGAAATCAACGGCGTGAGTAGCAAACTCCCAGAAAACTACGAGAAACCTATCTTGAAGCTTAACATGGCTCTCCAAACGCTGCTTTCAGTGCTGCCGAAACAAGTTGGAACAACCCGTTCCCCCGTAGCTAATTGTCGTTCAGATGTCTGATCACCTCCTTTACGACCCAAGGTTGAATGCCCTGTAACTCATCCATTAAAGGAAGAATCCTTTCTTGCCTAACGGGGCTACTTCACAGGCTTATGAAAACACAACCTCCAGAACAAAACATTTTGTAAATGGGCTTTATGTTCGGAGACGATAATTATGATATGGGGCGTCCCAATTCGTGAAGACCACTCGACTGGTATTCTCCAGAACATATAGTAATCCTTATATATCCCAACTTTCAACTGAAAGAGTACAAAGATACTCTTGGATTGTCTCGGTAAGCATTGAAGCGTGCTGAATTAGAAGTTTCTGATCCTGTGAACGCTTCATTCCTTTTTCGTCGCTCTTGAAGGAGCAACAGCCGTTGACGCAGACAACGGAGTCGTTACTGTCGACCCTATTCGTGGACTCGGGCTAATTCGTCTTTTAGATCTTGAGCCCTGCAGTTACTTTTCTCTTAGGACGATAGGGATTCCTTCTCCTGGTTGGTGAACGTCCTTTGAAGGTTTCAAACCTTACGCTCTAAAAATAAATATTGTTTCTTTCTTCTATCCATTCTACTGATTTTATGAATGCGTTATTACCTCTGGTTCACGGGCGAATTATCTGATCCTGGATCTTTGCAAAATGCATGATTGGAAAAAATACTTATTCTATTTTGCCTGGAAAAGGGGCGAGACATTTTCTAACACTGTGTGGCACAAAACTCAGATAAGTTAATAGGTGGGTGCCAGTCGGTATAACATTTTCCTTAAAAGTCGTTTGGACTTTTAAAGTTTATTGAAAATGTTCGTAAGATCTTCACGTTCCAAGTCTGAATATTTGGGGATTGATAAACCCTTGCAGGGCCTCTTGTGCTCTGAGACAGTAAAGTAATTGGTGGGGAGGATTCATAGATCCTGGTGCTTTTGGCGGCTGAGTGTATTTACTTCAGCGAAGATATCTCCAGTGGCGCAATGTTTTTTGAAAGGGGGCCGGAGCGGATGTGGGTGGAAGCGTCGGCTGGAGTAGGGATTGCAAGAGTTTGGAGCTCTGGTTTGCATTTCCCGGGGGCGCATTTTCTCTGGAGGAAGATGGAGATTCATAGCTCCATGAGTAAAAATATCCTAGAATTTTATGTCCGTCACAACCATCGCTGATCGCATCGTTGTAGTCTCTAATTTGAACCCATAAGAAACTTTGGAGGCTAGCGTGTTGGGTCATTGTGAATATATATATTTGTGACAATCAAGTGCGTGATAAATTATGTGACAGATGTATACTTTTCTAGACAAGGAAGGAGAGAAAGTGACATGTAGTTCACGATCCGCTGTCATCCTGGGTACATGAATCCAGGGAGGTAACGGGAATTCACAGGATTCTGTATTGAGGTTCGTTTTCCCTCGAGGGGAAGAGTGTGGAGACAATTTCTTGACATTGTTGTCCCAAAAAATGAAAGGTTTGAGTGTCGAGGTGGGCGGAAAATGTCTTTGGACCGTGTAATTAATTTTGTTAATGAAACGTTATCCCAACCGGGAATCAAGGAGCCATATAGGCGGGTTGGTTTTGCTTAGAGGTTGGTTTGAGGCCCGGAAATTGAGAAGGATTCCAGAATGGGCACAATGTAAAATTTTGTAAGGGTGTTTTATGTTCGGAGACGATAATTATGATATGGAGAGTCGTAATTCGTGAAGTCCCCTCGACTGGTATTCTGCAGAACATTCTCTATACTTTCAACTGAAAGAGTACAAAGATGCTCTTGGATTGTCTCGGTAAGCATTGAAGCGTGCTGAATTAGAAGTTTCTGATCCTGTGAACGCTTCATTCCTTTTTCGTCGCTGTTGAAGGAGCAACAGCCGTTGACGCAAGCAACGGAGTCGTTATTGTCGACCCTATTCGTGGACTCGGGCTAATTCGTCTTTTAGATCTTGAGCCTTGCAGTTACTTTTCTCTTAGGACGATAGGGATTCCTTCTCCTGGTTGGTGAACGTCCTTTGAAGGTTTCAAACCTTACGCTCTAAAAATAAATATTGTTTCTTTCTTCTATCCATTCTACTGATTTTATGAATGCGTTATTACCTCTGGTTCACGGGCGAATTATCTGATCCTGGATCTGTGCAAAATTGCATGATTAGAAAAAATAATTATTCTATTTTACCTAGAAAAGGGGCGAGACATTTTCTAACACTGTGTGGCACAAAACTCAGATAAGTTAATAGGTGGGTGCCAGTCGGTATAACATTTTCCTTAAAAGTCGTTTGGACTTTCAAAGTTTATTGAAAATGTTCGTAAGATGTTCACGTTCCAGGTCTGAATATTTGGGGATTGATAAACCCTTGCAGGGCCCCTTGTGCTCTGAGACAGCACAAAGTAATTGGTGGGGGAGGATTCATAGATCCTGGTGGTTTTGGCGGCTGGTAGTATTTACTTCAGCGAAGATATCTCCAGTGGCGCAATGTTTTTTGAAAGGGGGCCGGAGCGGATGTGGGTGGAAGCGTCGGCTGGAGTAGGGATTGCAAGAGTTTTGAGCTCTGGTTTGCATTTCCCGGGGGCGCATTTTCTCTGGAGGAAGATGGAGATTCATAGCTCCATGAGTAAAAATATCCTAGAATTTTATGTACGTCACAACCATCGCTGATCGCATCGTTGTAGTCTCTAATTTGAAGCCATAAGTAACTTTGGAGGCTAGCGTGTTGGGTCATTGTGAATATATTTTTGTGACCATCAAGTGCGTGATAAATTATGTGACAGATGTATACTTTTCTAGACAAGGAAGGAGAGAAAGTGACATGTAGTTCACGATCCGCTGTCATCCTGGGTACATGAATCCAGGGAGGTAACGGGAATTCACAGGATTCTGTATTGAGGTTCGTTTTCCCTCGAGGGGAAGAGTGTGGAGACAATTTCTTGACATTGTTGTCCCAAAAAATGAAAGGTTTGAGTGTCGAGGTGGGCGGAAAATGTCTTTGGACCGTGTAATTAATTTTGTTAATGAAACGTTATCCCAACCGGGAATCAAGGAGCCATATAGGCGGTTTGGTTTTGCTTAGAGGTTGGTTTGAGGCCCGGAAATTGAGAAGGATTCCAGAATGGGCACAATGTAAAATTTTGTAAGGGTGTTTTATGTTCGGAGACGATAATTATGATATGGAGAGTCGTAATTCGTGAAGACCCCTCGCCTGGTATTCTCCAGAACATTCTCTCAACTTTCAACTGAAAGAGTTCAAAGATGCTCTTGGATTGTCTCGGTAAGCATTGAAGCGTGCTGAATTAGAAGTTTCTGATCCTGTGAACGCTTCATTCCTTTTTCGTCGCTCTTGAAGGAGCAACAGCCGTTGACGCAGACAACGGAGTCGTTATTGTCGACCCTATTCGTGGACTCGGGCTAATTCGTCTTTTAGATCTTTAGCCCTGCAATTACTTTTCTCTTAGGACGTTAGCCATTCCTTCTCCTGGTTGGTGAACGTGCTTTGGAGGTTTCAAACCTTACGCTCCTAAAATATTTATTGTTTCTTTCTTCTATCCATTCTACCGATTTTATGAATGCGTTATTACCTCTGGTTCGCGGGCGAATTATCTGATCCTGGATCTTTGCTAAATGCATGATTGGAAAAAATAATTTTTCTATTTTGCCTGGAAAAGGGGCGAGACATTTTCTAACACTGTGTGGCACAAAACTCAGATAAGTTAATAGGTTGGTGCCAGTCGGTATAACATTTTCCTTAAAAGTCGTTTGGACTTTAAAGGTTTATTGAAAATGTTCGTAAGATCTTCACGTTCCAGGTCTGAATATTTGGGGATTGATAAACCCTTGCAGGGCCCCTTGTGCTCTGAGACAGCACAAAGTAATTGGTGGGGGAGGATTCATAGATCCTGGTGGTTTTGGCGGCTGGTAGTATTTACTTCAGCGAAGATATCTCCAGTGGCGCAATGTTTTTTGAAAGGGGGCCGGAGCGGATGTGGGTGGAAGCGTCGGCTGGAGTAGGGATTGCAAGAGTTTGGAGCTCTGGTTTGCATTTCCCGGGGGCCCATTTTCTCTGGAGGAAGATGGAGATTCATAGCTCCATGAGTAAAAATATCCTAGAATTTTATGTCCGTCACAACCATCGCTGATCGCATCGTTGTAGTCTCTAATTTGAAGCCATAAGTAACTTTGGAGGCTAGCGTGTTGGGTCATTGTGAATATATTTTTGTGACCATCAAGTGCGTGATAAATTATGTGACAGATGTATACTTTTCTAGACAGGGAAGGAGAGAAAGTGACATGTAGTTCACGATCCGCTGTCATCCTGGGTACATGAATCCAGGGAGGTAACGGGAATTCACAGGATTCTGTATTGAGGTTCGTTTTCCCTCGAGGGGAAGAGTGTGGAGACAATTTCTTGACATTGTTGTCCCAAAAAATGAAAGGTTTGAGTGTCGAGGTGGGCGGAAAATGTCTTTGGACCGTGTAATTAATTTTGTTAATGAAACGTTATCCCAACCGGGAATCAAGGAGCCATATAGGCGGGTTGGTTTTGCTTAGAGGTTGGTTTGAGGCCCGGAAATTGAGAAGGATTCCAGAATGGGCACAATGTAAAATTTTGTAAGGGTGTTTTATGTTCGGAGACGATAATTATGATATGGAGAGTCGTAATTCGTGAAGACCCCTCGCCTGGTATTCTCCAGAACATTCTCTCAACTTTCAACTGAAAGAGTTCAAAGATGCTCTTGGATTGTCTCGGTAAGCATTGAAGCGTGCTGAATTAGAAGTTTCTGATCCTGTGAACGCTTCATTCCTTTTTCGTCGCTCTTGAAGGAGCAACAGCCGTTGACGCAGACAACGGAGTCGTTACTGTCGACCCTATTCGTGGACTCGGGCTAATTCGTCTTTTAGATCTTTAGCCCTGCAATTACTTTTCTCTTAGGACGTTAGCCATTCCTTCTCCTGGTTGGTGAACGTGCTTTGGAGGTTTCAAACCTTACGCTCGTAAAATATTTATTGTTTCTTTCTTCTATCCATTCTACCAATTTTATGAATGCGTTATTACCTGTGGTTCACGGGCGAATTATCTGATCCTGGATCTTTGCTAAATGCATGATTGGAAAAAATAATTTTTCTATTTTTCCTGGAAAAGGGGCGAGACATTTTCTAACACTGTGTGGCACAAAACTCAGATAAGTTAAAAGGTGGGTGCCAGTCGGTATAACATTTTCCTTAAAAGTCGTTTGGACCTTTAAAGTTTATTGAAAATGTTCGTAAGATGTTCACGTTCCAGGTCTGAATATTTTGGGATTGATAAACCCTTGCAGGGCCCCTTGTGCTCAGAGACAGCACAAAGTAATTGGTGGGGGAGGATTCATAGATCCTGGTGGTTTTGGCGGCTGGTAGTATTTACTTCAGCGAAGATATCTCCAGTGGCGCAATGTTTTTTGAAAGGGGGCCGGAGCGGATGTGGGTGGAAGCGTCGGCTGGAGTAGGGATTGCAAGAGTTTTGAGCTCTGGTTTGCATTTCCCGGGGGCGCATTTTCTCTGGAGGAAGATGGAGATTCATAGCTCCATGAGTAAAAATATCCTAGAATTTTATGTACGTCACAACCATCGCTGATCGCATCGTTGTAGTCTCTAATTTGAAGCCATAAGTAACTTTGGAGGCTAGCGTGTTGGGTCATTGTGAATATATTTTTGTGACTATCAAGTGCGTGATAAATTATGTGACAGATGTATACTTTTCTAGACAAGGAAGGAGAGAAAGTGACATGTAGTTCACGATCCGCTGTCATCCTGGGTACATGAATCCAGGGAGGTAACGGGAATTCACAGGATTCTGTATTGAGGTTCGTTTTCCCTCGAGGGGAAGAGTGTGGAGACAATTTCTTGACATTGTTGTCCCAAAAAATGAAAGGTTTGAGTGTCGAGGTGGGCGGAAAATGTCTTTGGACCGTGTAATTAATTTTGTTAATGAAACGTTATCCCAACCGGGAATCAAGGAGCCATATAGGCGGTTTGGTTTTGCTTAGAGGTTGGTTTGAGGCCCGGAAATTGAGAAGGATTCCAGAATGGGCACAATGTAAAATTTTGTAAGGGTGTTTTATGTTCGGAGACGATAATTATGATATGGAGAGTCGTAATTCGTGAAGACCCCTCGACTGGTAGTTCAGAACATTCTCTTACTTTCAAATGAAAGAGTTCAAAGATGCTCTTGGATTGTCTCGGTAAGCATTGAAGCGTGCTGAATTAGAAGTTTCTGATCCTGTGAACGCTTCATTCCTTTTTCGTCGCTCTTGAAGGAGCAACAGCCGTTGACGCAGACAACGGAGTCGTTATTGTCGACCCTATTCGTGGACTCGGGCTAATTCGTCTTTTAGATCTTTAGCCCTGCAATTACTTTTCTCTTAGGACGTTAGCCATTCCTTCTCCTGGTTGGTGAACGTGCTTTGGAGGTTTCAAACCTTACGCTCCTAAAATATTTATTGTTTCTTTCTTCTATCCATTCTACCGATTTTATGAATGCGTTATTACCTCTGGTTCGCGGGCGAATTATCTGATCCTGGATCTTTGCTAAATGCATGATTGGAAAAAATAATTTTTCTATTTTGCCTGGAAAAGGGGCGAGACATTTTCTAACACTGTGTGGCACAAAACTCAGATAAGTTAATAGGTTGGTGCCAGTCGGTATAACATTTTCCTTAAAAGTCGTTTGGACCTTCAAAGTTTATTGAAAATGTTCGTAAGATCTTCACGTTCCAGGTCTGAATATTTGGGGATTGATAAACCCTTGCAGGGCCCCTTGTGCTCAGAGACAGCACAAAGTAATTGGTGGGGGAGGATTCATAGATCCTGGTGGTTTTGGCGGCTGGTAGTATTTACTTCAGCGAAGATATCTCCAGTGGCGCAATGTTTTTTGAAAGGGGGCCGGAGCGGATGTGGGTGGAAGCGTCGGCTGGAGTAGGGATTGCAAGAGTTTGGAGCTCTGGTTTGCATTTCCCGGGGGCGCATTTTCTCTGGAGGAAGATGGAGATTCATAGCTCCATGAGTAAAAATATCCTAGAATTTTATGTCCGTCACAACCATCGCTGATCGCATCGTTGTAGTCTCTAATTTGAAGCCATAAGTAACTTTGGAGGCTAGCGTGTTGGGTCATTGTGAATATATTTTTGTGACCATCAAGTGCGTGATAAATTATGTGACAGATGTATACTTTTCTAGACAGGGAAGGAGAGAAAGTGACATGTAGTTCACGATCCGCTGTCATCCTGGGTACATGAATCCAGGGAGGTAACGGGAATTCACAGGATTCTGTATTGAGGTTCGTTTTCCCTCGAGGGGAAGAGTGTGGAGACAATTTCTTGACATTGTTGTCCCAAAAAATGAAAGGTTTGAGTGTCGAGGTGGGCGGAAAATGTCTTTGGACCGTGTAATTAATTTTGTTAATGAAACGTTATCCCAACCGGGAATCACGGAGCCATATAGGCGGTTTGGTTTTGCTTAGAGGTTGGTTTGAGGCCCGGAAATTGAGAAGGATTCCAGAATGGGCACAATGTAAAATTTTGTAAGGGTGTTTTATGTTCGGAGACGATAATTATGATATGGAGAGTCGTAATTCGTGAAGTCCCCTCGACTGGTATTCTCCAGAACATTCTCTCAACTTTCAACTGAAAGAGTTCAAAGATGCTCTTGGATTGTCTCGGTAAGCATTGAAGCGTGCTGAATTAGAAGTTTCTGATCCTGTGAACGCTTCATTCCTTTTTCGTCGCTCTTGAAGGAGCAACAGCCGTTGACGCAGACAACGGAGTCGTTATTGTCGACCCTATTCGTGGACTCGGGCTAATTCGTCTTTTAGATCTTTAGCCCTGCAATTACTTTTCTCTTAGGACGTTAGCCATTCCTTCTCCTGGTTGGTGAACGTGCTTTGGAGGTTTCAAACCTTACGCTCCTAAAATATTTATTGTTTCTTTATTCTATCCATTCTACCGATTTTATGAATGCGTTATTACCTCTGGTTCGCGGGCGAATTATCTGATCCTGGATCTTTGCTAAATGCATGATTTGAAAAAATAATTTTTCTATTTTGCCTGGAAAAGGGGCGAGACATTTTCTAACACTGTGTGGCACAAAACTCAGATAAGTTAATAGGTTGGTGCCAGTCGGTATAACATTTTCCTTAAAAGTAGTTTGGACTTTCAAAGTTTATTGAAAATGTTCGTAAGATGTTCACGTTCCAGGTCTGAATATTTGGGGATTGATAAACCCTTGCAGGGCCCCTTGTGCTCTGAGACAGCACAAAGTAATTGGTGGGGGAGGATTCATAGATCCTGGTGGTTTTGGCGGCTGGTAGTATTTACTTCAGCGAAGATATCTCCAGTGGCGCAATGTTTTTTGAAAGGGGACCGGAGCGGATGTAGGTGGAAGCGTCGGCTGGAGTAGGGATTGCAAGAGTTGGAGGAAGATGGAGATTCATAACTCCATGAGTAAAAATATCCTAGAATTTTATGTCCGTCACAACCATCGCTGATCGCATCGTTGTAGTCTCTAATTTGAAGCCATAAGTAACTTTGGAGGCTAGCGTGTTGGGTCATTGTGAATATATTTTTGTGACCATCAAGTGCGTGATAAATTATGTGACAGATGTATACTTTTCTAGACAAGGAAGGAGAGAAAGTGACATGTAGTTCACGATCCGCTGTCATCCTGGGTACATGAATCCAGGGAGGTAACGGGAATTCACATGATTCTGTATTGAGGTTCGTTTTCCCTCGAGGGGAAGAGTGTGGAGACAATTTCTTGACATTGTTGTCCCAAAAAATGAAAGGTTTGAGTGTCGAGGTGGGCGGAAAATGTCTTTGGACCGTGTAATTAATTTTGTTAATGAAACGTTATCCCAACCGGGAATCAAGGAGCCATATAGGCGGGTTGGTTTTGATTAGAGGTTGGTTTGAGGCCAGGAAATTGAGAAGGATTCCAGAATGGCCACAATGTAAAATTTTGTAAGGGTGTTTTATGTTCGGAGACGATAATTATGATATGGAGAGTCGTAATTCGTGAAGACCCCTCGACTGGTAGTTAAGAACATTCTCTTACTTTCAAATGAAAGAGTACCGAGATGCTCTTGGATTGTCTCGGTAAGCATTGAAGCGTGCTGAATTAGAAGTTTCTGATCCTGTGAACGCTTCATTCCTTTTTCGTCGCTCTTGAAGGAGCAACAGCCGTTGACGCAGACAACGGAGTCGTTATTGTCGACCCTATTCGTGGACTCGGGCTAATTCGTCTTTTAGATCTTGAGCCCTGCAGTTACTTTTCTCTTAGGACGTTAGCCATTCCTTCTCCTGGTTGGTGAACGTCCTTTGAAGGTTTCAAACCTTACGCTCTTAAAATAAATATTAATTCTTTCTTCTCTCCATTCTACTGATTTTATGAATGCGTTATTACCTCTGGTTCCCGGGCGAATTATCTGATCCTGGATCTTTGCAAAAGTGCATGATTAGAAAAAATAATTATTCTATTTTGCCTGGAAAAGGGGCGAGACATTTTCTAACACTGTGTGGCACAAAACTCAGATAAGTTAATAGGTGGGTGCCAGTCGGTATAACATTTTCCTTAAAAGTCGTTTGGACTTTCAAAGTTTATTGAAAATGTTCGTAAGATGTTCACGTTCCAGGTCTGAATATTTGGGGATTGATAAACCCTTGCAGGGCCCCTTGTGCTCTGAGACAGCACAAAGTAATTGGTGGGGGAGGATTCATAGATCCTGGTGGTTTTGGCGGCTGGTAGTATTTACTTCAGCGAAGATATCTCCAGTGGCGCAATGTTTTTTGAAAGGGGACCGGAGCGGATGTAGGTGGAAGCGTCGGCTGGAGTAGGGATTGCAAGAGTTGGAGGAAGATGGAGATTCATAACTCCATGAGTAAAAATATCCTAGAATTTTATGTCCGTCACAACCATCGCTGATCGCATCGTTGTAGTCTCTAATTTGAAGCCATAAGTAACTTTGGAGGCTAGCGTGTTGGGTCATTGTGAATATATTTTTGTGACCATCAAGTGCGTGATAAATTATGTGACAGATGTATACTTTTCTAGACAAGGAAGGAGAGAAAGTGACATGTAGTTCACGATCCGCTGTCATCCTGGGTACATGAATCCAGGGAGGTAACGGGAATTCACATGATTCTGTATTGAGGTTCGTTTTCCCTCGAGGGGAAGAGTGTGGAGACAATTTCTTGACATTGTTGTCCCAAAAAATGAAAGGTTTGAGTGTCGAGGTGGGCGGAAAATGTCTTTGGACCGTGTAATTAATTTTGTTAATGAAACGTTATCCCAACCGGGAATCAAGGAGCCATATAGGCGGGTTGGTTTTGATTAGAGGTTGGTTTGAGGCCAGGAAATTGAGAAGGATTCCAGAATGGCCACAATGTAAAATTTTGTAAGGGTGTTTTATGTTCGGAGACGATAATTATGATATGGAGAGTCGTAATTCGTGAAGACCCCTCGACTGGTAGTTAAGAACATTCTCTTACTTTCAAATGAAAGAGTACCGAGATGCTCTTGGATTGTCTCGGTAAGCATTGAAGCGTGCTGAATTAGAAGTTTCTGATCCTGTGAACGCTTCATTCCTTTTTCGTCGCTCTTGAAGGAGCAACAGCCGTTGACGCAGACAACGGAGTCGTTATTGTCGACCCTATTCGTGGACTCGGGCTAATTCGTCTTTTAGATCTTGAGCCCTGCAGTTACTTTTCTCTTAGGACGTTAGCCATTCCTTCTCCTGGTTGGTGAACGTCCTTTGAAGGTTTCAAACCTTACGCTCTTAAAATAAATATTAATTCTTTCTTCTCTCCATTCTACTGATTTTATGAATGCGTTATTACCTCTGGTTCCCGGGCGAATTATCTGATCCTGGATCTTTGCAAAAGTGCATGATTAGAAAAAATAATTATTCTATTTTGCCTGGAAAAGGGGCGAGACATTTTCTAACACTGTGTGGCACAAAACTCAGATAAGTTAATAGGTGGGTGCCAGTCGGTATAACATTTTCCTTAAAAGTCGTTTGGACCTTTAAAGTTTATTGAAAATGTTCGTAAGATGTTCACGTTCCAGGTCTGAATATTTGGGGATTGATAAACCCTTGCAGGGCCCCTTGTGCTCTGAGACAGCACAAAGTAATTGGTGGGGGAGGATTCATAGATCCTGGTGGTTTTGGCGGCTGGTAGTATTTACTTCAGCGAAGATATCTCCAGTGGCGCAATGTTTTTTGAAAGGGGGCCGGAGCGGATGTGGGTGGAAGCGTCGGCTGGAGTAGGGATTGCAAGAGTTTGGAGCTCTGGTTTGCATTTCCCGGGGGCGCATTTTCTCTGGAGGAAGATGGAGATTCAAAGCTCCATGAGTAAAAATATCCTAGAATTTTATGTCCGTCACAACCAACGCTGATCGCATCGTTCTAGTTTCTAATTTGAAGCAGTAAGTAACTTTGGAGGCTAGCGTGTTGGGTCATTGTGAATATATTTTTGTGACCATCAAGTGCGTGATAAATTATGTGACAGATGTATACTTTTCTAGACAAGGAAGGAGAGAAAGTGACATGTAGTTCACGATCCGCTGTCATCCTGGGTACATGAATCCAGGGAGGTAACGGGAATTCACAGGATTCTGTATTGAGGTTCGTTTTCCCTCGAGGGGAAGAGTGTGGAGACAATTTCTTGACATTGTTGTCCCAAAAAATGAAAGGTTTGAGTGTCGAGGTGGGCGGAAAATGTCTTTGGACCGTGTAATTAATTTTGTTAATGAAACGTTATCCCAACCGGGAATCAAGGAGCCATATGGGCGGGTTGGTTTTGCTTAGAGGTTGGTTTGAGGCCCGGAAATTGAGAAGGATTCCAGAATGGGCACAATGTAAAATTTTGTAAGGGTGTTTTATGTTCGGAGACGATAATTATGATATGGGGAGTCGTAATTCGTGAAGACCCCTCGACTGGTAGTTCAGAACATTCTCTCAACTTTCAACTGAAAGAGTTCAAAGATGCTCTTGGATTGTCTCGGTAAGCATTGAAGCGTGCTGAATTAGAAGTTTCTGATCCTGTGAACGCTTCATTCCTTTTTCGTCGCTCTTGAAGGAGCAACAGCCGTTGACGCAGACAACGGATTCGTTATTGTCGACCCTATTCGTGGACTCGGGCTAATTCGTCTTTTAGATCTTTAGCCCTGCAATTACTTTTCTCTTAGGACGTTAGCCATTCCTTCTCCTGGTTGGTGAACGTGCTTTGAAGGTTTCAAACCTTACGCTCTTAAAATAAATATTAATTCTTTCTTCTCTCCATTCTACTGATTTTATGAATGCGTTATTACCTCTGGTTCACGGGCGAATTATCTGATCCTGGATCTTTGCAAAAGTGCATGATTAGAAAAAATAATTATTCTATTTTGCCTGGAAAAGGGGCGAGACATTTTCTAACACTGTGTGGCACAAAACTCAGATAAGTTAATAGGTGGGTGCCAGTCGGTATAACATTTTCCTTAAAAGTCGTTTGGACTTTCAAAGTTTATTGAAAATGTTCGTAAGATCTTAACGTTCCAGGTCTGAATATTTGGGGATTGATAAACCCTTGCAGGGCCCCTTGTGCTCTGAGACAGCACAAAGTAATTGGTGGGGGAGGATTCATAGATCCTGGTGGTTTTGGCGGCTGGTAGTATTTACTTCAGCGAAGATATCTCCAGTGGCGCAATGTTTTTTGAAAGGGGACCGGAGCGGATGTAGGTGGAAGCGTCGGCTGGAGTAGGGATTGCAAGAGTTGGAGGAAGATGGAGATTCATAACTCCATGAGTAAAAATATCCTAGAATTTTATGTCCGTCACAACCATCGCTGATCGCATCGTTGTAGTCTCTAATTTGAAGCCATAAGTAACTTTGGAGGCTAGCGTGTTGGGTCATTGTGAATATATTTTTGTGACCATCAAGTGCGTGATAAATTATGTGACAGATGTATACTTTTCTAGACAAGGAAGGAGAGAAAGTGACATGTAGTTCACGATCCGCTGTCATCCTGGGTACATGAATCCAGGGAGGTAACGGGAATTCACATGATTCTGTATTGAGGTTCGTTTTCCCTCGAGGGGAAGAGTGTGGAGACAATTTCTTGACATTGTTGTCCCAAAAAATGAAAGGTTTGAGTGTCGAGGTGGGCGGAAAATGTCTTTGGACCGTGTAATTAATTTTGTTAATGAAACGTTATCCCAACCGGGAATCAAGGAGCCATATAGGCGGGTTGGTTTTGATTAGAGGTTGGTTTGAGGCCAGGAAATTGAGAAGGATTCCAGAATGGCCACAATGTAAAATTTTGTAAGGGTGTTTTATGTTCGGAGACGATAATTATGATATGGAGAGTCGTAATTCGTGAAGACCCCTCGACTGGTAGTTAAGAACATTCTCTTACTTTCAAATGAAAGAGTACCGAGATGCTCTTGGATTGTCTCGGTAAGCATTGAAGCGTGCTGAATTAGAAGTTTCTGATCCTGTGAACGCTTCATTCCTTTTTCGTCGCTCTTGAAGGAGCAACAGCCGTTGACGCAGACAACGGAGTCGTTATTGACGACCCTATTCGTGGACTCGGGCTAATTCGTCTTTTAGATCTTGAGCCCTGCAGTTACTTTTCTCTTAGGACGTTAGCCATTCCTTCTCCTGGTTGGTGAACGTCCTTTGAAGTTTTCAAACCTTACGCTCTTAAAATAAATATTAATTCTTTCTTCTCTCCATTCTACTGATTTTATGAATGCGTTATTACCTCTGGTTCCCGGGCGAATTATCTGATCCTGGATCTTTGCAAAAGTGCATGATTAGAAAAAATAATTATTCTATTTTGCCTGGAAAAGGGGCGAGACATTTTCTAACACTGTGTGGCACAAAACTCAGATAAGTTAATAGGTGGGTGCCAGTCGGTATAACATTTTCCTTAAAAGTCGTTTGGACCTTTAAAGTTTATTGAAAATGTTCGTAAGATGTTCACGTTCCAGGTCTGAATATTTGGGGATTGATAAACCCTTGCAGGGCCCCTTGTGCTCTGAGACAGCACAAAGTAATTGGTGGGGGAGGATTCATAGATCCTGGTGGTTTTGGCGGCTGGTAGTATTTACTTCAGCGAAGATATCTCCAGTGGCGCAATGTTTTTTGAAAGGGGGCCGGAGCGGATGTGGGTGGAAGCGTCGGCTGGAGTAGGGATTGCAAGAGTTTGGAGCTCTGGTTTGCATTTCCCGGGGGCGCATTTTCTCTGGAGGAAGATGGAGATTCAAAGCTCCATGAGTAAAAATATCCTAGAATTTTATGTCCGTCACAACCAACGCTGATCGCATCGTTCTAGTTTCTAATTTGAAGCAGTAAGTAACTTTTGAGGCTAGCGTGTTGGGTCATTGTGAATATATTTTTGTGACCATCAAGTGCGTGATAAATTATGTGAC
This sequence comes from Hetaerina americana, assembly GCF_022747635.1. Lineage (NCBI taxonomy): Eukaryota > Metazoa > Arthropoda > Insecta > Odonata > Calopterygidae > Hetaerina > Hetaerina americana. Next base: position 1,160,916 of record NW_027286126.1, read on the forward strand.
AGATGTATACTTTTCTAGACAAGGAAGGAGAGAAAGTGACATGTAGTTCACGATCCGCTGTCATCCTGGGTACATGAATCCAGGGAGGTAACGGGAATTCACAGGATTCTGTATTGAGGTTCGTTTTCCCTCGAGGGGAAGAGTGTGGAGACAATTTCTTGACATTGTTGTCCCAAAAAATGAAAGGTTTGAGTGTCGAGGTGGGCGGAAAATGTCTTTGGACCGTGTAATTAATTTTGTTAATGAAACGTTATCCCAACCGGGAATCAAGGAGCCATATAGGCGGGTTGGTTTTGCTTAGAGGTTGGTTTGAGGCCCGGAAATTGAGAAGGATTCCAGAATGGGCACAATGTAAAATTTTGTAAGGGTGTTTTATGTTCGGAGACGATAATTATGATATGGAGAGTCGTAATTCGTGAAGACCCCTCGACTGGTAGTGCAGAACATTCTCTCAACTTTCAACTGAAAGAGTTCAAAGATGCTCTTGGATTGTCTCGGTAAGCATTGAAGCGTGCTGAATTAGAAGTTTCTGATCCTGTGAACGCTTCATTCCTTTTTCGTCGCTCTTGAAGGAGCAACAGCCGTTGACGCAGACAACGGAGTCGTTATTGTCGACCCTATTCGTGGACTCGGGCTAATTCGTCTTTTAGATCTTTAGCCCTGCAATTACTTTTCTCTTAGGACGTTAGCCATTCCTTCTCCTGGTTGGTGAACGTGCTTTGAAGGTTTCAAACCTTACGCTCTTAAAATAAATATTAATTCTTTCTTCTCTCCATTCTACTGATTTTATGAATGCGTTATTACCTCTGGTTCACGGGCGAATTATCTGATCCTGGATCTTTGCAAAAGTGCATGATTAGAAAAAATAATTATTCTATTTTGCCTGGAAAAGGGGCGAGACATTTTCTAACACTGTGTGGCACAAAACTCAGATAAGTTAATAGGTGGGTGCCAGTCGGTATAACATTTTCCTTAAAAGTCGTTTGGACTTTCAAAGTTTATTGAAAATGTTCGTAAGATCTTAACGTTCCAGGTCTGAATATTTGGGGATTGATAAACCCTTGCAGGGCCCCTTGTGCTCTGAGACAGCACAAAGTAATTGGTGGGGGAGGATTCATAGATCCTGGTGGTTTTGGCGGCTGGTAGTATTTACTTCAGCGAAGATATCTCCAGTGGCGCAATGTTTTTTGAAAGGGGGCCGGAGCGGATGTGGGTGGAAGCGTCGGCTGGAGTAGGGATTGCAAGAGTTTGGAGCTCTGGTTTGCATTTCCCGGGGGCGCATTTTCTCTGGAGGAAGATGGAGATTCAAAGCTCCATGAGTAAAAATATCCTAGAATTTTATGTCCGTCACAACCATCGCTGATCGCATCGTTGTAGTTTCTAATTTGAAGCCATAAGTAACTTTGGAGGCTAGCGTGTTGGGTCATTGTGAATATATTTTTGTGACCATCAAGTGCGTGATAAATTATATGACAGATGTATACTTTTCTAGACAATGAAGGAGAGAAAGTGACATGTAGTTCACGATCCGCTGTCATCCTGGGTACATGAATCCAGGGAGGTAACGGGAATTCACAGGATTCTGTATTGTGGTTCGTTTTCCCTCGAGGGGAAGAGTGTGGAGACAATTTCTTGACATTGTTGTCCCAAAAAATGAAAGGTTTGAGTGTCGAGGTGGGCGAAAAATGTCTTTGGACCGTGTAATTAATTTTGTTAATGAAACGTTATCCCAACCGGGAATCAAGGAGCCATATCGGCGGTTTGGTTTTGCTTAGAGGTCCGGAAATTGAGAAGGATTCCAGAATGGGCACAATGTAAAATTTTGTAAGGGTGTTTTATGTTCGGAGACGATAATTATGATATGGAGAGTCGTAATTCGTGAAGTCCCCTCGACTGGTATTCTCCAGAACATTCTCTCAACTTTCAACTGAAAGAGTTCAAAGATGCTCTTGGATTGTCTCGGTAAGCATTGAAGCGTGCTGAATTAGAAGTTTCTGATCCTGTGAACGCTTCATTCCTTTTTCGTCGCTCTTGAAGGAGCAACAGCCGTTGACGCAGACAACGGAGTCGTTATTGTCGACCCTATTCGTGGACTCGGGCTAATTCGTCTTTTAGATCTTTAGCCCTGCAATTACTTTTCTCTTAGGACGTTAGCCATTCCTTCTCCTGGTTGGTGAACGTGCTTTGGAGGTTTCAAACCTTACGCTCGTAAAATATTTATTGTTTCTTTCTTCTATCCATTCTACCGATTTTATGAATGCGTTATTACCTCTGGTTCGCGGGCGAATTATCTGATCCTGGATCTTTGCTAAATGCATAATTGGAAAAAATAATTTTTCTATTTTGCCTGGAAAAGGGGCGAGACATTTTCTAACACTGTGTGGCACAAAACTCAGATAAGTTAATAGGTTGGTGCCAGTCGGTATAACATTTTTCTTAAAAGTCGTTTGGACTTTAAAAGTTTATTGAAAATGTTCGTAAGATCTTCACGTTCCAGGTCTGAATATTTGGGGATTGATAAACCCTTGCAGGGCCCCTTGTGCTCAGAGACAGCACAAAGTAATTGGTGGGGGAGGATTCATAGATCCTGGTGGTTTTGGCGGCTGGTAGTATTTACTTCAGCGAAGATATCTCCAGTGGCGCAATGTTTTTTGAAAGGGGGCCGGAGCGGATGTGGGTGGAAGCGTCGGCTGGAGTAGGGATTGCAAGAGTTTGGAGCTCTGGTTTGCATTTCCCGGGGGCGCATTTTCTCTGGAGGAAGATGGAGATTCATAGCTCCATGAGTAAAAATATCCTAGAATTTTATGTCCGTCACAACCATCGCTGATCGCATCGTTGTAGTCTCTAATTTGAAGCCATAAGTAACTTTGGAGGCTAGCGTGTTGGGTCATTGTGAATATATTTTTGTGACCATCAAGTGCGTGATAAATTATGTGACAGATGTATACTTTTCTAGACAGGGAAGGAGAGAAAGTGACATGTAGTTCACGATCCGCTGTCATCCTGGGTACATGAATCCAGGGAGGTAACGGGAATTCACAGGATTCTGTATTGAGGTTCGTTTTCCCTCGAGGGGAAGAGTGTGGAGACAATTTCTTGACATTGTTGTCCCAAAAAATGAAAGGTTTGAGTGTCGAGGTGGGCGGAAAATGTCTTTGGACCGTGTAATTAATTTTGTTAATGAAACGTTATCCCAACCGGGAATCAAGGAGCCATATAGGCGGGTTGGTTTTGCTTAGAGGTTGGTTTGAGGCCCGGAAATTGAGAAGGATTCCAGAATGGCCACAATGTAAAATTTTGTAAGGGTGTTTTATGTTCGGAGACGATAATTATGATATGGAGAGTCGTAATTCGTGAAGACCCCTCGACTGGTATTCTGCAGAACATTCTCTATACTTTCAACTGAAAGAGTACAAAGATGCTCTTGGATTGTCTCGGTAAGCATTGAAGCGTGCTGAATTAGAAGTTTCTGATCCTGTGAACGCTTCATTCCTTTTTCGTCGCTGTTGAAGGAGCAACAGCCGTTGACGCAAGCAACGGAGTCGTTATTGTCGACCCTATTCGTGGACTCGGGCTAATTCGTCTTTTAGATCTTTAGCCCTGCAATTACTTTTCTCTTAGGACGTTAGCCATTCCTTCTCCTGGTTGGTGAACGTGCTTTGGAGGTTTCAAACCTTACGCTCCTAAAATATTTATTGTTTCTTTCTTCTATCCATTCTACCGATTTTATGAATGCGTTATTACCTCTGGTTCGCGGGCGAATTATCTGATCCTGGGTCTTTGCTAAATGCATGATTTGAAAAAATAATTTTTCTATTTTGCCTGGAAAAGGGGCGAGACATTTTCTAACACTGTGTGGCACAAAACTCAGATGAGTTAATAGGTTGGTGCCAGTCGGTATAACATTTTCCTTAAAAGTCGTTTGGACTTTCAAAGTTTATTGAAAATGTTCGTAAGATCTTCACGTTCCAGGTCTGAATATTTGGGGATTGATAAACCCTTGCAGGGCCCCTTGTGCTCTGAGACAGCACAAAGTAATTGGTGGGGGAGGATTCATAGATCCTGGTGGTTTTGGCGGCTGGTAGTATTTACTTCAGCGAAGATATCTCCAGTGGCGCAATGTTTTTTGAAAGGGGACCGGAGCGGATGTGGGTGGAAGCGTCGGCTGGAGTAGGGATTGCAAGAGTTTGGAGCTCTGGTTTGCATTTCCCGGGGGCGCATTTTCTCTGGAGGAAGATGGAGATTCAAAGCTCCATGAGTAAAAATATCCTAGAATTTTATGTCCGTCACAACCATCGCTGATCGCATCGTTGTAGTTTCTAATTTGAAGCCATAAGTAACTTTGGAGGCTAGCGTGTTGGGTCATTGTGAATATATTTTTGTGACCATCAAGTGCGTGATAAATTATATGACAGAGGTATACTTTTCTAGACAATGAAGGAGAGAAAGTGACATGTAGTTCACGATCCGCTGTCATCCTGGGTACATGAATCCAGGGAGGTAACGGGAATTCACAGGATTCTGTATTGTGGTTCGTTTTCCCTCGAGGGGAAGAGTGTGGAGACAATTTCTTGACATTGTTGTCCCAAAAAATGAAAGGTTTGAGTGTCGAGGTGGGCGAAAAATGTCTTTGGACCGTGTAATTAATTTTGTTAATGAAACGTTATCCCAACCGGGAATCAAGGAGCCATATCGGCGGTTTGGTTTTGCTTAGAGGTCCGAAATTGAGAAGGATTCCAGAATGGGCACAATGTAAAATTTTGTAAGGGTGTTTTATGTTCGGAGACGATAATTATGATATGGAGAGTCGTAATTCGTGAAGTCCCCTCGACTGGTATTCTCCAGAACATTCTCTCAACTTTCAACTGAAAGAGTTCAAAGATGCTCTTGGATTGTCTCGGTAAGCATTGAAGCGTGCTGAATTAGAAGTTTCTGATCCTGTGAACGCTTCATTCCTTTTTCGTCGCTCTTGAAGGAGCAACAGCCGTTGACGCAGACAACGGAGTCGTTATTGTCGACCCTATTCGTGGACTCGGGCTAATTCGTCTTTTAGATCTTTAGCCCTGCAATTACTTTTCTCTTAGGACGTTAGCCATTCCTTCTCCTGGTTGGTGAACGTGCTTTGGAGGTTTCAAACCTTACGCTCGTAAAATATTTATTGTTTCTTTCTTCTATCCATTCTACCGATTTTATGAATGCGTTATTACCTCTGGTTCGCGGGCGAATTATCTGATCCTGGATCTTTGCTAAATGCATAATTGGAAAAAATAATTTTTCTATTTTGCCTGGAAAAGGGGCGAGACATTTTCTAACACTGTGTGGCACAAAACTCAGATAAGTTAATAGGTTGGTGCCAGTCGGTATAACATTTTTCTTAAAAGTCGTTTGGACTTTAAAAGTTTATTGAAAATGTTCGTAAGATGTTCACGTTCCAGGTCTGAATATTTGGGGATTGATAAACCCTTGCAGGGCCCCTTGTGCTCAGAGACAGCACAAAGTAATTGGTGGGGGAGGATTCATAGATCCTGGTGGTTTTGGCGGCTGGTAGTATTTACTTCAGCGAAGATATCTCCAGTGGCGCAATGTTTTTTGAAAGGGGGCCGGAGCGGATGTGGGTGGAAGCGTCGGCTGGAGTAGGGATTGCAAGAGTTTGGAGCTCTGGTTTGCATTTCCCGGGGGCGCATTTTCTCTGGAGGAAGATGGAGATTCATAGCTCCATGAGTAAAAATATCCTAGAATTTTATGTCCGTCACAACCATCGCTGATCGCATCGTTGTAGTCTCTAATTTGAAGCCATAAGTAACTTTGGAGGCTAGCGTGTTGGGTCATTGTGAATATATTTTTGTGACCATCAAGTGCGTGATAAATTATGTGACAGATGTATACTTTTCTAGACAGGGAAGGAGAGAAAGTGACATGTAGTTCACGATCCGCTGTCATCCTGGGTACATGAATCCAGGGAGGTAACGGGAATTCACAGGATTCTGTATTGAGGTTCGTTTTCCCTCGAGGGGAAGAGTGTGGAGACAATTTCTTGACATTGTTGTCCCAAAAAATGAAAGGTTTGAGTGTCGAGGTGGGCGGAAAATGTCTTTGGACCGTGTAATTAATTTTGTTAATGAAACGTTATCCCAACCGGGAATCAAGGAGCCATATAGGCGGGTTGGTTTTGCTTAGAGGTTGGTTTGAGGCCCGGAAATTGAGAAGGATTCCAGAATGGCCACAATGTAAAATTTTGTAAGGGTGTTTTATGTTCGGAGACGATAATTATGATATGGAGAGTCGTAATTCGTGAAGACCCCTCGACTGGTATTCTGCAGAACATTCTCTATACTTTCAACTGAAAGAGTACAAAGATGCTCTTGGATTGTCTCGGTAAGCATTGAAGCGTGCTGAATTAGAAGTTTCTGATCCTGTGAACGCTTCATTCCTTTTTCGTCGCTGTTGAAGGAGCAACAGCCGTTGACGCAAGCAACGGAGTCGTTATTGTCGACCCTATTCGTGGACTCGGGCTAATTCGTCTTTTAGATCTTTAGCCCTGCAATTACTTTTCTCTTAGGACGTTAGCCATTCCTTCTCCTGGTTGGTGAACGTGCTTTGGAGGTTTCAAACCTTACGCTCCTAAAATATTTATTGTTTCTTTCTTCTATCCATTCTACCGATTTTATGAATGCGTTATTACCTCTGGTTCGCGGGCGAATTATCTGATCCTGGGTCTTTGCTAAATGCATGATTTGAAAAAATAATTTTTCTATTTTGCCTGGAAAAGGGGCGAGACATTTTCTAACACTGTGTGGCACAAAACTCAGATGAGTTAATAGGTTGGTGCCAGTCGGTATAACATTTTCCTTAAAAGTCGTTTGGACTTTCAAAGTTTATTGAAAATGTTCGTAAGATCTTCACGTTCCAGGTCTGAATATTTGGGGATTGATAAACCCTTGCAGGGCCCCTTGTGCTCTGAGACAGCACAAAGTAATTGGTGGGGGAGGATTCATAGATCCTGGTGGTTTTGGCGGCTGGTAGTATTTACTTCAGCGAAGATATCTCCAGTGGCGCAATGTTTTTTGAAAGGGGACCGGAGCGGATGTGGGTGGAAGCGTCGGCTGGAGTAGGGATTGCAAGAGTTGGAGGAAGATGGAGATTCATAGCTCCATGAGTAAAAATATCCTAGAATTTTATGTCCGTCACAACCATCGCTGATCGCATCGTTGTAGTCTCTAATTTGAAGCCATAAGTAACTTTGGAGGCTAGTGTGTTGGGTCATTGTGAATATATTTTTGTGACCATCAAGTGCGTGATAAATTATGTGACAGATGTATACTTTTCTAGACAAGGAAGGAGAGAAAGTGACATTAGTTCACGATCCGCTGTCATCCTGGGTACATGAATCCAGGGAGGTAACGGGAATTCACAGGATTCTGTATTGAGGTTCGTTTTCCCTCGAGGGGAAGAGTGTGGAGACAATTTCTTGACATTGTTGTCCCAAAAAATGAAAGGTTTGAGTGTCGAGGTGGGCGGAAAATGTCTTTGGACCGTGTAATTAATTTTGTTAATGAAACGTTATCCCAACCGGGAATCAAGGAGCCATATAGGCGGGTTGGTTTTGCTTAGAGGTTGGTTTGAGGCCCGGAAATTGAGAAGGATTCCAGAATGGCCACAATGTAAAATTTTGTAAGGGTGTTTTATGTTCGGAGACGATAATTATGATATGGAGAGTCGTAATTCGTGAAGACCCCTCGACTGGTAGTTCAGAACATTCTCTTACTTTCAAATGAAAGAGTACCGAGATGCTCTTGGATTGTCTCGGTAAGCATTGAAGCGTGCTGAATTAGAAGTTTCTGATCCTGTGAACGCTTCATTCCTTTTTCGTCGCTCTTGAAGGAGCAACAGCCGTTGACGCAGACAACGGAGTCGTTATTGTCGACCCTATTCGATGACTCGGGCTAATTCGTCTTTTAGATCTTGAGCCCTGCAGTTACTTTTCTCTTAGGACGTTAGCCATTCCTTCTCCTGGTTGGTGAACGTCCTTGGAAGGTTTCAAACCTTACGCTCTTAAAATAAATATTAATTCTTTCTTCTCTCCATTCTACTGATTTTATGAATGCGTTATTACCTCTGGTTCACGGGCGAATTATCTGATCCTGGATCTTTGCTAAATGCATAATTGGAAAAAATAATTATTCTATTTTGCCTGGAAAAGGGGCGAGACATTTTCTAACACTGTGTGGCACAAAACTCAGATAAGTTAATAGGTTGGTGCCAGTCGGTATAACATTTTCCTTAAAAGTCGTTTGGACTTTAAAAGTTTATTGAAAATGTTCGTAAGATCTTCACGTTCCAGGTCTGAATATTTGGGGATTGATAAACCCTTGCAGGGCCCCTGTGCTCTGAGACAGCACAAAGTAATTGGTGGGGGAGGATTCATAGATCCTGGTGGTTTTGGCGGCTGATAGTATTTACTTCAGCGAAGATATCTCCAGTGGCGCAATGTTTTTTGAAAGGGGGCCGGAGCGGATGTGGGTGGAAGCGTCGGCTGGAGTATGGATTGCAAGAGTTTGGAGCTCTGGTTTGCAGTTCCCGGGGGCGCATTTTCTCTGGAGGAAGATGGAGATTCATAGCTCCATGAGTAAAAATATCCTAGAATTTTATGTCCGTCACAACCATCGCTGATCGCATCGTTGTAGTCTCTAATTTGAAGCCATAAGTAACTTTGGAGGCTAGCGTGTTGGGTCATTGTGAATATATTTTTGTGACCATCAAGTGCGTGATAAATTATGTGACAGATGTATACTTTTCTAGACAAGGAAGGAGAAAAAGTGACATGTAGTTCACGATCCGCTGTCATCCTGGGTACATGAATCCAGGGAGGTAACGGGAATTCACAGGATTCTGTATTGAGGTTCGTTTTCCCTCGAGGGGAAGAGTGTGGAGACAATTTCTTGACATTGTTGTCCCAAAAAATGAAAGGTTTGAGTGTCGAGGTGGGCGGAAAATGTCTTTGGACCGTGTAATTAATTTTGTTAATGAAACGTTATCCCAACCGGGAATCAAGGAGCCATATAGGCGGGTTGGTTTTGCTTAGAGGTTGGTTTGAGGCCCGGAAATTGAGAAGGATTCCAGAATGGGCACAATGTAAAATTTTGTAAGGGTGTTTTATGTTCGGAGACGATAATTATGATATGGAGAGTCGTAATTCGTGAAGACCCCTCGACTGGTAGTTCAGAACATTCTCTCAACTTTCAACTGAAAGAGTTCAAAGATGCTCTTGGATTGTCTCGGTAAGCATTGAAGCGTGCTGAATTAGAAGTTTCTGATCCTGTGAACGCTTCATTCCTTTTTCGTCGCTCTTGAAGGAGCAACAGCCGTTGACGCAGACAACGGAGTCGTTATTGTCGACCCTATTCGTGGACTCGGGCTAATTCGTCTTTTAGATCTTTAGCCCTGCAATTACTTTTCTCTTAGGACGTTAGCCATTCCTTCTCCTGGTTGGTGAACGTGCTTTGGAGGTTTCAAACCTTACGCTCGTAAAATATTTATTGTTTCTTTCTTCTATCCATTCTACCGATTTTATGAATGCGTTATTACCTCTGGTTCGCGGGCGAATTATCTGATCCTGGATCTTTGCTAAATGCATAATTGGAAAAAATAATTATTCTATTTTGCCTGGAAAAGGGGCGAGACATTTTCTAACACTGTGTGGCACAAAACTCAGATAAGTTAATAGGTTGGTGCCAGTCGGTATAACATTTTCCTTAAAAGTCGTTTGGACTTTCAAAGTTTATTGAAAATGTTCGTAAGATCTTCACGTTCCAGGTCTGAATATTTGGGGATTGATAAACCCTTGCAGGGCCCCTTGTGCTCTGAGACAGCACAAAGTAATTGGTGGGGGAGGATTCATAGATCCTGGTGGTTTTGGCGGCTGGTAGTATTTACTTCAGCGAAGATATCTCCAGTGGCGCAATGTTTTTTGAAAGGGGGCCGGAGCGGATGTGGGTGGAAGCGTCGGCTGGAGTAGGGATTGCAAGAGTTTGGAGCTCTGGTTTGCATTTCCCGGGGGCGCATTTTCTCTGGAGGAAGATGGAGATTCATAGCTCCATGAGTAAAAATATCCTAGAATTTTATGTCCGTCACAACCATCGCTGATCGCATCGTTGTAGTCTCTAATTTGAAGCCATAAGTAACTTTGGGGGCTAGCGTGTTGGGTCATTGTGAATATATTTTTGTGACCATCAAGTGCGTGATAAATTATGTGACAGATGTATACTTTTCTAGACAGGGAAGGAGAGAAAGTGACATGTAGTTCACGACCCGTTTCATCCTGGGTACATGAATCCAGGGAGGTAACGGGAATTCACAGGATTCTGTATTGAGGTTCGTTTTCCCCTCAAGGGGAAGAGTGTGGAGACAATTTCTTGACATTGTTGTCCCAAAAAATGAAAGGTTTGAGTGTCGAGGTGGGCGGAAAATGTCTTTGGACCGTGTAATTAATTTTGTTAATGAAACGTTATCCCAACCGGGAATCACGGAGCCATATAGGCGGTTTGGTTTTGCTTAGAGGTTGGTTTGAGGCCCGGAAATTGAGAAGGATTCCAGAATGGGCACAATGTAAAATTTTGTAAGGGTGTTTTATGTTCGGAGACGATAATTATGATATGGAGAGTCGTAATTCGTGAAGACCCCTCGACTGGTATTCTCCAGAACATTCTCTCAACTTTCAACTGAAAGAGTTCAAAGATGCTCTTGGATTGTCTCGGTAAGCATTGAAGCGTGCTGAATTAGAAGTTTCTGATCCTGTGAACGCTTCATTCCTTTTTCGTCGCTCTTGAAGGAGCAACAGCCGTTGGCGCAGACAACGGAGTCGTTATTGTCGACCCTATTCGTGGACTCGGGCTAATTCGTCTTTTAGATCTTGAGCCCTGCAGTTACTTTTCTCTTAGGACGTTAGCCATTCCTTCTCCTGGTTGGTGAACGTCCTTTGAAGGTTTCAAACCTTACGCTCTTAAAATAAATATTAATTCTTTCTTCTCTCCATTCTACTGATTTTATGAATGCGTTATTACCTCTGGTTCACGGGCGAATTATCTGATCCTGGATCTTTGCTAAATGCATAATTGGAAAAAATAATTATTCTATTTTGCCTGGAAAAGGGGCGAGACATTTTCTAACACTGTGTGGCACAAAACTCAGATAAGTTAATAGGTTGGTGCCAGTCGGTATAACATTTTCCTTAAAAGTCGTTTGGACTTTAAAAGTTTATTGAAAATGTTCGTAAGATCTTCACGTTCCAGGTCTGAATATTTGGGGATTGATAAACCCTTGCAGGGCCCCTGTGCTCTGAGACAGCACAAAGTAATTGGTGGGGGAGGATTCATAGATCCTGGTGGTTTTGGCGGCTGATAGTATTTACTTCAGCGAAGATATCTCCAGTGGCGCAATGTTTTTTGAAAGGGGGCCGGAGCGGATGTGGGTGGAAGCGTCGGCTGGAGTATGGATTGCAAGAGTTTGGAGCTCTGGTTTGCAGTTCCCGGGGGCGCATTTTCTCTGGAGGAAGATGGAGATTCATAGCTCCATGAGTAAAAATATCCTAGAATTTTATGTCCGTCACAACCATCGCTGATCGCATCGTTGTAGTCTCTAATTTGAAGCCATAAGTAACTTTGGAGGCTAGCGTGTTGGGTCATTGTGAATATATTTTTGTGACCATCAAGTGCGTGATAAATTATGTGACAGATGTATACTTTTCTAGACAAGGAAGGAGAAAAAGTGACATGTAGTTCACGATCCGCTGTCATCCTGGGTACATGAATCCAGGGAGGTAACGGGAATTCACAGGATTCTGTATTGAGGTTCGTTTTCCCTCGAGGGGAAGAGTGTGGAGACAATTTCTTGACATTGTTGTCCCAAAAAATGAAAGGTTTGAGTGTCGAGGTGGGCGGAAAATGTCTTTGGACCGTGTAATTAATTTTGTTAATGAAACGTTATCCCAACCGGGAATCAAGGAGCCATATAGGCGGGTTGGTTTTGCTTAGAGGTTGGTTTGAGGCCCGGAAATTGAGAAGGATTCCAGAATGGGCACAATGTAAAATTTTGTAAGGGTGTTTTATGTTCGGAGACGATAATTATGATATGGAGAGTCGTAATTCGTGAAGACCCCTCGACTGGTATTCTCCAGAACATTCTCTCAACTTTCAACTGAAAGAGTTCAAAGATGCTCTTGGATTGTCTCGGTAAGCATTGAAGCGTGCTGAATTAGAAGTTTCTGATCCTGTGAACGCTTCATTCCTTTTTCGTCGCTCTTGAAGGAGCAACAGCCGTTGACGCAGACAACGGAGTCGTTATTGTCGACCCTATTCGTGGACTCGGGCTAATTCGTCTTTTAGATCTTTAGCCCTGCAATTACTTTTCTCTTAGGACGTTAGCCATTCCTTCTCCTGGTTGGTGAACGTGCTTTGGAGGTTTCAAACCTTACGCTCGTAAAATATTTATTGTTTCTTTCTTCTATCCATTCTACCGATTTTATGAATGCGTTATTACCTCTGGTTCGCGGGCGAATTATCTGATCCTGGATCTTTGCTAAATGCATAATTGGAAAAAATAATTATTCTATTTTGCCTGGAAAAGGGGCGAGACATTTTCTAACACTGTGTGGCACAAAACTCAGATAAGTTAATAGGTTGGTGCCAGTCGGTATAACATTTTCCTTAAAAGTCGTTTGGACTTTAAAAGTTTATTGAAAATGTTCGTAAGATCTTCACGTTCCAGGTCTGAATATTTGGGGATTGATAAACCCTTGCAGGGCCCCTTGTGCTCTGAGACAGCACAAAGTAATTGGTGGGGGAGGATTCATAGATCCTGGTGGTTTTGGCGGCTGGTAGTATTTACTTCAGCGAAGATATCTCCAGTGGCGCAATGTTTTTTGAAAGGGGGCCGGAGCGGATGTGGGTGGAAGCGTCGGCTGGAGTAGGGATTGCAAGAGTTTGGAGCTCTGGTTTGCATTTCCCGGGGGCGCATTTTCTCTGGAGGAAGATGGAGATTCATAGCTCCATGAGTAAAAATATCCTAGAATTTTATGTCCGTCACAACCATCGCTGATCGCATCGTTGTAGTCTCTAATTTGAAGCCATAAGTAACTTTGGGGGCTAGCGTGTTGGGTCATTGTGAATATATTTTTGTGACCATCAAGTGCGTGATAAATTATGTGACAGATGTATACTTTTCTAGACAGGGAAGGAGAGAAAGTGACATGTAGTTCACGACCCGTTTCATCCTGGGTACATGAATCCAGGGAGGTAACGGGAATTCACAGGATTCTGTATTGAGGTTCGTTTTCCCTCAAGGGGAAGAGTGTGGAGACAATTTCTTGACATTGTTGTCCCAAAAAATGAAAGGTTTGAGTGTCGAGGTGGGCGGAAAATGTCTTTGGACCGTGTAATTAATTTTGTTAATGAAACGTTATCCCAACCGGGAATCACGGAGCCATATAGGCGGTTTGGTTTTGCTTAGAGGTTGGTTTGAGGCCCGGAAATTGAGAAGGATTCCAGAATGGGCACAATGTAAAATTTTGTAAGGGTGTTTTATGTTCGGAGACGATAATTATGATATGGAGAGTCGTAATTCGTGAAGACCCCTCGACTGGTATTCTCCAGAACATTCTCTCAACTTTCAACTGAAAGAGTTCAAAGATGCTCTTGGATTGTCTCGGTAAGCATTGAAGCGTGCTGAATTAGAAGTTTCTGATCCTGTGAACGCTTCATTCCTTTTTCGTCGCTCTTGAAGGAGCAACAGCCGTTGACGCAGACAACGGAGTCGTTATTGTCGACCCTATTCGTGGACTCGGGCTAATTCGTCTTTTAGATCTTTAGCCCTGCAATTACTTTTCTCTTAGGACGTTAGCCATTCCTTCTCCTGGTTGGTGAACGTGCTTTGGAGGTTTCAAACCTTACGCTCCTAAAATATTTATTGTTTCTTTCTTCTATCCATTCTACCGATTTTATGAATGCGTTATTACCTCTGGTTCGCGGGCGAATTATCTGATCCTGGATCTTTGCTAAATGCATGATTTGAAAAAATAATTTTTCTATTTTGCCTGGAAAAGGGGCGAGACATTTTCTAACACTGTGTGGCACAAAACTCAGATAATTTAATAGGTTGGTGCCAGTCGGTATAACATTTTCCTTAAAAGTCGTTTGGACTTTAAAAGTTTATTGAAAATGTTCGTAAGATCTTCACGTTCCAGGTCTGAATATTTGGGGATTGATAAACCCTTGCAGGGCCCCTTGTGCTCTGAGACAGCACAAAGTAATTGGTGGGGGAGGATTCATAGATCCTGGTGGTTTTGGCGGCTGGTAGTATTTACTTCAGCGAAGATATCTCCAGTGGCGCAATGTTTTTTGAAAGGGGACCGGAGCGGATGTGGGTGGAAGCGTCGGCTGGAGTAGGGATTGCAAGAGTTGGAGGAAGATGGAGATTCATAGCTCCATGAGTAAAAATATCCTAGAATTTTATGTCCGTCACAACCATCGCTGATCGCATCGTTGTAGTTTCTAATTTGAAGCCATAAGTAACTTTGGACGCTAGCGTGTTGGGTCATTGTGAATATATTTTTGTGACCATCAAGTGCGTGATAAATTATGTGACAGATGTATACTTTTCTAGACAAGGAAGGAGAGAAAGTGACATGTAGTTCACGATCCGCTGTCATCCTGGGTACATGAATCCAGGGAGGTAACGGGAATTCACAGGATTCTGTATTGAGGTTCGTTTTCCCTCGAGGGGAAGAGTGTGGAGACAATTTCTTGACATTGTTGTCCCAAAAAATGAAAGGTTTGAGTGTCGAGGTGGGCGGAAAATGTCTTTGGACCGTGTAATTAATTTTGTTAATGAAACGTTATCCCAACCGGGAATCAAGGAGCCATATAGGCGGGTTGGTTTTGCTTAGAGGTTGGTTTGAGGCCCGGAAATTGAGAAGGATTCCAGAATGGGCACAATGTAAAATTTTGTAAGGGTGTTTTATGTTCGGAGACCATAATTATGATATGGAGAGTCGTAATTCGTGAAGACCCCTCGACTGGTAGTTCAGAACATTCTCTTACTTTCAAATGAAAGAGTACCGAGATGCTCTTGGATTGTCTCGGTAAGCATTGAAGCGTGCTGAATTAGAAGTTTCTGATCCTGTGAACGCTTCATTCCTTTTTCGTCGCTCTTGAAGGAGCAACAGCCGTTGGCGCAGACAACGGAGTCGTTATTGTCGACCCTATTCGTGGACTCGGGCTAATTCGTCTTTTAGATCTTGAGCCCTGCAGTTACTTTTCTCTTAGGACGTTAGCCATTCCTTCTCCTGGTTGGTGAACGTCCTTTGAAGGTTTCAAACCTTACGCTCTTAAAATAAATATTAATTCTTTCTTCTCTCCATTCTACTGATTTTATGAATGCGTTATTACCTCTGGTTCACGGGCGAATTATCTGATCCTGGATCTTTGCTAAATGCATGATTAGAAAAAATAATTATTCTATTTTGCCTGAAAAAGGGGCGAGACATTTTCTAACACTGTGTGGCACAAAACTTAGATAAGTTAATAGGTGGGTGCCAGTTGGTATAACATTTTCCTTAAAAGTCGTTTGGACCTTTAAAGTTTATTGAAAATGTTCGTAAGATGTTCACGTTCCAGGTCTGAATATTTGGGGATTGATAAACCCTTGCAGGGCCCCTTGTGCTCTGAGACAGCACAAAGTAATTGGTGGGGGAGGATTCATAGATCCTGGTGGTTTTGGCGGCTGGTAGTATTTACTTCAGCGAAGATATCTCCAGTGGCGCAATGTTTTTTGAAAGGGGGCCGGAGCGGATGTGGGTGGAAGCGTCGGCTGGAGTAGGGATTGCAAGAGTTTTGAGCTCTGGTTTGCATTTCCCGGGGGCGCATTTTCTCTGGAGGAAGATGGAGATTCAAAGCTCCATGAGTAAAAATATCCTAGAATTTTATGTCCGTCACAACCATCGCTGATCGCATCGTTGTAGTTTCTAATTTGAAGCCATAAGTAACTTTGGAGGCTAGCGTGTTGGGTCATTGTGAATATATTTTTGTGACCATCAAGTGCGTGATAAATTATGTGACAGATGTATACATTTCTAGACAATGAAGGAGAGAAAGTGACATGTAGTTCACGATCCGCTGTCATCCTGGGTACATGAATCCAGGGAGGTAACGGGAATTCACAGGATTCTGTATTGAGGTTCGTTTTCCCTCGAGGGGAAGAGTGTGGAGACAATTTCTTGACATTGTTGTCCCAAAAAATGAAAGGTTTGAGTGTCGAGGTGGGCGGAAAATGTCTTTGGACCGTGTAATTAATTTTGTTAATGAAACGTTATCCCAACCGGGAATCAAGGAGCCATATCGGCGGTTTGGTTTTGCTTAGAGGTTGGTTTGAGGGCCGGAAATTGAGAAGGATTCCAGAATGGGCACAATGTAAAATTTTGTAAGGGTGTTTTATGTTCGGAGACGATAATTATGATATGGAGAGTCGTAATTCGTGAAGACCCCTCGACTGGTATTCTCCAGAACATTCTCTCAACTTTCAACTGAAAGAGTTCAAAGATGCTCTTGGATTGTCTCGGTAAGCATTGAAGCGTGCTGAATTAGAAGTTTCTGATCCTGTGAACGCTTCATTCCTTTTTCGTCGCTCTTGAAGGAGCAACAGCCGTTGACGCAGACAACGGAGTCGTTATTGTTGACCCTATTCGTGGACTCGGGCTAATTCGTCTTTTAGATCTTTAGCCCTGCAATTACTTTTCTCTTAGGACGTTAGCCATTCCTTCTCCTGGTTGGTGAACGTGCTTTGGAGGTTTCAAACCTTACGCTCTTAAAATAAATATTAATTCTTTCTTCTATCCATTCTACCGATTTTATGAATGTGTTATTACCTCTGGTTCGCGGGCGAATTATCTGATCCTGGATCTTTGCTAAATGCATAATTGGAAAAAATAATTTTTCTATTTTGCCTGGAAAAGGGGCGAGACATTTTCTAACACTGTGTGGCACAAAACTCAGATAAGTTAATAGGTTGGTGCCAGTCGGTATAACATTTTCCTTAAAAGTGTTTTGGACTTTAAAAGTTTATTGAAAATGTTCGTAAGATCTTCACGTTCCAGGTCTGAATATTTGGGGATTGATAAACCCTTGCAGGGCCCCTGTGCTCTGAGACAGCACAAAGTAATTGGTGGGGGAGGATTCATAGATCCTGGTGGTTTTGGCGGCTGATAGTATTTACTTCAGCGAAGATATCTCCAGTGGCGCAATGTTTTTGAAAGGGGGCCGGAGCGGATGTGGGTGGAAGCGTCGGGTGGAGTATGGATTGCAAGAGTTTAGAGCTCTGGTTTGCAGTTCCCGGGGGCGCATTTTCTCTGGAGGAAGATGGAGATTCATAGCTCCATGAGTAAAAATATCCTAGAATTTTATGTCCGTCACAACCATCGCTGATCGCATCGTTGTAGTCTCTAATTTGAAGCCATAAGTAACTTTGGAGGCTAGCGTGTTGGGTCATTGTGAATATATTTTTGTGACCATCAAGTGCGTGATAAATTATGTGACAGATGTATACTTTTCTAGACAAGGAAGGAGAAAAAGTGACATGTAGTTCACGATCCGCTGTCATCCTGGGTACATGAATCCAGGGAGGTAACGGGAATTCACAGGATTCTGTATTGAGGTTCGTTTTACCTCGAGGGGAAGAGTGTGGAGACAATTTCTTGACATTGTTGTCCCAAAAAATGAAAGGTTTGAGTGTCGAGGTGGGCGGAAAATGTCTTTGGACCGTGTAATTAATTTTGTTAATGAAACGTTATCCCAACCGGGAATCAAGGAGCCATATAGGCGGTTTGGTTTTGCTTAGAGGTTGGTAGTAGTAGTAGTTTTAGGGGTTTGTAGGGTGCGTCGACAGCTATGGTCATTTTGCACCACTGTCATAACGTCAAACTTGTGTTCCTTTTTAACTAGGAATAAGTAAACAAATAAATACGAATAAATATATAAATAAATAAAATAAACAAAAAAAAAGGAAAATGCTAAAATCAAAAGCATTAAAATTATGAGCTCCAAAGCTAAAGGACCCCCATTAAACCGGTTGACCTTAAAAAACTTAAGACTCGGTTAATAAACCCAGAGTCATCCCCTAAAATATTTTTTAAGTCTCCCCTTATCTTCAACATGTCTCTGGCCCTTTGGTATGTTGTGCATTCCGTCAGGATATGTTTTACCGTCAGGGGTTGGAAACACTCATTGCAGCGGGGCTGTTCTTTTACCTCCGCAAAGAGGTACGAATGAGTGAGGGCAGTGTGTCCTATTCTCAGGCGCGTATTCATGACCTCTTCCCTCCGAATTTTCCGGATGGAAGAGGACCATGGTGAAACGACCGGTTTTATTGCCCTGAGTTTATTATTTTGCAGAGACTGCCAAGTCTCCTTCCACTGATGCAGGACCGAGTTCCGCAAGGCAGCCTTTACGTCCTCCATTGGAACCAAGGTGGAGTCGGTCTCGGGTTTTCGAAGGGCATCCTTCGCTGCCTGGTCAGCTTTTTCGTTACCTCTTATGCCGACGTGACCAGGAGTCCATATAAAGGAGACCCTGTTCCCCTTTCTCTGAAGGGACAACAGGGTATAATGGATCTCCTGGACTATCGGGTGCACAGGTGCAAAGACCGATATAGATTTTAGGGCGCTCAAAGAGTCTGTGCAGATGAGGAAAGAGCCATCGCTTTCTTTTATTTCTCCTAGGGCCGTCCTTATGGCTGACAGCTCGGCTGTGAAAATGCTGCAAGAAGTGTGCAGTTTTTTCCTCACGACTCCATGGTAGTGGGACACGACCGCATAGGCACATGCAGATTCTGACTTTGACCCGTCGGTGTAGACTGGGACAAAGTCAGAAAGTGAGCCGAGGACGGCACTGAAGAGCTGCTGGTATTCGGAATCGGTCGTCTTGGCTTTGCGGCGTGCACTGGCAATGAGTTTAATATCCGGCATTGGCGTTAACCAAGGCGGGTACTTAGCATAGGAGACGGGGCATACTTGAGGAAATATAAAATTTACCGCGTTAATAAAATCATTAAAACGAACGGCAAAGGGCCTAGTTGCCCTTCTCCGCCTGTTAAATAAGTCTAAAAACCGTTGGTTAAAAACTATGTTAAAACAAGGGTGGATTGTCTCTGATAAAATTTTACAGGCATAGTTGCCCATTAAAATCATCCTGCGGGTTTCCAACGGAGGCTCCCCTGCGTCTGCAAGTAAGCTTGGGACTGGGCTTGTTCTAAATGCCCCGGTGGCCAACCGTATCCCAGCATTGTGGACACATGTAAGTGGTCTCAAGTAAGACTCTCGTCCTGAGGAATACACTATGGAACCATAGTCCAGTTTGGATCGCACCAAGCCTCTGTACAATAAAAGCATGCTGGTGCGGTCTGCTCCCCAAGTGGAGTGAGTTAAAAACTTTAAAACGTTGAGGGTTTGGCGACACCTCTCACGTAACACGCGGATATGCTCCCGCCAGTTCAGCTTTTGGTCCAGGATCATGCCGAGAAAGCGGACGGACTCCACAAATGGAAGAATCCTACCCAACAGGGTTAGGGTCGGGGTAACGTGGTAACCGCGAAGACGGTGAAAGTGCACGCATTTCGTTTTCTCCATGGAGAAACGAAATCCGTTCTTTCGCGACCACTCTCCCAGTTTGTTTAGAGTCACCTGGGCTTGCCTGGAAGCGTTTGGCAGTCGTGTCGACCGGCAAAATATGGCTAGGTCGTCCACATAGAGCGATGCCATCACCGGGGCATTGATGCATTCCACCACGTCGTTGATGGCGATGGCAAATAACGTCACGCTCAGTACTGAACCCTGGGGTACCCCGTTCTCCTGTGTAAAAGATCGGGAAAAGTGCTTCCCAGTCCTTACTTTAAAAAGGCGGTTGGTTAAAAAATTTCTGATAAATAGGGCCATGTTGCCTCTAAATCCCCACTTGTGGAGCGTGTTGAGGATTCTCCATCGCCACACACTATCATAGGCCTTCTCCAGGTCGAAGAAGACTGCTATGACGTGTTGACGTTGGAGAAAGGCTTCCTGGATGAAGTTCTCAGTGCGAACCAGATGGTCTGTCGTGGACCTGCCACGCCGAAAGCCGCACTGAGCGTCGGAGAGCAGGTGTCGACTCTCCAAGCACCACATGAGACGTCGGTTTACCATCCGTTCCATCACCTTGCACAGGCAGCTGGTGAGAGATATGGGACGGTAGTTGTTCGGGTCATTTTTGTCCTTGCCCTGTTTTGGGATTGGTATCACGATGGACTCTCGCCAGGCATTTGGAAAACTGCCCTCGTTCCAGAGTTGGTTGAGGGTATTTAGGACCTCCCCAATCGCGGTTTCCGGAATGTTCCGGAGAAATGCGTTGTGGATTTCGTCCGCCCCTGGCGAGGTGTAATGGGAGTCTTCGATGGCGGATTTAAGCTCCCAGGACGTGAAAGGCTCATTGTAATATTCGCTTGTAGGACCTGCACCAAAATTGAGAGGGACTCTCTCGCATCGCCTCTTCCGGTTCGCAAAGTCCGCGGCATAGCCCTCGTCACTGCTATTGGCCGCGAACTGACTGGCAAATATGTTGCTTATTTCGGCAGGTGAATTAACCACCCGGCCAGCAACAAGCAATGGCGAGATGACAAATGAGCCCTTGGACCCGGAGATTTTCTTGACTTTGTCCCATACCTGACCAAGTGGCGTGCGATGGTTGATGGTAGAGACGTATTCTATCCAGGAAGCCCTCTTGGCCTCCTTCACGGCCCTTCGAGCTCGCGCTCTCAGGCGGCGGTACGATGCCAGATTAGTTGCCGTGGGATATTTTCTAAAAATATTCAATGCTTTTTTCCTCGCCCGAATCGCCCGGTCGCATTCCCCGTTCCACCAAGGGACAGGAGCTCGATTTATATTCCCGGACGTACGAGGGATACTTTTGGTAGCTGCCGCCAACAGCGTTGAACTTAGTTTATCGACGTTGTGCAACGCGTCGAAACTTGCGTCGTGTTTATATGTAAACGTACGCTTGAAAAGTGGCCAGTCCGCACGGTTAATACGCCACTTTTCCGGAGGTTTTGAAATGGTGGGCGAAGAGTCTTCTTTGACGAGTAGAAGAGGAAAATGGTCACTCCCACAGAGATCGTTGTGGGTGGACATTTTCAGCTTTTGGGCTAGACTTCTCGAGCATAGACAAAGATCTATTGCTGAGAATTCCCCATTGAAGCTGTTAAAACGGGTTTTTTCGCCGCTATTTAATAAAAACAGGTTAAAATCCTCAATAAAGTTGGATAAATTTCGACCTCTCCTATTACTTTGGGTTTCTGGCCCTCCCCAGAGAGGATCATGGGCATTAAAATCTCCCATCAAAATGAACGGCTGAGGAAGCTGGTGGACAAGGGCTTCAAGGTTCAGGCGAGTCACCGGTGCACCCTCTGGCAGATACACGTTGCATAACGTCATCCTCTCAGGGGTGTGCACCGTGACAGCGACGGCCTGGAATGGAGAGTTCAGTTGGACTCGCGAGGTGTAAAGGGCCTCACGGGCCGCAACTGCTACTCCCCCTTGGGCTCGTTGGCCACTTAGGTCATCCATTCTAAAAACAGTGAACCCCTTCAGAATACCCTTATCTTCAGCCTTAAAATGGGTCTCTTGGAGACAAATACAAGAGGGTTTAAAATCTTGGATTAAAATGGCCAGCTCCTCCTTGTGCCGATAAAAACCATTGCAGTTCCACTGCAGAATGGAACACATTTAAAATGTTAAATTAAAATAAATAAATAAATATATAAATAAATAAGTTGACTAAAAAGGGAGATGACCAACTCTATTGAGGTTATCGCTTGAAGCGATGTTTCCTCTTCCACTCGTTTGCGAAGACCTCTGTATCAGAGATACTCTGGTCCTCTTCAATTACCTCCGGCTTCTTTGGCTTCACTGGAGGCGGCGGGGAAGGTGTATTCTCACGCCCTTTTGGCGTGTTCCCCTTGGTGGTTTTCTGTGGGCTCTTCTTTGAAGGGCCCACAGGAGTAGGTGGCTCCTTGTCCACCTTACTCTTTCCATCCTTCACCCTTTTGGGTTTAGGCACTTGCGTGTTTTCCATTGGGGATTCTTTCGGTATCTCCGTCTGCGTGGCGATGGTACACTTTACACATGGCGTGGTTGCAACGGAAGCAAAGGACCGGGAGAAAGTTGGAGCGATTAGCGCCCTGTATTTTCTCCTCGCTTCCGCATATGGGATTTTTTCCAGTGTTTTTATCTCCATGACTTTCCTCTCTTCTTTCATCTTCGGGCAATCACGAGAGTACACTGGGTGTGTACCCTCGCAATTGACACAAAGAGGTTCCGAAGAGCACTCTTTATCCTCGTGCGCGTCTTTGCCACAGCGCGGGCAGGTGGCCTTGCCCTCGCAGCGCGACGCGACATGGCCGAACCGTTGGCATTTGAAACAACGCACGGGATTTGGGATGAATGGCCTCACTGGTACCGATTCATAGCCCACAAACACCTTGTCGGGTAGT
Source organism: Hetaerina americana (assembly GCF_022747635.1). NCBI lineage: Eukaryota > Metazoa > Arthropoda > Insecta > Odonata > Calopterygidae > Hetaerina > Hetaerina americana. The sequence continues at coordinate 1,183,476 of NW_027286126.1, forward strand.
CTATCACGCGCAAACGTCAAGATCACGGAGGTGCTGTTTACGTTTTCTCCGTTGCGCCTTGTGGTGAGTCGACGACAATCAGTCACTCCCTGAGAGAACATTTCTCTCTTGATTTCTTCGATGTCCACGTATAGGAGGTCGTAGTGACTGATGACTCCCCGACAGGTGTTAAGAGTGCGGTGCACCTCCACCTTAATCGGAATGTCATGGAGCATTCCCATAGCAAGTAGTTTTTCGCTCTGTGTGTCGTTCAGGGTCTCTATAAGTAGTGTACCATCCCGGAGCTTCTTCACGCTCTTTGGGTCCCCAGGCACAATCTGTGACAACACTCTGCGAATTAAGAAAGGAGAAACCTTTTTCAAGGTTTAACCTTCCTTTATGCACGACATAATTAAATAGCGCTTACATGCGCCAATACACTTTTCTCCCCCGCCGGTGTCCGGACGGGATCTTTTTAGTGGTGGAAAGGGTTTTTCCTCCATAATAGTAAATGATTCGTCCCTCGGCCTCCCCACCCACCACGGAGCCACACATTTGGGACGCCACTCCGCCAAACCGGAGCGGTCGCCAGGGCTAACTCGAGGGATATAGCGCTTCTGGAGTGGTTGTCTGTTTCGGGGTGGATCTTCGGTGCCAGGGCCCACCAAAACCCTTACATCTCCGACCTCCCTACGCAGACCCCCACAACCTTGGCACACGCCACCGGAGCGAAAACGCGACGGAAGCCGATTGACCGGGAGTGGCTAGCTCCCGGCCTCCCGTTTACACGAAATCCGGGGCCGAAGAGGGGTATCACTCCCCGGTCCATACAGGGCATCCGACACCCTGCTGGGAACCAGAAGCTCACCCTCCAGGATCCCCTTCTCTCCCTTACGGGTCTCCAGGCACGGCAAACACCTGGGCGGATCGCAGGCCAGATGGTATGGCCGCTCACAGACAGTGGATCCACAGCACTGTCCGGACGCATCCCTTGCTGGCTTGGGGTTTGTTTTCGGGGTTTTCTCCCCGCCCTTTTAGTCGCCTCTTACGACAAGCAGGGATACTGCGGGAGTATTCTCTATCCCCCTACCCGCGGGGGGGTAGAGGTTGGTTTGAGGCCCGGAAATTGAGAAGGATTCCAGAATGGGCACAATGTAAAATTTTGACAGGGTGTTTTATGTTCGGAGACGATAATTATGATATGGAGAGTCGTCATTCGTGAAGACCCCTCGACTGGTATTCTCCAGAACATTCTCTCAACTTTCAACTGAAAGAGTTCAAAGATGCTCTTGGATTGTCTCGGTAAGCATTGAAGCGTGCTGAATTAGAAGTTTCTGATCCTGTGAACGCTTCATTCCTTTTTCGTCGCTCTTGAAGGAGCAACAGCCGTTGACGCAGACAACGGAGTCGTTGTTGTCGACCCTATTCGTGGACTCGGGCTAATTCGTCTTTTAGATCTTTAGCCCTGCAATTACTTTTCTCTTAGGACGTTAGCCATTCTTTCTCCTGGTTGGTGAACGTGCTTTGGAGGTTTCAAACCTTACGCTCCTAAAATATTTATTGTTTCTTTCTTCTATCCATTCTATCGATTTTATGAATGCGTTATTACCTCTGGTTCGCGGGCGAATTATCTGATCCTGGATCTTTGCTAAATGCATGATTGGAAAAAATAATTTTTCTATTTTGCCTGGAAAAGGGGCGAGACATTTTCTAACACTGTGTGGCACAAAACTCAGATAAGTTAATAGGTTGGTGCCAGTCGGTATAACATTTTCCTTAAAAGTCGTTTGGACTTTCAAAGTTTATTGAAAATGTTCGTAAGATCTTCACGTTCTAGGTCTGAATATTTGGGGATTGATAAACCCTTGCAGGGCCCCTTGTGCTCTGAGACAGCACAAAGTAATTGGTGGGGGAGGATTCATAGATCCTGGTGGTTTTGGTGGCTGGTAGTATTTACTTCAGCGAAGATATCTCCAGTGGCGCAATGTTTTTTGAAAGGGGGCCGGAGCGGATGTGGGTGGAAGCGTCGGCTGGAGTAGGGATTGCAAGAGTTTGGAGCTCTGGTTTGCATTTCCCGGGGGCGCATTTTCTCTGGAGGAAGATGGAGATTCAAAGCTCCATGAGTAAAAATATCCTAGAATTTTATGTCCGTCACAACCATCGCTGATCGCATCGTTGTAGTTTCTAATTTGAAGCCATAAGTAACTTTGGAGGCTAGCGTGTTGGGTCATTGTGAATATATTTTTGTGACCATCAAGTGCGTGATAAATTATGTGACAGATGTATACTTTTCTAGACAAGGAAGGAGAGAAAGTGACATGTAGTTCACGATCCGCTGTCATCCTGGGTACATGAATCCAGGGAGGTAACGGGAATTCACAGGATTCTGTATTGAGGTTCGTTTTCCCTCGAGGGGAAGAGTGTGGAGACAATTTCTTGACATTGTTGTCCCAAAAAATGAAAGGTTTGAGTGTCGAGGTGGGCGGAAAATGTCTTTGGACCGTGTAATTAATTTTGTTAATGAAACGTTATCACAACTGGGAATCAAGGAGCCATATAGGCGGTTTGGTTTTGCTTAGAGGTTGGTTTGAGGCCCGGAAATTGAGAAGGATTCCAGAATGGGCACAATGTAAAATTTTGTAAGGGTGTTTTATGTTCGGAGACGATAATTATGATATGGAGAGTCGTAATTCGTGAAGACCCCTCGACTGGTAGTTCAGAACATTCTCTCAACTTTCAACTGAAAGAGTTCAAAGATGCTCTTGGATTGTCTCGGTAAGCATTGAAGCGTGCTGAATTAGACGTTTCTGATCCTGTGAACGCTTCATTCCTTTTTCGTCGCTCTTGAAGGAGCAACAGCCGTTGACGCAGACAACGGAGACGTTGTTGTCGACCCTATTCGTGGACTCGGGCTAATTCGTCTTTTAGATCTTGAGCCCTGCAGTTACTTTTCTCTTAGGACGTTAGCCATTCCTTCTCCTGGTTGGTGAACGTCCTTTGAAGGTTTCAAACCTTACGCTCTTAAAATAAATATTAATTCTTTCTTCTCTCCATTCTACTGATTTTATGAATGCGTTATTACCTCTGGTTCATGGGCGAATTATCTGATCCTGGATCTTTGCAAAAGTGCATGATTAGAAAAAATAATTATTCTATTTTGCCTGGAAAAGGGGCGAGACATTTTCTAACACTGTGTGGCACAAAACTCAGATAAGTTAATAGGTGGGTGCCAGTCGGTATAACATTTTCCTTAAAAGTCGTTTGGACCTTTAAAGTTTATTGAAAATGTTCGTAAGATGTTCACGTTCCAGGTCTGAATATTTGGGGATTGATAAACCCTTGCAGGGCCCCTTGTGCTCTGAGACAGCACAAAGTAATTGGTGGGGGAGGATTCATAGATCCTGGTGGTTTTGGCGGCTGGTAGTATTTACTTCAGCGAAGATATCTCCAGTGGCGCAATGTTTTTTGAAAGGGGGCCGGAGCGGATGTGGGTGGAAGCGTCGGCTGGAGTAGGGATTGCAAGAGTTTGGAGCTCTGGTTTGCATTTCCCGGGGGCGCATTTTCTCTGGAGGAAGATGGAGATTCAAAGCTCCATGAGTAAAAATATCCTAGAATTTTATGTCCGTCACAACCAACGCTGATCGCATCGTTCTAGTTTCTAATTTGAAGCAGTAAGTAACTTTGGAGGCTAGCGTGTTGGGTCATTGTGAATATATTTTTGTGACCATCAAGTGCGTGATAAATTATGTGACAGATGTATACTTTTCTAGACAAGGAAGGAGAGAAAGTGACATGTAGTTCACGATCCGCTGTCATCCTGGGTACATGAATCCAGGGAGGTAACGGGAATTCACAGGATTCTGTATTGAGGTTCGTTTTCCCTCGAGGGGAAGAGTGTGGAGACAATTTCTTGACATTGTTGTCCCAAAAAATGAAAGGTTTGAGTGTCGAGGTGGGCGGAAAATGTCTTTGGACCGTGTAATTAATTTTGTTAATGAAACGTTATCCCAACCGGGAATCAAGGAGCCATATAGGCGGGTTGGTTTTGCTTAGAGGTTGGTTTGAGGCCCGGAAATTGAGAAGGATTCCAGAATGGGCACAATGTAAAATTTTGTAAGGGTGTTTTATGTTCGGAGACGATAATTATGATATGGAGAGTCGTAATTCGTGAAGACCCCTCGACTGGTATTCTCCAGAACATTCTCTCAACTTTCAACTGAAAGAGTTCAAAGATGCTCTTGGATTGTCTCGGTAAGCATTGAAGCGTGCTGAATTAGAAGTTTCTGATCCTGTGAACGCTTCATTCCTTTTTCGTCGCTCTTGAAGGAGCAACAGCCGTTGACGCAGACAACGGAGTCGTTATTGTCGACCCTATTCGTGGACTCGGGCTAATTCGTCTTTTAGATCTTTAGCCCTGCAATTACTTTTCTCTTAGGACGTTAGCCATTCCTTCTCCTGGTTGGTGAACGTGCTTTGAAGGTTTCAAACCTTACGCTCTTAAAATAAATATTAATTCTTTCTTCTCTCCATTCTACTGATTTTATGAATGCGTTATTACCTCTGGTTCACGGGCGAATTATCTGATCCTGGATCTTTGCAAAAGTGCATGATTAGAAAAAATAATTATTCTATTTTGCCTGGAAAAGGGGCGAGACATTTTCTAACACTGTGTGGCACAAAACTCAGATAAGTTAATAGGTGGGTGCCAGTCGGTATAACATTTTCCTTAAAAGTCGTTTGGACTTTCAAAGTTTATTGAAAATGTTCGTAAGATCTTAACGTTCCAGGTCTGAATATTTGGGGATTGATAAACCCTTGCAGGGCCCCTTGTGCTCTGAGACAGCACAAAGTAATTGGTGGGGGAGGATTCATAGATCCTGGTGGTTTTGGCGGCTGGTAGTATTTACTTCAGCGAAGATATCTCCAGTGGCGCAATGTTTTTTGAAAGGGGGCCGGAGCGGATGTGGGTGGAAGCGTCGGCTGGAGTAGGGATTGCAAGAGTTTGGAGCTCTGGTTTGCAGTTCCCGGGGGCGCATTTTCTCTGGAGGAAGTTGGGGATTCATAGCTCCATGAGTAAAAATATCCTAGAATTTTATGTCCGTCACAACCATCGCTGATCGCATCGTTGTAGTTTCTAATTTGAAGCCATAAGTAACTTTGGAGGCTAGCGTGTTGGGTCATTGTGAATATATTTTTGTGACCATCAAGTGCGTGATAAATTATGTGACAGATGTATACTTTTCTAGACAAGGAAGGAGAGAAAGTGACATGTAGTTCACGATCCACTGTCATCCTGGGTACATGAATCCAGGGAGGTAACGGGAATTCACAGGATTCTGTATTGAGGTTCGTTTTCCCTCGAGGGGAAGAGTGTGGAGACAATTTCTTGACATTGTTGTCCCAAAAAATGAAAGGTTTGAGTGTCGAGGTGGGCGGAAAATGTCTTTGGACCGTGTAATTAATTTTGTTAATGAAACGTTATCACAACCGGAATCAAGGAGCCATATAGGCGGGTTGGTTTTTCTTAGAGGTTGGTTTGAGGCCCGGAAATTGAGAAGGATTCCAGAATGGGCACAATGTAAAATTTTGTAAGGGTGTTTAATGTTCGGAGACAATAATTATGATATGGAGAGTCGTAATTCGTGAAGACCCCTCGACTGGTAGTTCAGAACATTCTCTTACTTTCAAATGAAAGAGTACCGAGATGCTCTTGGATTGTCTCGGTAAGCATTGAAGCGTGCTGAATTAGACGTTTCTGATCCTGTGAACGCTTCATTCCTTTTTCGTCGCTCTTGAAGGAGCAACAGCCGTTGACGCAGACAACGGAGTCGTTATTGTCGACCCTATTCGTGGACTCGGGCTAATTCGTCTTTTAGATCTTTAGCCCTGCAATTACTTTTCTCTTAGGACGTTAGCCATTCCTTCTCCTGGTTGGTGAACGTGCTTTGAAGGTTTCAAACCTTACGCTCTTAAAATAAATATTAATTCTTTCTTCTCTCCATTCTACTGATTTTATGAATGCGTTATTACCTCTGGTTCACGGGCGAATTATCTGATCCTGGATCTTTGCAAAAGTGCATGATTAGAAAAAATAATTATTCTATTTTGCCTGGAAAAGGGGCGAGACATTTTCTAACACTGTGTGGCACAAAACTCAGATAAGTTAATAGGTGGGTGCCAGTCGGTATAACATTTTCCTTAAAAGTCGTTTGGACTTTCAAAGTTTATTGAAATGTTCGTAAGATCTTAACGTTCCAGGTCTGAATATTTGGGGATTGATAAACCCTTGCAGGGCCCCTTGTGCTCTGAGACAGCACAAAGTAATTGGTGGGGGAGGATTCATAGATCCTGGTGGTTTTGGCGGCTGGTAGTATTTACTTCAGCGAAGATATCTCCAGTGGCGCAATGTTTTTTGAAAGGGGGCCGGAGCGGATGTGGGTGGAAGCGTCGGCTGGAGTAGGGATTGCAAGAGTTTGGAGCTCTGGTTTGCAGTTCCCGGGGGCGCATTTTCTCTGGAGGAAGATGGGGATTCATAGCTCCATGAGTAAAAATATCCTAGAATTTTATGTCCGTCACAACCATCGCTGATCGCATCGTTGTAGTTTCTAATTTGAAGCCATAAGTAACTTTGGAGGCTAGCGTGTTGGGTCATTGTGAATATATTTTTGTGACCATCAAGTGCGTGATAAATTATGTGACAGATGTATACTTTTCTAGACAGGAAGGAGAGAAAGTGACCTGTAGTTCACGATCCACTGTCATCCTGGGTACAATGAATCCAGGGAGGTAACGGGAATTCACAGGATTCTGTATTGAGGTTCGTTTTCCCCTCGAGGGGAAGAGTGTGGAGACAATTTCTTGACATTGTTGTCCCAAAAAATGAAAGGTTTGAGTGTCGAGGTGGGCGGAAAATGTCTTTGGGACCGTGTAATTAATTTTGTTAATGAAACGTTATCACAACCGGGAATCAAGGAGCCATATAGGCGGGTTGGTTTTTCTTAGAGGTTGGTTTGAGGCCCGGAAATTGAGAAGGATTCCAGAATGGGCACAATGTAAAATTTTGTAAGGGTGTTTAATGTTCGGAGACAATAATCATGATATGGAGAGTCGTAATTCGTGAAGACCCCTCGACTGGTAGTTCAGAACATACTCTTACTTTCAAATGAAAGAGTACCGAGATGCTCTTGGATTGTCTCGGTAAGCATTGAAGCGTGCTGAATTAGACGTTTCTGATCCTGTGAACGCTTCATTCCTTTTTCGTCGCTTCTTGAAGGAGCAACAGCCGTTGACGCAGACAACGGAGTCGTTATTGTCGACCCTATTCGTGGACTCGGGCTAATTCGTCTTTTAGATCTTGAGCCCTGCAGTTACTTTTCTCTTAGGACGTTAGCCATTCCTTCTCCTGGTTGGTGAACGTCCTTTGAAGGTTTCAAACCTTACGCTCTTAAAATAAATATTAATTCTTTCTTCTCTCCATTCTACTGATTTTATGAATGCGTTATTACCTCTGGTTCACGGGCGAATTATCTGATCCTGGATCTTTGCAAAAGTGCATGATTAGAAAAAATAATTATTCTATTTTGCCTGGAAAAGGGGCGAGACATTTTCTAACACTGTGTGGCACAAAACTCAGATAAGTTAATAGGTGGGTGCCAGTCGGTATAACATTTTCCTTAAAAGTCGTTTGGACCTTTTAAAGTTTATTGAAAATGTTCGTAAGATGTTCACGTTCCAGGTCTGAATATTTGGGGATTGATAAACCCTTGCAGGGCCCCTTGTGCTCTGAGACAGCACAAAGTAATTGGTGGGGGAGGATTCATAGATCCTGGTGGTTTTGGCGGCTGGTAGTATTTACTTCAGCGAAGATATCTCCAGTGGCGCAATGTTTTTTGAAAGGGGGCCGGAGCGGATGTGGGTGGAAGCGTCGGCTGGAGTAGGGATTGCAAGAGTTTGGAGCTCTGGTTTGCAGTTCCCGGGGGCGCATTTTCTCTGGAGGAAGATGGGGATTCATAGCTCCATGAGTAAAAATATCCTAGAATTTTATGTCCGTCACAACCATCGCTGATCGCATCGTTGTAGTTTCTAATTTGAAGCCATAAGTAACTTTGGAGGCTAGCGTGTTGGGTCATTGTGAATATATTTTTGTGACCATCAAGTGCGTGATAAATTATGTGACAGATGTATACTTTTCTAGACAAGGAAGGAGAGAAAGTGACATGTAGTTCACGATCCACTGTCATCCTGGGTACATGAATCCAGGGAGGTAACGGGAATTCACAGGATTCTGTATTGAGGTTCGTTTTCCCTCGAGGGGAAGAGTGTGGAGACAATTTCTTGACATTGTTGTCCCAAAAAATGAAAGGTTTGAGTGTCGAGGTGGGCGGAAAATGTCTTTGGACCGTGTAATTAATTTTGTTAATGAAACGTTATCACAACCGGGAATCAAGGAGCCATATAGGCGGGTTGGTTTTTCTTAGAGGTGGTTTGAGGCCCGGAAATTGGAGGATTCCAGAATGGGCACAATGTAAAATTTTGTAAGGGTGTTTAATGTTCGGAGACCATAATTATGATATGGAGAGCCGTAATTCGTGAAGACCCCTCGACTGGTAGTTCAGAACATTCTCTTACTTTCAAATGAAAGAGTACCGAGATGCTCTTGGATTGTCTCGGTAAGCATTGAAGCGTGCTGAATTAGACGTTTCTGATCCTGTGAACGCTTCATTCCTTTTCGTCGCTCTTGAAGGAGCAACAGCCGTTGACGCAGACAACGGAGTCGTTATTGTCGACCCTATTCGTGGACTCGGCTAATTCGTCTTTTAGATCTTGAGCCCTGCAGTTACTTTTCTCTTAGGACGTTAGCCATTCCTTCTCCTGGTTGGTGAACGTCCTTTGAAGGTTTCAAAACCTTACGCTCTTAAAATAAATATTAATTCTTTCTTCTCTCCATTCTACTGATTTTATGAATGCGTTATTACCTCTGGTTCACGGGCGAATTATCTGATCCTGGATCTTTGCAAAAGTGCATGATTAGAAAAAATAATTATTCTATTTTGCATGGAAAAGGGCGAGACATTTTCTAACACTGCGTGGCACAAAACTCAGATAAGTTAATAGGTGGGTGCCATTCGGTATAACAATTTCCTTAAAAGTCGTTTGGACCTTTAAAGTTATTGGAAATGTTCGTAAGATGTTCACGTTCCAGGTCTGAATATTTGGGGATTGATAAACCCTTGCAGGGCCCCTTGTGCTCTGAGACAGCACAAAGTAATTGGTGGGGGAGGATTCATAGATCCTGTGGTTTTGGCGGCTGGTAGTATTTACTTCAGCGAAGATATCTCCAGTGGCGCAATGTTTTTTGAAAGGGGGCCGGAGCGGATGTGGGTGGAAGCGTCGGCTGGAGTAGGGATTGCAAGAGTTTGGAGCTCTGGTTTGCATTTCCCGGGGGCGCATTTTCTCTGGAGGAAGATGGAGATTCAAAGCTCCATGAGTAAAAATATCCTAGAATTTTATGTCCGTCACAACCATCGCTGATCGCATCGTTGTAGTTTCTAATTTGAAGCCATAAGTAACTTTGGAGGCTAGCGTGTTGGGTCATTGTGAATATATTTTTGTGACCATCAAGTGCGTGATAAATTATGTGACAGATGTATACTTTTCTAGACAAGGAAGGAGAGAAAGTGACATGTAGTTCACGATCCGCTGTCATCCTGGGTACATGAATCCAGGGAGGTAACGGGAATTCACAGGATTCTGTATTGAGGTTCGTTTTCCCTCGAGGGGAAGAGTGTGGAGACAATTTCTTGACATTGTTGTCCCAAAAAATGAAAGGTTTGAGTGTCGAGGTGGGCGGAAAATGTCTTTGGACCGTGTAATTAATTTTGTTAATGAAACGTTATCCCAACCCGGGAATCAAGGAGCCATATAGGCGGTTTGGTTTTCCTTAGAGTTGGTTTGAGGCCCGGAAATTGAGAAGGATTCCAGAATGGGCACAATGTAAAATTTTATAAGGGTGTTTTGTTCGGAGACGATAATTATGATATGGAGAGTCGTAATTCGTGAAGACCCCTCGACTGGTAGTTCAGAACATTCTCTTCAACTTTCAACTGAAAGAGTTCAAAGATGCTCTTGGATTGTCTCGGTAAGCATTGAAGCGTGCTGAATTAGAAGTTTCTGATCCTGTGAACGCTTCATTCCTTTTTCGTCGCTCTTGAAGGAGCAACAGCCGTTGACGCAGACAACGGAGTCGTTATTGTCGACCCTATTCGTGGACTCGGCTAATTCGTCTTTTAGATCTTTAGCCCTGCAATTACTTTTCTCTTAGGACGTTAGCCATTC